>NW_027472599.1:1200000-1699146 GCF_030347505.1 Rhynchophorus ferrugineus
CCTAAGGTGTAAATTATCGATAGTCCATATCTCGGAAACTATAAGAGTTAATGCAATTTGGCAACCGGCAATGTAATTAGCATGCCGAATATTACTTGGAATGTGAATTGGAACGAAATCGCCAATAGATAAGACCATTTTACAATTTGGGCCCAAGTTAGAAGCAGAGCCTAAGGTGTAAATTATCGATAGCCCATATCTCGGAAACTATAAGAGATAATGCAATTTGGCAACCGGCAATGTAATTAGCATGCCGAATATTACTTGGAATGTGAATTGGAACGAAATTGCCAATAGATAAGACCATTTTACAATTTGGGCCCAAGTTAGAAGCAGAGCCTAAGGTGTAAATTATCGATAGTCCATATCTCTGAAACTATAAGAGATAATGCAATTTCGCAACCGGCAATGTAATTAGCATGCCGAATATTACTTGGAATGTGAATTGGGACGAAATCGCCAATAGATAAGGCCATTTTACAATTTGGGCCCAAGTTAGAAGCAGAGCCTAAGGTGTAAATTATCGATAGTCCATATCTCGGAAACTATAAGAGATAATGCAATTTGGCAACCGGCAATGTAATTAGCATGCCGAATATTACTTGGAATGTGAATTGGAACGAAATCGCCAATAGATAAGACCATTTTACAATTTGGGCCCAAGTTAGAAGCAGAGCCTAAGGTGTAAATTATTGATAGTCCATATCTCGGAAACTATAAGAGATAATGCAATTTCGCAACCGGCAATGTAATTAGCATGCCGAATATTACTTGGAGTGTGAATTGGAACGAAATCGCCAATAGATAAGACCATTTTACAATTTGGTCCCAAGTTAGAAGCAGAGCCTAAGGTGTAAATTATCGATAGTCCATATCTCGGAAACTATAAGAGATAATGCAATTTGGCAACCGGCAATGTAATTAGCATGCCGAATATTACTTGGAATGTGAATTGGAACGAAATCGCCAATAGATAAGACCATTTTACAATTTGGGCCCAAGTTAGAAGCAGAGCCTAAGGTGTAAATTATCGATAGTCCATATCTCGGAAACTATAAGAGATAATGCAATTTGGCAACCGGCAATGTAATTAGCATGCCGAATATTACTTGGAATGTGAATTGGAACGAAATCGCCAATAGATAAGACCATTTTACAATTTGGGCCCAAGTTAGAAGCAGAGCCTAAGGTGTAAATTATCGATAGTCCATATCTCGGAAACTATAAGAGATAATGCAATTTGGCAACCGGCAATGTAATTAGCATGCCGAATATTACTTGGAATGTGAATTGGAACGAAATCGCCAATAGATAAGACCATTTTACAATTTGGGCCCAAGTTAGAAGCAGAGCCTAAGGTGTAAATTATTGATAGTCCATATCTCGGAAACTATAAGAGATAATGCAATTTCGCAACCGGCAATGTAATTAGCATGCCGAATATCACTTGGAATGTGAATTGGGACGAAATCGCCAATAAATAAGACCATTTTACAATTTGGGCCCAAGTTAGAAGCAGAGCCTAAGGTGTAAATTATCGATAGTCCATATCTCGGAAACTATATGAGATAATGCAATTTGGCAACCGGCAATGTAATTAGCATGCCGAATATTACTTGGAATGTGAATTGGAACGAAATCGCCAATAGATAAGACCATTTTACAATTTGGGCCCAAGTTAGAAGCAGAGCCTAAGGTGTAAATTATCGATAGTCCATATCTCGGAAACTATAAGAGATAATGCAATTTGGCAACCGGCAATGTAATTAGCATGCCGAATATTACTTGGACTGTGAATTATAACGAAATCGCCAATAGGTAAGACCATTTTACAATTTGGGCCCAAGTTAGAAGCAGAGCCTAAGGTGTAAATTATCGATAGTCCATATCTCGGAAACTATAAGAGATAATTCAATTTGGCAACCGGCAATGTAATTAGCATGCCGAATATTACTTGGAATGTGAATTGGAACGAAATCGCCAATGGATAAGGCCATTTTACAATTTGGGCCCAAGTTAGAAGCAGAGCCTAAGGTGTAAATTATCGATAGTCCATATCTCGGAAACTATAAGAGATAATGCAATTTGGCAACCGGCAATGTAATTAGCATGCCGAATATTACTTGGAATGTGAATTGGAACGAAATCGTCAATAGATAAGACCATTTTACAATTTGGGCCCAAGTTAGAAGCAGAGCCTAAGGTGTAAATTATCGATAGTCCATATCTCGGAAACTATAAGAGAAAATGCAATTTGGCAACCGGCAATGTAATTAGCATGCCGAATATTACTTGGAATGTGAATTGGAACGAAATCGCCAATAGATAAGACCATTTTACAATTTGGGCCCAAGTTAGAAGCAGAGCCTAAGGTGTAAATTATCGATAGTCCATATCTCGGAAACTATAAGAGATAATGCAATTTGGCAACCGGCAGTGTAATCAGCATGCCGAATATTACTTGGAATGTGAATTGGAACGAAATCGCCAATAGATAAGACCATTTTACAATTTGGGCCCAAGTTAGAAGCAGAGCCTAAGGTGTAAATTATCGATAGTCCATATCTCGGAAACTATAAGAGATAATGCAATTTGGCAACCGGCAATGTAATTAGCATGCCGAATATTACTTGGAATGTGAATTGGAACGAAATCGCCAATAGATAAGACCATTTTGCAATTTGGGCCCAAGTTAGAAGCAGAGCCTAAGGTGTAAATTATCGATAGTCCATATCTCGGAAACTATAAGAGATAATGCAATTTGGCAACCGGCAATGTAATTAGCATGCCGAATATTACTTGGAATGTGAATTGGAACGAAATCGCCAATAGGTAAGACCATTTTACAATTTGGGCCCAAGTTAGAAGCAGAGCCTAAGGTGTAAATTATCGATAGTCCATATCTCGGAAACTATAAGAGATAATTCAATTAGGCAACCGGCAATGTAATTAGCATGCCGAATATTACTTGGAATGTGAATTGGAACGAAATCGCCAATAGATAAGACCATTTTACAATTTGGGCCCAAGTTAGAAGAAGAGCCTAAGGTGTAAATTATCGATAGTCCATATCTCGGAAACTATAAGAGATAATGCAATTTGGCAACCGGCAATGTAATTAGCATGCCGAATATTACTTGGAATGTGAATTGGAACGAAATCGCCAATAGATAAGACGATTTTACAATTTGGGCCCAAGTTAGAAGCAGAGCCTAAGATGTAAATTATCGATAGTCCATATCTCGGAAACTATAAGAGATAATGCAATTTGGCAACCGGCAATGTAATTAGCATGCCGAATATTACTTGGAATGTGAATTGGAACGAAATCGCCAATAGATAAGACCATTTTACAATTTGGGCCCAAGTTAGAAGCAGAGCCTAAGGTGTAAATTATCGATAGTCCATATCTCGGAAACTATAAGAGATAATGCAATTTGGCAACCGGCAATGTAATTAGCATGCCGAATATTACTTGGAATGTGAATTGGAACGAAATCGCCAATAGATAAGACCATTTTACAATTTGGGCCCAAGTTAGAAGCAGAGCCTAAGGTGTAAATTATCGATAGTCCATATCTCGGAAACTATAAGAGATAATGCAATTTCGCAACCGGCAATGTAATTAGCATGCCGAATATCACTTGGAATGTGAATTGGGACGAAATCGCCAATAGATAAGACCATTTTACAATTTGGGCCCAAGTTAGAAGCAGAGCCTAAGGTGTAAATTATCGATAGTCCATATCTCGGAAACTATAAGAGATAATGCAATTTGGCAACCGGCAATGTAATTAGCATGCCGAATATTACTTGGAATGTGAATTGGAACGAAATCGCCAATAGATAAGACCATTTTACAATTTGGGCCCAAGTTAGAAGCAGAGCCTAAGGTGTAAATTATCGATAGTCCATATCTCGGAAACTATAAGAGATAATGCAATTTGGCAACCGGCAATGTAATTAGCATGCCGAATATTACTTGGAATGTGAATTGGAACGAAATCGCCAATAGATAAGACCATTTTACAATTTGGGCCCAAGTTATAAGCAGAGCCTATGGTGTAAATTATCGATAGTCCATATCTCGGAAACTATAAGAGATAATGCAATTTGGCAACCGGCAATGTAATTAGCATGCCGAATATTACTTGGAATGTGAATTGGAACGAAATCGCCAATAGATAAGACCATTTTACAATTTGGGCCCAAGTTAGAAGCAGAGCCTAAGGTGTAAATTATCGATAGTCCATATCTCGGAAACTATAAGAGTTAATGCAATTTGGCAACCGGCAATGTAATAAGCATGCCGAATATTACTTGGAATGTGAATTGGAACGAAATCGCCAATAGATAAGACCATTTTACAATTTGGGCCCAAGTTAGAAGCAGAGCCTAAGGTGTAAATTATCGACAGTCCATATCTCGGAAACTATAAGAGATAATGCAATTTGGCAACCGGCAATGTAATTAGCATGCCGAATATTACTTGGAATGTGAATTGGAACGAAATTGCCAATAGATAAGACCATTTTACAATTTGGGCCCAAGTTAGAAGCAGAGCCTAAGGTGTAAATTATCGACAGTCCATATCTCGGAAACTATAAGAGATAATGCAATTTGGCAACCGGCAATGTAATTAGCATGCCGAATATTACTTGGAATGTGAATTGGAACGAAATTGCCAATAAATAAGACCATTTTACAATTTGGGCCTAAGTTAGAAGCAGAGCCTAAGGTGTAAATTATCGATAGTCCATATCTCTGAAACTATAAGAGATAATGCAATTTCGCAACCGGCAATGTAATTAGCATGCCGAATATTACTTGGAATGTGAATTGGGACGAAATCGCCAATAGATAAGGCCATTTTACAATTTGGGCCCAAGTTAGAAGCAGAGCCTAAGGTGTAAATTATCGATAGTCCATATCTCGGAAACTATAAGAGATAATGCAATTTGGCAACCGGCAATGTAATTAGCATGCCGAATATTACTTGGAATGTGAATTGGAACGAAATCGCCAATAGATAAGACCATTTTACAATTTGGGCCCAAGTTAGAAGCAGAGCCTAAGGTGTAAATTATTGATAGTCCATATCTCGGAAACTATAAGAGATAATGCAATTTCGCAACCGGCAATGTAATTAGCATGCCGAATATTACTTGGAGTGTGAATTGGAACGAAATCGCCAATAGATAAGACCATTTTACAATTTGGGCCCAAGTTATAAGCAGAGCCTATGGTGTAAATTATCGATAGTCCATATCTCGGAAACTATAAGAGATAATGCAATTTGGCAACCGGCAATGTAATTAGCATGCCGAATATTACTTGGAATGTGAATTGGAACGAAATCGCCAATAGATAAGACCATTTTACAATTTGGGCCCAAGTTAGAAGCAGAGCCTAAGGTGTAAATTATCGATAGTCCATATCTCGGAAACTATAAGAGTTAATGCAATTTGGCAACCGGCAATGTAATTAGCATGCCTAATATTACTTGGAATGTGAATTGGAACGAAATCGCCAATAGATAAGACCATTTTACAATTTGGGCCCAAGTTAGAAGCAGAGCCTAAGGTGTAAATTATCGATAGTCCATATCTCGGAAACTAAAAGAGATAATGCAATTTGGCAACCGGCAATGTAATTAGCATGCCGAATATTACTTGGAATGTGAATTGGAACGAAATTGCCAATAGATAAGACCATTTTACAATTTGGGCCCAAGTTAGAAGCAGAGCCCAAGGTGTAAATTATCGATAGTCCATATCTCTGAAACTATAAGAGATAATGCAATTTCGCAACCGGCAATGTAATTAGCATGCCGAATATTACTTGGAATGTGAATTGGGACGAAATCGCCAATAGATAAGGCCATTTTACAATTTGGGCCCAAGTTAGAAGCAGAGCCTAAGGTGTAAATTATCGATAGTCCATATCTCGGAAACTATAAGAGATAATGCAATTTGGCAACCGGCAATGTAATTAGCATGCCGAATATTACTTGGAATGTGAATTGGAACGAAATCGCCAATAGATAAGACCATTTTACAATTTGGGCCCAAGTTAGAAGCAGAGCCTAAGGTGTAAATTATTGATAGTCCATATCTCGGAAACTATAAGAGATAATGCAATTTCGCAACCGGCAATGTAATTAGCATGCCGAATATTACTTGGAGTGTGAATTGGAACGAAATCGCCAATAGATAAGACCATTTTACAATTTGGGCCCAAGTTAGAAGCAGAGCCTAAGGTGTAAATTATCGATAGTCCATATCTCGGAAACTATAAGAGATAATGCAATTTGGCAACCGGCAATGTAATTAGCATGCCGAATATCACTTGGAATGTGAATTGGGACGAAATGGCCAATAGATAAGACCATTTTACAATTTGGGCCCAAGTTAGAAGCAGAGCCTAAGGTGTAAATTATCGATAGTCCATATCTCGGAAACTATAAGAGATAATGCAATTTGGCAACCGGCAATGTAATTAGCATGCCGAATATTACTTGGAGTGTGAATTGGAACGAAATCGCCAATAGATAAGACCATTTTACAATTTGGGCCCAAGTTAGAAGCAGAGCCTAAGGTGTAAATTATCGATAGTCCATATCTCGGAAACTATAAGAGATAATGCAATTTGGCAACCGGCAGTGTAATTAGCATGCCGAATATTACTTGGAATGTGAATTGGAACGAAATCGCCAATAGATAAGACCATTTTACAATTTGGGCCCAAGTTAGAAGCAGAGCCTAAGGTGTAAATTATCGATAGTCCATATCTCGGAAACTATAAGAGATAATGCAATTTGGCAACCGGCAATGTAATTAGCATGCCGAATATTACTTGGAATGTGAATTGGAACGAAATCGCCAATAGATAAGACCATTTTACAATTTGGGCCCAAGTTAGAAGCAGAGCCTAAGGTGTAAATTATCGATAGTCCATATCTCGGAAACTATAAGAGATAATGCAATTTGGCAACCGGCAATGTAATTAGCATGCCGAATATTACTTGGAATGTGAATTGGAACGAAATCGCCAATAGGTAAGACCATTTTACAATTTGGGCCCAAGTTAGAAGCAGAGCCTAAGGTGTAAATTATCGATAGTCCATATCTCGGAAACTATAAGAGATAATTCAATTTGGCAACCGGCAATGTAATTAGCATGCCGAATATTACTTGGAATGTGAATTGGAACGAAATCGCCAATAGATAAGACCATTTTACAATTTGGGCCCAAGTTAGAAGAAGAGCCTAAGGTGTAAATTATCGATAGTCCATATCTCGGAAACTATAAGAGATAATGCAATTTGGCAACCGGCAATGTAATTAGCATGCCGAATATTACTTGGAATGTGAATTGGAACGAAATCGCCAATAGATAAGACCATTTTACAATTTGGGCCCAAGTTAGAAGCAGAGCCTAAGGTGTAAATTATCGATAGTCCCTATCTCGGAAACTATAAGAGATAATGCAATTTGGCAACCGGCAATGTAATTAGCATGCCGAATATTACTTGGAATGTGAATTGGAACGAAATCGCCAATAGATAAGACCATTTTACAATTTGGGCCCAAGTTAGAAGCAGAGCCTAAGGTGTAAATTATCGATAGTCCATATCTCGGAAACTATAAGAGATAATGCAATTTGGCAACCGGCAATGTAATTAGCATGCCGAATATTACTTGGAATGTGAATTGGAACGAAATCGCCAATAGATAAGACCATTTTACAATTTGGGCCCAAGTTAGAAGCAGAGCCTAAGGTGTAAATTATCGATAGTCCATATCTCGGAAACTATAAGGTGTAAATTATCGATAGTCCATATCTCGGAAACTATAAGAGATAATGCAATTTGGCAACCGGCAATGTAATTAGCATGCCGAATATTACTTGGAATGTGAATTGGAACGAAATCGCCAATAGGTAAGACCATTTTACAATTAGGGCCCAAGTTAGAAGCAGAGCCTAAGGTGTAAATTATCGATAGTCCATATCTCGGAAACTATAAGAGATAATTCAATTTGGCAACCGGCAATGTAATTAGCATGCCGAATATTACTTGGAATGTGAATTGGAACGAAATCGCCAATAGATAAGACCATTTTACAATTTGGGCCCAAGTTAGAAGCAGAGCCTAAGGTGTAAATTATTGATAGTCCATATCTCGGAAACTATAAGAGATAATGCAATTTGGCAACCGGCAATGTAATTAGCATGCCGAATATTACTTGGAATGTGAATTGGAACGAAATCGCCAATAGAGAAGACCATTTTACAATTTGGGCCCAAGTTAGAAGCAGAGCCTAAGGTGTAAATTATCGATAGTCCATATCTCGGAAACTATAAGAGATAATGCAATTTGGCAACCGGCAATGTAATTAACATGCCGAATATTACTTGGAATGTGAATTGGAACGAAATCGCCAATAGATAAGACCATTTTACAATTTGGGCCCAAGTTAGAAGCAGAGCCTAAGGTGTAAATTATCGATAGTCCATATCTCGGAAACTATAAGAGGTAATGCAATTTGGCAACCGGCAATGTAATTAGCATGCCGAATATTACTTGGAATGTGAATTGGAACGAAATCGCCAATAGAGAAGACCATTTTACAATTTGGGCCCAAGTTAGAAGCAGAGCCTAAGGTGTAAATTATCGATAGTCCATATCTCGGAAACTATAAGAGATAATGCAATTTGGCAACCGGCAATGTAATTAGCATGCCGAATATTACTTGGAATGTGAATTGGAACGAAATCGCCAATAGATAAGACCATTTTACAATTTGGGCCCAAGTTAGAAGCAGAGCCTAAGGTGTAAATTATCGATAGTCCATATCTCGGAAACTATAAGAGATAATGCAATTTCGCAACCGGCAATGTAATTAGCATGCCGAATATTACTTGGAGTGTGAATTGGAACGAAATCGCCAATAGATAAGACCATTTTACAATTTGGGCCCAAGTTATAAGCAGAGCCTATGGTGTAAATTATCGATAGTCCATATCTCGGAAACTATAAGAGATAATGCAATTTGGCAACCGGCAATGTAATTAGCATGCCGAATATTACTTGGAATGTGAATTGGAACGAAATCGCCAATAGATAAGACCATTTTACAATTTGGGCCCAAGTTATAAGCAGAGCCTATGGTGTAAATTATCGATAGTCCATATCTCGGAAACTATAAGAGATAATGCAATTTGGCAACCGGCAATGTAATTAGCATGCCGAATATTACTTGGAATGTGAATTGGAACGAAATCGCCAATAGATAAGACCATTTTACAATTTGGGCCCAAGTTAGAAGCAGAGCCTAAGGTGTAAATTATCGATAGTCCATATCTCGGAAACTATAAGAGTTAATGCAATTTGGCAACCGGCAATGTAATTAGCATGCCTAATATTACTTGGAATGTGAATTGGAACGAAATCGCCAATAGATAAGACCATTTTACAATTTGGGCCCAAGTTAGAAGCAGAGCCTAAGGTGTAAATTATCGATAGTCCATATCTCGGAAACTATAAGAGATAATGCAATTTGGCAACCGGCAATGTAATTAGCATGCCGAATATTACTTGGAATGTGAATTGGAACGAAATTGCCAATAGATAAGACCATTTTACAATTTGGGCCCAAGTTAGAAGCAGAGCCCAAGGTGTAAATTATCGATAGTCCATATCTCTGAAACTATAAGAGATAATGCAATTTCGCAACCGGCAATGTAATTAGCATGCCGAATATTACTTGGAGTGTGAATTGGGACGAAATCGCCAATAGATAAGGCCATTTTACAATTTGGGCCCAAGTTAGAAGCAGAGCCTAAGTTGTAAATTATCGATAGTCCATATCTCGGAAACTATAAGAGATAATGCAATTTGGCAACCGGCAATGTAATTAGCATGCCGAATATTACTTGGAATGTGAATTGGAACGAAATCGCCAATAGATAAGACCATTTTACAATTTGGGCCCAAGTTAGAAGCAGAGCCTAAGGTGTAAATTATTGATAGTCCATATCTCGGAAACTATAAGAGATAATGCAATTTCGCAACCGGCAATGTAATTAGCATGCCGAATATTACTTGGAGTGTGAATTGGAACGAAATCGCCAATAGATAAGACCATTTTACAATTTGGGCCCAAGTTAGAAGCAGAGCCTAAGGTGTAAATTATCGATAGTCCATATCTCGGAAACTATAAGAGATAATGCAATTTGGCAACCGGCAATGTAATTAGCATGCCGAATATCACTTGGAATGTGAATTGGGACGAAATGGCCAATAGATAAGACCATTTTACAATTTGGGCCCAAGTTAGAAGCAGAGCCTAAGGTGTAAATTATCGATAGTCCATATCTCGGAAACTATAAGAGATAATGCAATTTGGCAACCGGCAATGTAATTAGCATGCCGAATATTACTTGGAGTGTGAATTGGAACGAAATCGCCAATAGATAAGACCATTTTACAATTTGGGCCCAAGTTAGAAGCAGAGCCTAAGGTGTAAATTATCGATAGTCCATATCTCGGAAACTATAAGAGATAATGCAATTTGGCAACCGGCAGTGTAATTAGCATGCCGAATATTACTTGGAATGTGAATTGGAACGAAATCGCCAATAGATAAGACCATTTTACAATTTGGGCCCAAGTTAGAAGCAGAGCCTAAGGTGTAAATTATCGATAGTCCATATCTCGGAAACTATAAGAGATAATGCAATTTGGCAACCGGCAATGTAATTAGCATGCCGAATATTACTTGGAATGTGAATTGGAACGAAATCGCCAATAGATAAGACCATTTTACAATTTGGGCCCAAGTTAGAAGCAGAGCCTAAGGTGTAAATTATCGATAGTCCATATCTCGGAAACTATAAGAGATAATGCAATTTGGCAACCGGCAATGTAATTAGCATGCCGAATATTACTTGGAATGTGAATTGGAACGAAATCGCCAATAGGTAAGACCATTTTACAATTTGGGCCCAAGTTAGAAGCAGAGCCTAAGGTGTAAATTATCGATAGTCCATATCTCGGAAACTATAAGAGATAATTCAATTTGGCAACCGGCAATGTAATTAGCATGCCGAATATTACTTGGAATGTGAATTGGAACGAAATCGCCAATAGATAAGACCATTTTACAATTTGGGCCCAAGTTAGAAGAAGAGCCTAAGGTGTAAATTATCGATAGTCCATATCTCGGAAACTATAAGAGATAATGCAATTTGGCAACCGGCAATGTAATTAGCATGCCGAATATTACTTGGAATGTGAATTGGAACGAAATCGCCAATAGATAAGACCATTTTACAATTTGGGCCCAAGTTAGAAGCAGAGCCTAAGGTGTAAATTATCGATAGTCCCTATCTCGGAAACTATAAGAGATAATGCAATTTGGCAACCGGCAATGTAATTAGCATGCCGAATATTACTTGGAATGTGAATTGGAACGAAATCGCCAATAGATAAGACCATTTTACAATTTGGGCCCAAGTTAGAAGCAGAGCCTAAGGTGTAAATTATCGATAGTCCATATCTCGGAAACTATAAGAGATAATGCAATTTGGCAACCGGCAATGTAATTAGCATGCCGAATATTAATTGGAATGTGAATTGGAACGAAATCGCCAATAGATAAGACCATTTTACAATTTGGGCCCAAGTTAGAAGCAGAGCCTAAGGTGTAAATTATCGATAGTCCATATCTCGGAAACTATAAGAGATAATGCAATTTGGCAACCGGCAATGTAATTAGCATGCCGAATATTACTTGGAATGTGAATTGGAACGAAATCGCCAATAGGTAAGACCATTTTACAATTTGGGCCCAAGTTAGAAGCAGAGCCTAAGGTGTAAATTATCGATAGTCCATATCTCGGAAACTATAAGAGATAATTCAATTTGGCAACCGGCAATGTAATTAGCATGCCGAATATTACTTGGAATGTGAATTGGAACGAAATCGCCAATAGATAAGACCATTTTACAATTTGGGCCCAAGTTAGAAGCAGAGCCTAAGGTGTAAATTATTGATAGTCCATATCTCGGAAACTATAAGAGATAATGCAATTTGGCAACCGGCAATGTAATTAGCATGCCGAATATTACTTGGAATGTGAATTGGAACGAAATCGCCAATAGAGAAGACCATTTTACAATTTGGGCCCAAGTTAGAAGCAGAGCCTAAGGTGTAAATTATCGATAGTCCATATCTCGGAAACTATAAGAGATAATGCAATTTGGCAACCGGCAATGTAATTAACATGCCGAATATTACTTGGAATGTGAATTGGAACGAAATCGCCAATAGATAAGACCATTTTACAATTTGGGCCCAAGTTAGAAGCAGAGCCTAAGGTGTAAATTATCGATAGTCCATATCTCGGAAACTATAAGAGGTAATGCAATTTGGCAACCGGCAATGTAATTAGCATGCCGAATATTACTTGGAATGTGAATTGGAACGAAATCGCCAATAGAGAAGACCATTTTACAATTTGGGCCCAAGTTAGAAGCAGAGCCTAAGGTGTAAATTATCGATAGTCCATATCTCGGAAACTATAAGAGATAATGCAATTTGGCAACCGGCAATGTAATTAGCATGCCGAATATTACTTGGAATGTGAATTGGAACGAAATCGCCAATAGATAAGACCATTTTACAATTTGGGCCCAAGTTAGAAGCAGAGCCTAAGGTGTAAATTATCGATAGTCCATATCTCGGAAACTATAAGAGATAATGCAATTTGGCAACCGGCAATGTAATTAGCATGCCGAATATTACTTGGAATGTGAATTGGAACGAAATCGCCAATAGATAAGACCATTTTACAATTTGGGCCCAAGTTAGAAGCAGAGCCTAAGGTGTAAATTATCGATAGTCCATATCTCGGAAACTATAAGAGATAATGCAATTTGGCAACCGGCAATGTAATTAGCATGCCCAATATTACTTGGAATGTGAATTGGAACGAAATCGCCAATAGACAAGGCCATTTTACAATTTGGGCCCAAGTTAGAAGCAGAGCCTAAGGTGTAAATTATTGATAGTCCCTATCTCGGAAACTATAAGAGATAATGCAATTTCGCAACCGGCAATGTAATTAGCATGCCGAATATTACTTGGAGTGTGAATTGGAACGAAATCGCCAATAGATAAGACCATTTTACAATTTGGGCCCAAGTTAGAAGCAGAGCCTAAGGTGTAAATTAGCGATAGTCCATATCTCGGAAACTATAAGAGATAATGCAATTTGGCAACCGGCAATGTAATTAGCATGCCGAATATTACTTGGAATGTGAATTGGAACGAAATCGCCAATAGATAAGACCATTTTACAATTTGGGCCCAAGTTAGAAGCAGAGCCTAAGGTGTAAATTATCGATAGTCCATATCTCGGAAACTATAAGAGATAATGCAATTTGGCAACCGGCAATGTAATTAGCATGCCGAATATTACTTGGAATGTGAATTGGAACGAAATCGCCAATAGATAAGACCATTTTACAATTTGGGCCCAAGTTTGAAGCAGAGCCTAAGGTGTAAATTATCGATAGTCCATATCTCGGAAACTATAAGAGATAATGCAATTTGGCAACCGGCAAAGTAGTTAGCATGCCGAATATTACTTGGAATGTGAATTGGAACGAAATCGCCAATAGATAAGACCATTTTACAATTTGGGCCCAAGTTAGAAGCAGAGCCTAAGGTGTAAATAATCGATAGTCCATATCTCGGAAACTATAAGAGATAATGCAATTTGGCAACCGGCAATGTAATTAGCATGCCGAATATTACTTGGAATGTGAATTGGAACGAAATCGCCAATAGATAAGACCATTTTACAATTTGGGCCCAAGTTAGAAGCAGAGCCTAAGGTGTAAATTATTGATAGTCCATATCTCGGAAACTATAAGAGATAATGCAATTTCGCAACCGGCAATGTAATTAGCATGCCGAATATCACTTGGAATGTGAATTGGGACGAAATCGCCAATAGATAAGGCCATTTTACAATTTGGGCCCAAGTTAGAAGCAGAGCCTAAGGTGTAAATTATCGATAGTCCATATCTCGGAAACTATAAGAGATAATGCAATTTGGCAACCGGCAATGTAATTAGCATGCCGAATATTACTTGGAATGTGAATTGGAACGAAATCGCCAATAGATAAGACCATTTTACAATTTGGGCCCAAGTTAGAAGCAGAGCCTAAGATGTAAATTATCGATAGTCCATATCTCGGAAACTATAAGAGATAATGCAATTTGGCAACCGGCAATGTAATTAGCATGCCGAATATTACTTGGAATGTGAATTGGAACGAAATCGCCAATAGATAAGACCATTTTACAATTTGGGTCCAAGTTAGAAGCAGAGCCTAAGGTGTAAATTATCGATAGTCCATATCTCGGAAACTATAAGAGATAATTCAATTTGGCAACCGGCAATGTAATTAGCATGCTGGATATTACTTGGAATGTGAATTGGAACGAAATCGCCAATAGATAAGACCATTTTACAATTTGGGCCCAAGTTAGAAGCAGAGCCTAAGGTGTAAATTATCGATAGTCCATATCTCGGAAACTATAAGAGATAATGCAATTTGGCAACCGGCAATGTAATTAGCATGCCGAATATTACTTGGAATGTGAATTGGAACGAAATCGCCAGTAGATAAGACGATTTTACAATTTGGGCCCAAGTTAAAAGCAGAGCCTAAGATGTAAATTATCGATAGTCCATATCTCGGAAACTATAAGAGATAATGCAATTTGGCAACCGGCAATGTAATTAGCATGCCGAATATTACTTGGAATGTGAATTGGAACGAAATCGCTAATAGATAAGACCATTTTACAATTTGGGCCCAAGTTAGAAGCAGAGCCTAAGGTGTAAATTATTGATAGTCCATATCTCGGAAACTATAAGAGATAATGCAATTTGGCAACCGGCAATGTAATTAGCATGCCGAATATTACTTGGAATGTGAATTGGAACGAAATCGCCAATAGATAAGACCATTTTACAATTTGGGCCCAAGTTAGAAGCAGAGCCTAAGGTGTAAATTATCGATAGTCCATATCTCGGAAACTATAAGAGATAATGCAATTTGGCAACCGGCAATGTAATTAGCATGCCGAATATTACTTGGAATGTGAATTGGAACGAAATCGCCAATAGATAAGACCATTTTACAATTTGGGCCCAAGTTAGAAGCAGAGCCTAAGGTGTAAATTATTGATAGTCCATATCTCGGAAACTATAAGAGATAATGCAATTTCGCAACCGGCAATGTAATTAGCATGCCGAATATCACTTGGAATGTGAATTGGGACGAAATCGCCAATAGATAAGACCATTTTAAAATTTGGGCCCAAGTTAGAAGCAGAGCCTAAGGTGTAAATAATCGATAGTCCATATCTCGGAAACTATAAGAGATAATGCAATTTGGCAACCGGCAATGTAATTAGCATGCCGAATATTACTTGGAATGTGAATTGGAACGAAATCGCCAATAGATAAGACCATTTTACAATTTGGGCCCAAGTTAGAAGCAGAGCCTAAGGTGTAAATTATCGATAGTCCATATCTCGGAAACTATAAGAGATAATGCAATTTGGCAACCGGCAATGTAATTAGCATGCCGAATATTACTTGGAATGTGAATTGGAACGAAATCGCCAATAGGTAAGACCATTTTACAATTTGGGCCCAAGTTAGAAGCAGAGCCTAAGGTGTAAATTATCGATAGTCCATATCTCGGAAACTATAAGAGATAATTCAATTTGGCAACCGGCAATGTAATTAGCATGCCGAATATTACTTGGAATGTGAATTGGAACGAAATCGCCAATAGATAAGACCATTTTACAATTTGGGCCCAAGTTAGAAGCAGAGCCTAAGGTGTAAATTATCGATAGTCCATATCTCGGAAACTATAAGAGATAATGCAATTTGGCAACCGGCAATGTAATAAGCATGCCGAATATTACTTGGAATGTGAATTGGAACGAAATCGCCAATAGATAAGACCATTTTACAATTTGGGCCCAAGTTAGAAGCAGAGCCTAAGGTGTAAATTATCGATAGTCCATATCCCGGAAACTATAAGAGATAATGCAATTTGGAAACCGGCAATGTAATTAGCATGCCGAATATTACTTGGAATGTGAATTGGAACGGAATCGCCAATAGATAAGACCATTTTACAATTTGGGCCCAAGTTAGAAGCAGAGCCTAAGGTGTAAATTATCGATAGTCCATATCTCGGAAACTATAAGAGATAATGCAATTTGGCAACCGGCAATGTAATTAGCATGCCGAATATTAATTGGAATGTGAATTGGAACGAAATCGCCAATAGATAAGACCATTTTACAATTTGGGCCCAAGTTAGAAGCAGAGCCTAAGGTGTAAATTATCGATAGTCCATATCTCGGAAACTATAAGAGATAATGCAATTTGGCAACCGGCAATGTAATTAGCATGCCGAATATTACTTGGAATGTGAATTGGAACGAAATCGCCAATAGGTAAGACCATTTTACAATTTGGGCCCAAGTTAGAAGCAGAGCCTAAGGTGTAAATTATCGATAGTCCATATCTCGGAAACTATAAGAGATAATTCAATTTGGCAACCGGCAATGTAATTAGCATGCCGAATATTACTTGGAATGTGAATTGGAACGAAATCGCCAATAGATAAGACCATTTAACAATTTGGGCCCAAGTTAGAAGCAGAGCCTAAGGTGTAAATTATTGATAGTCCATATCTCGGAAACTATAAGAGATAATGCAATTTGGCAACCGGCAATGTAATTAGCATGCCGAATATTACTTGGAATGTGAATTGGAACGAAATCGCCAATAGAGAAGACCATTTTACAATTTGGGCCCAAGTTAGAAGCAGAGCCTAAGGTGTAAATTATCGATAGTCCATATCTCGGAAACTATAAGAGATAATGCAATTTGGCAACCGGCAATGTAATTAGCATGCCGAATATTACTTGGAATGTGAATTGGAACGAAATCGCCAATAGATAAGACCATTTTACAATTTGGGCCCAAGTTAGAAGCAGAGCCTAAGATGTAAATTATCGATAGTCCATATCTCGGAAACTATAAGAGATAATTCAATTTGGCAACCGGCAATGTAATTAGCATGCCGAATATTACTTGGAATGTGAATTGGAACGAAATCGCCAATAGATAAGACCATTTTACAATTTGGGCCCAAGTTAGAAGCAGAGCCTAAGGTGTAAATTATTGATAGTCCATATCTCGGAAACTATAAGAGATAATGCAATTTGGCAACCGGCAATGTAATTAGCATGCCGAATATTACTTGGAATGTGAATTGGAACGAAATCGCCAATAGAGAAGACCATTTTACAATTTGGGCCCAAGTTAGAAGCAGAGCCTAAGGTGTAAATTATCGATAGTCCATATCTCGGAAACTATAAGAGATAATGCAATTTGGCAACCGGCAATGTAATTAACATGCCGAATATTACTTTGAATGTGAATTGGAACGAAATCGCCAATAGATAAGACCATTTTACAATTTGGGCCCAAGTTAGAAGCAGAGCCTAAGGTGTAAATTATCGATAGTCCATATCTCGGAAACTATAAGAGGTAATGCAATTTGGCAACCGGCAATGTAATTAGCATGCCGAATATTACTTGGAATGTGAATTGGAACGAAATCGCCAATAGAAAAGACCATTTTACAATTTGGGCCCAAGTTAGAAGCAGAGCCTAAGGTGTAAATTATCGATAGTCCATATCTCGGAAACTATAAGAGATAATGCAATTTGGCAACCGGCAATGTAATTAGCATGCCGAATATTACTTGGAATGTGAATTGGAACGAAATCGCCAATAGATAAGACCATTTTACAATTTGGGCCCAAGTTAGAAGCAGAGCCTAAGGTGTAAATTATCGATAGTCCATATCTCGGAAACTATAAGAGATAATGCAATTTGGCAACCGGCAATGTAATTAGCATGCCGAATATTACTTGGAATGTGAATTGGAACGAAATCGCCAATAGATAAGACCATTTTACAATTTGGGCCCAAGTTAGAAGCAGAGCCTAAGGTGTAAATTATCGATAGTCCATATCTCGGAAACTATAAGAGATAATGCAATTTGGCAACCGGCAATGTAATTAGCATGCCGAATATTACTTGGAATGTGAATTGGAACGAAATCGCCAATAGACAAGGCCATTTTACAATTTGGGCCCAAGTTAGAAGCAGAGCCTAAGGTGTAAATTATTGATAGTCCATATCTCGGAAACTATAAGAGATAATGCAATTTCGCAACCGGCAATGTAATTAGCATGCCGAATATTACTTGGAGTGTGAATTGGAACGAAATCGCCAATAGATAAGACCATTTTACAATTTGGGCCCAAGTTAGAAGCAGAGCCTAAGGTGTAAATTATCGATAGTCCATATCTCGGAAACTATAAGAGATAATGCAATTTGGCAACCGGCAATGTAATTAGCATGCCGAATATTACTTGGAATGTGAATTGGAACGAAATCGCCAATAGATAAGACCATTTTACAATTTGGACCCAAGTTAGAAGCAGAGCCTAAGGTGTAAATTATCGATAGTCCATATCTCGGAAACTATAAGAGATAATGCAATTTGGCAACCGGCAATGTAATTAGCATGCCGAATATTACTTGGAATGTGAATTGGAACGAAATCGCCAATAGATAAGACCATTTTACAATTTGGGCTAAAGTTAGAAGCAGAGCCTAAGGTGTAAATTATCGATAGTCCATATCTCGGAAACTATAAGAGATAATGCAATTTGGCAACCGGCAAAGTAGTTAGCATGCCGAATATTACTTGGAATGTGAATTGGAACGAAATCGCCAATAGATAAGACCATTTTACAATTTGGGCCCAAGTTAGAAGCAGAGCCTAAGGTGTAAATTATCGATAGTCCATATCTCGGAAACTATAAGAGATAATGCAATTTGGCAACCGGCAATGTAATTAGCATGCCGAATATTACTTGGAATGTGAATTGGAACGAAATCGCCAATAGATAAGACCATTTTACAATTTGGGCCCAAGTTAGAAGCAGAGCCTAAGGTGTAAATTATTGATAGTCCATATCTCGGAAACTATAAGAGATAATGCAATTTCGCAACCGGCAATGTAATTAGCATGCCGAATATCACTTGGAATGTGAATTGGGACGAAATCGCCAATAGATAAGGCCATTTTACAATTTGGGCCCAAGTTAGAAGCAGAGCCTAAGGTGTAAATTATCGATAGTCCATATCTCGGAAACTATAAGAGATAATGCAATTTGGCAACCGGCAATGTAATTAGCATGCCGAATATTACTTGGAATGTGAATTGGAACGAAATCGCCAATAGATAAGACCATTTTACAATTTGGGCCCAAGTTAGAAGCAGAGCCTAAGATGTAAATTATCGATAGTCCATATCTCGGAAACTATAAGAGATAATGCAATTTGGCAACCGGCAATGTAATTAGCATGCCGAATATTACTTGGAATGTGAATTGGAACGAAATCGCCAATAGATAAGACCATTTTACAATTTGGGCCCAAGTTAGAAGCAGAGCCTAAGGTGTAAATTATCGATAGTCCATATCTCGGAAACTATAAGAGATAATTCAATTTGGCAACCGGCAATGTAATTAGCATGCTGGATATTACTTGGAATGTGAATTGGAACGAAATCGCCAATAGATAAGACCATTTTACAATTTGGGCCCAAGTTAGAAGCAGAGCCTAAGGTGTAAATTATCGATAGTCCATATCTCGGAAACTATAAGAGATAATGCAATTTGGCAACCGGCAATGTAATTAGCATGCCGAATATTACTTGGAATGTGAATTGGAACGAAATCGCCAATAGATAAGACCATTTTACAATTTGGGCCCAAGTTAGAAGCAGAGCCTAAGGTGTAAATTATCGATAGTCCATATCTCGGAAACTATAAGAGATAATGCAATTTGGCAACCGGCAATGTAATTAACATGCCGAATATTACTTGGAATGTGAATTGGAACGAAATCGCCAATAGATAAGACCATTTTACAATTTGGGCCCAAGTTAGAAGCAGAGCCTAAGGTGTAATTTATCGATAGTCCATATCTCGGAAACTATAAGAGATAATGCAATTTGGCAACCGGCAATGTAATTAACATGCCGAATATTACTTGGAATGTGAATTGGAACGAAATCGCCAATAGAGAAGACCATTTTACAATTTGGGCCCAAGTTAGAAGCAGAGCCTAAGGTGTAAATTATCGATAGTCCATATCTCGGAAACTATAAGAGATAATGCAATTTGGCAACCGGCAATGTAATTAGCATGCCGAATATTACTTGGAATGTGAATTGGAACGAAATCGCCAATAGATAAGACCATTTTACAATTTGGGCCCAAGTTAGAAGCAGAGCCTAAGGTGTAAATTATCGATAGTCCATATCTCGGAAACTATAAGAGATAATGCAATTTGGCAACCGGCAATGTAATTAGCATGCCGAATATTACTTGGAATGTGAATTGGAACGAAATCGCCAATAGATAAGACCATTTTACAATTTGGGCCCAAGTTAGAAGCAGAGCCTAAGGTGTAAATTATCGATAGTCCATATCTCGGAAACTATAAGAGATAATGCAATTTGGCAACCGGCAATGTAATTAGCATGCCCAATATTACTTGGAATGTGAATTGGAACGAAATCGCCAATAGACAAGGCCATTTTACAATTTGGGCCCAAGTTAGAAGCAGAGCCTAAGGTGTAAATTATTGATAGTCCCTATCTCGGAAACTATAAGAGATAATGCAATTTCGCAACCGGCAATGTAATTAGCATGCCGAATATTACTTGGAGTGTGAATTGGAACGAAATCGCCAATAGATAAGACCATTTTACAATTTGGGCCCAAGTTAGAAGCAGAGCCTAAGGTGTAAATTAGCGATAGTCCATATCTCGGAAACTATAAGAGATAATGCAATTTGGCAACCGGCAATGTAATTAACATGCCGAATATTACTTGGAATGTGAATTGGAACGAAATCGCCAATAGATAAGACCATTTTACAATTTGGGCCCAAGTTAGAAGCAGAGCCTAAGGTGTAATTTATCGATAGTCCATATCTCGGAAACTATAAGAGATAATGCAATTTGGCAACCGGCAATGTAATTAACATGCCGAATATTACTTGGAATGTGAATTGGAACGAAATCGCCAATAGAGAAGACCATTTTACAATTTGGGCCCAAGTTAGAAGCAGAGCCTAAGGTGTAAATTATCGATAGTCCATATCTCGGAAACTATAAGAGATAATGCAATTTGGCAACCGGCAATGTAATTAGCATGCCGAATATTACTTGGAATGTGAATTGGAACGAAATCGCCAATAGATAAGACCATTTTACAATTTGGGCCCAAGTTAGAAGCAGAGCCTAAGGTGTAAATTATCGATAGTCCATATCTCGGAAACTATAAGAGATAATGCAATTTGGCAACCGGCAATGTAATTAGCATGCCGAATATTACTTGGAATGTGAATTGGAACGAAATCGCCAATAGATAAGACCATTTTACAATTTGGGCCCAAGTTAGAAGCAGAGCCTAAGATGTAAATTATCGATAGTCCATATCTCGGAAACTATAAGAGATAATTCAATTTGGCAACCGGCAATGTAATTAGCATGCCGAATATTACTTGGAATGTGAATTGGAACGAAATCGCCAATAGATAAGACCATTTTACAATTTGGGCCCAAGTTAGAAGCAGAGCCTAAGGTGTAAATTATTGATAGTCCATATCTCGGAAACTATAAGAGATAATGCAATTTGGCAACCGGCAATGTAATTAGCATGCCGAATATTACTTGGAATGTGAATTGGAACGAAATCGCCAATAGAGAAGACCATTTTACAATTTGGGCCCAAGTTAGAAGCAGAGCCTAAGGTGTAAATTATCGATAGTCCATATCTCGGAAACTATAAGAGATAATGCAATTTGGCAACCGGCAATGTAATTAACATGCCGAATATTACTTTGAATGTGAATTGGAACGAAATCGCCAATAGATAAGACCATTTTACAATTTGGGCCCAAGTTAGAAGCAGAGCCTAAGGTGTAAATTATCGATAGTCCATATCTCGGAAACTATAAGAGGTAATGCAATTTGGCAACCGGCAATGTAATTAGCATGCCGAATATTACTTGGAATGTGAATTGGAACGAAATCGCCAATAGAAAAGACCATTTTACAATTTGGGCCCAAGTTAGAAGCAGAGCCTAAGGTGTAAATTATCGATAGTCCATATCTCGGAAACTATAAGAGATAATGCAATTTGGCAACCGGCAATGTAATTAGCATGCCGAATATTACTTGGAATGTGAATTGGAACGAAATCGCCAATAGATAAGACCATTTTACAATTTGGGCCCAAGTTAGAAGCAGAGCCTAAGGTGTAAATTATCGATAGTCCATATCTCGGAAACTATAAGAGATAATGCAATTTGGCAACCGGCAATGTAATTAGCATGCCGAATATTACTTGGAATGTGAATTGGAACGAAATCGCCAATAGATAAGACCATTTTACAATTTGGGCCCAAGTTAGAAGCAGAGCCTAAGGTGTAAATTATCGATAGTCCATATCTCGGAAACTATAAGAGATAATGCAATTTGGCAACCGGCAATGTAATTAGCATGCCGAATATTACTTGGAATGTGAATTGGAACGAAATCGCCAATAGACAAGGCCATTTTACAATTTGGGCCCAAGTTAGAAGCAGAGCCTAAGGTGTAAATTATTGATAGTCCATATCTCGGAAACTATAAGAGATAATGCAATTTCGCAACCGGCAATGTAATTAGCATGCCGAATATTACTTGGAGTGTGAATTGGAACGAAATCGCCAATAGATAAGACCATTTTACAATTTGGGCCCAAGTTAGAAGCAGAGCCTAAGGTGTAAATTATCGATAGTCCATATCTCGGAAACTATAAGAGATAATGCAATTTGGCAACCGGCAATGTAATTAGCATGCCGAATATTACTTGGAATGTGAATTGGAACGAAATCGCCAATAGATAAGACCATTTTACAATTTGGACCCAAGTTAGAAGCAGAGCCTAAGGTGTAAATTATCGATAGTCCATATCTCGGAAACTATAAGAGATAATGCAATTTGGCAACCGGCAATGTAATTAGCATGCCGAATATTACTTGGAATGTGAATTGGAACGAAATCGCCAATAGATAAGACCATTTTACAATTTGGGCTAAAGTTAGAAGCAGAGCCTAAGGTGTAAATTATCGATAGTCCATATCTCGGAAACTATAAGAGATAATGCAATTTGGCAACCGGCAAAGTAGTTAGCATGCCGAATATTACTTGGAATGTGAATTGGAACGAAATCGCCAATAGATAAGACCATTTTACAATTTGGGCCCAAGTTAGAAGCAGAGCCTAAGGTGTAAATTATCGATAGTCCATATCTCGGAAACTATAAGAGATAATGCAATTTGGCAACCGGCAATGTAATTAGCATGCCGAATATTACTTGGAATGTGAATTGGAACGAAATCGCCAATAGATAAGACCATTTTACAATTTGGGCCCAAGTTAGAAGCAGAGCCTAAGGTGTAAATTATTGATAGTCCATATCTCGGAAACTATAAGAGATAATGCAATTTCGCAACCGGCAATGTAATTAGCATGCCGAATATCACTTGGAATGTGAATTGGGACGAAATCGCCAATAGATAAGGCCATTTTACAATTTGGGCCCAAGTTAGAAGCAGAGCCTAAGGTGTAAATTATCGATAGTCCATATCTCGGAAACTATAAGAGATAATGCAATTTGGCAACCGGCAATGTAATTAGCATGCCGAATATTACTTGGAATGTGAATTGGAACGAAATCGCCAATAGATAAGACCATTTTACAATTTGGGCCCAAGTTAGAAGCAGAGCCTAAGATGTAAATTATCGATAGTCCATATCTCGGAAACTATAAGAGATAATGCAATTTGGCAACCGGCAATGTAATTAGCATGCCGAATATTACTTGGAATGTGAATTGGAACGAAATCGCCAATAGATAAGACCATTTTACAATTTGGGCCCAAGTTAGAAGCAGAGCCTAAGGTGTAAATTATCGATAGTCCATATCTCGGAAACTATAAGAGATAATTCAATTTGGCAACCGGCAATGTAATTAGCATGCTGGATATTACTTGGAATGTGAATTGGAACGAAATCGCCAATAGATAAGACCATTTTACAATTTGGGCCCAAGTTAGAAGCAGAGCCTAAGGTGTAAATTATCGATAGTCCATATCTCGGAAACTATAAGAGATAATGCAATTTGGCAACCGGCAATGTAATTAGCATGCCGAATATTACTTGGAATGTGAATTGGAACGAAATCGCCAATAGATAAGACCATTTTACAATTTGGGCCCAAGTTAGAAGCAGAGCCTAAGGTGTAAATTATCGATAGTCCATATCTCGGAAACTATAAGAGATAATGCAATTTGGCAACCGGCAATGTAATTAACATGCCGAATATTACTTGGAATGTGAATTGGAACGAAATCGCCAATAGATAAGACCATTTTACAATTTGGGCCCAAGTTAGAAGCAGAGCCTAAGGTGTAATTTATCGATAGTCCATATCTCGGAAACTATAAGAGATAATGCAATTTGGCAACCGGCAATGTAATTAACATGCCGAATATTACTTGGAATGTGAATTGGAACGAAATCGCCAATAGAGAAGACCATTTTACAATTTGGGCCCAAGTTAGAAGCAGAGCCTAAGGTGTAAATTATCGATAGTCCATATCTCGGAAACTATAAGAGATAATGCAATTTGGCAACCGGCAATGTAATTAGCATGCCGAATATTACTTGGAATGTGAATTGGAACGAAATCGCCAATAGATAAGACCATTTTACAATTTGGGCCCAAGTTAGAAGCAGAGCCTAAGGTGTAAATTATCGATAGTCCATATCTCGGAAACTATAAGAGATAATGCAATTTGGCAACCGGCAATGTAATTAGCATGCCGAATATTACTTGGAATGTGAATTGGAACGAAATCGCCAATAGATAAGACCATTTTACAATTTGGGCCCAAGTTAGAAGCAGAGCCTAAGGTGTAAATTATCGATAGTCCATATCTCGGAAACTATAAGAGATAATGCAATTTGGCAACCGGCAATGTAATTAGCATGCCCAATATTACTTGGAATGTGAATTGGAACGAAATCGCCAATAGACAAGGCCATTTTACAATTTGGGCCCAAGTTAGAAGCAGAGCCTAAGGTGTAAATTATTGATAGTCCCTATCTCGGAAACTATAAGAGATAATGCAATTTCGCAACCGGCAATGTAATTAGCATGCCGAATATTACTTGGAGTGTGAATTGGAACGAAATCGCCAATAGATAAGACCATTTTACAATTTGGGCCCAAGTTAGAAGCAGAGCCTAAGGTGTAAATTAGCGATAGTCCATATCTCGGAAACTATAAGAGATAATGCAATTTGGCAACCGGCAATGTAATTAACATGCCGAATATTACTTGGAATGTGAATTGGAACGAAATCGCCAATAGATAAGACCATTTTACAATTTGGGCCCAAGTTAGAAGCAGAGCCTAAGGTGTAATTTATCGATAGTCCATATCTCGGAAACTATAAGAGATAATGCAATTTGGCAACCGGCAATGTAATTAACATGCCGAATATTACTTGGAATGTGAATTGGAACGAAATCGCCAATAGAGAAGACCATTTTACAATTTGGGCCCAAGTTAGAAGCAGAGCCTAAGGTGTAAATTATCGATAGTCCATATCTCGGAAACTATAAGAGATAATGCAATTTGGCAACCGGCAATGTAATTAGCATGCCGAATATTACTTGGAATGTGAATTGGAACGAAATCGCCAATAGATAAGACCATTTTACAATTTGGGCCCAAGTTAGAAGCAGAGCCTAAGGTGTAAATTATCGATAGTCCATATCTCGGAAACTATAAGAGATAATGCAATTTGGCAACCGGCAATGTAATTAGCATGCCGAATATTACTTGGAATGTGAATTGGAACGAAATCGCCAATAGATAAGACCATTTTACAATTTGGGCCCAAGTTAGAAGCAGAGCCTAAGGTGTAAATTATCGATAGTCCATATCTCGGAAACTATAAGAGATAATGCAATTTGGCAACCGGCAATGTAATTAGCATGCCCAATATTACTTGGAATGTGAATTGGAACGAAATCGCCAATAGACAAGGCCATTTTACAATTTGGGCCCAAGTTAGAAGCAGAGCCTAAGGTGTAAATTATTGATAGTCCCTATCTCGGAAACTATAAGAGATAATGCAATTTCGCAACCGGCAATGTAATTAGCATGCCGAATATTACTTGGAGTGTGAATTGGAACGAAATCGCCAATAGATAAGACCATTTTACAATTTGGGCCCAAGTTAGAAGCAGAGCCTAAGGTGTAAATTAGCGATAGTCCATATCTCGGAAACTATAAGAGATAATGCAATTTGGCAACCGGCAATGTAATTAGCATGCCGAATATTACTTGGAATGTGAATTGGAACGAAATCGCCAATAGATAAGACCATTTTACAATTTGGGCCCAAGTTAGAAGCAGAGCCTAAGGTGTAAATTATCGATAGTCCATATCTCGGAAACTATAAGAGATAATGCAATTTGGCAACCGGCAATGTAATTAGCATGCCGAATATTACTTGGAATGTGAATTGGAACGAAATCGCCAATAGATAAGACCATTTTACAATTTGGGCCCAAGTTTGAAGCAGAGCCTAAGGTGTAAATTATCGATAGTCCATATCTCGGAAACTATAAGAGATAATGCAATTTGGCAACCGGCAAAGTAGTTAGCATGCCGAATATTACTTGGAATGTGAATTGGAACGAAATCGCCAATAGATAAGACCATTTTACAATTTGGGCCCAAGTTAGAAGCAGAGCCTAAGGTGTAAATAATCGATAGTCCATATCTCGGAAACTATAAGAGATAATGCAATTTGGCAACCGGCAATGTAATTAGCATGCCGAATATTACTTGGAATGTGAATTGGAACGAAATCGCCAATAGATAAGACCATTTTACAATTTGGGCCCAAGTTAGAAGCAGAGCCTAAGGTGTAAATTATTGATAGTCCATATCTCGGAAACTATAAGAGATAATGCAATTTCGCAACCGGCAATGTAATTAGCATGCCGAATATCACTTGGAATGTGAATTGGGACGAAATCGCCAATAGATAAGGCCATTTTACAATTTGGGCCCAAGTTAGAAGCAGAGCCTAAGGTGTAAATTATCGATAGTCCATATCTCGGAAACTATAAGAGATAATGCAATTTGGCAACCGGCAATGTAATTAGCATGCCGAATATTACTTGGAATGTGAATTGGAACGAAATCGCCAAGAGATAAGACCATTTTACAATTTGGGCCCAAGTTAGAAGCAGAGCCTAAGATGTAAATTATCGATAGTCCATATCTCGGAAACTATAAGAGATAATGCAATTTGGCAACCGGCAATGTAATTAGCATGCCGAATATTACTTGGAATGTGAATTGGAACGAAATCGCCAATAGATAAGACCATTTTACAATTTGGGCCCAAGTTAGAAGCAGAGCCTAAGGTGTAAATTATCGATAGTCCATATCTCGGAAACTATAAGAGATAATTCAATTTGGCAACCGGCAATGTAATTAGCATGCTGGATATTACTTGGAATGTGAATTGGAACGAAATCGCCAATAGATAAGACCATTTTACAATTTGGGCCCAAGTTAGAAGCAGAGCCTAAGGTGTAAATTATCGATAGTCCATATCTCGGAAACTATAAGAGATAATGCAATTTGGCAACCGGCAATGTAATTAGCATGCCGAATATTACTTGGAATGTGAATTGGAACGAAATCGCCAATAGATAAGACGATTTTACAATTTGGGCCCAAGTTAAAAGCAGAGCCTAAGATGTAAATTATCGATAGTCCATATCTCGGAAACTATAAGAGATAATGCAATTTGGCAACCGGCAATGTAATTAGCATGCCGAATATTACTTGGAATGTGAATTGGAACGAAATCGCTAATATATAAGACCATTTTACAATTTGGGCCCAAGTTAGAAGCAGAGCCTAAGGTGTAAATTATTGATAGTCCATATCTCGGAAACTATAAGAGATAATGCAATTTGGCAACCGGCAATGTAATTAGCATGCCGAATATTACTTGGAATGTGAATTGGAACGAAATCGCCAATAGATAAGACCATTTTACAATTTGGGCCCAAGTTAGAAGCAGAGCCTAAGGTGTAAATTATCGATAGTCCATATCTCGGAAACTATAAGAGATAATGCAATTTGGCAACCGGCAATGTAATTAGCATGCCGAATATTACTTGGAATGTGAATTGGAACGAAATCGCCAATAGATAAGACCATTTTACAATTTGGGCCCAAGTTAGAAGCAGAGCCTAAGGTGTAAATTATCGATAGTCCATATCTCGGAAACTATAAGAGATAATGCAATTTGGCAACCGGCAATGTAATTAGCATGCCGAATATTACTTGGAATGTGAATTGGAACGAAATCGCCAATAGATAAGACCATTTTACAATTTGGGCCCAAGTTAGAAGCAGAGCCTAAGGTGTAAATTATTGATAGTCCATATCTCGGAAACTATAAGAGATAATGCAATTTCGCAACCGGCAATGTAATTAGCATGCCGAATATCACTTGGAATGTGAATTGGGACGAAATCGCCAATAGATAAGACCATTTTAAAATTTGGGCCCAAGTTAGAAGCAGAGCCTAAGGTGTAAATAATCGATAGTCCATATCTCGGAAACTATAAGAGATAATGCAATTTGGCAACCGGCAATGTAATTAGCATGCCGAATATTACTTGGAATGTGAATTGGAACGAAATCGCCAATAGATAAGACCATTTTACAATTTGGGCCCAAGTTAGAAGCAGAGCCTAAGGTGTAAATTATCGATAGTCCATATCTCGGAAACTATAAGAGATAATGCAATTTGGCAACCGGCAATGTAATTAGCATGCCGAATATTACTTGGAATGTGAATTGGAACGAAATCGCCAATAGATAAGACCATTTTACAATTTGGGCCCAAGTTAGAAGCAGAGCCTAAGGTGTAAATTATCGATAGTCCATATCTCGGAAACTATAAGAGATAATGCAATTTGGCAACCGGCAATGTAATAAGCATGCCGAATATTACTTGGAATGTGAATTGGAACGAAATCGCCAATAGATAAGACCATTTTACAATTTGGGCCCAAGTTAGAAGCAGAGCCTAAGGTGTAAATTATCGATAGTCCATATCCCGGAAACTATAAGAGATAATGCAATTTGGAAACCGGCAATGTAATTAGCATGCCGAATATTACTTGGAATGTGAATTGGAACGGAATCGCCAATAGATAAGACCATTTTACAATTTGGGCCCAAGTTAGAAGCAGAGCCTAAGGTGTAAATTATCGATAGTCCATATCTCGGAAACTATAAGAGATAATGCAATTTGGCAACCGGCAATGTAATTAGCATGCCGAATATTAATTGGAATGTGAATTGGAACGAAATCGCCAATAGATAAGACCATTTTACAATTTGGGCCCAAGTTAGAAGCAGAGCCTAAGGTGTAAATTATCGATAGTCCATATCTCGGAAACTATAAGAGATAATGCAATTTGGCAACCGGCAATGTAATTAGCATGCCGAATATTACTTGGAATGTGAATTGGAACGAAATCGCCAATAGGTAAGACCATTTTACAATTTGGGCCCAAGTTAGAAGCAGAGCCTAAGGTGTAAATTATCGATAGTCCATATCTCGGAAACTATAAGAGATAATTCAATTTGGCAACCGGCAATGTAATTAGCATGCCGAATATTACTTGGAATGTGAATTGGAACGAAATCGCCAATAGATAAGACCATTTAACAATTTGGGCCCAAGTTAGAAGCAGAGCCTAAGGTGTAAATTATTGATAGTCCATATCTCGGAAACTATAAGAGATAATGCAATTTGGCAACCGGCAATGTAATTAGCATGCCGAATATTACTTGGAATGTGAATTGGAACGAAATCGCCAATAGAGAAGACCATTTTACAATTTGGGCCCAAGTTAGAAGCAGAGCCTAAGGTGTAAATTATCGATAGTCCATATCTCGGAAACTATAAGAGATAATGCAATTTGGCAACCGGCAATGTAATTAGCATGCCGAATATTACTTGGAATGTGAATTGGAACGAAATCGCCAATAGATAAGACCATTTTACAATTTGGGCCCAAGTTAGAAGCAGAGCCTAAGATGTAAATTATCGATAGTCCATATCTCGGAAACTATAAGAGATAATTCAATTTGGCAACCGGCAATGTAATTAGCATGCCGAATATTACTTGGAATGTGAATTGGAACGAAATCGCCAATAGATAAGACCATTTTACAATTTGGGCCCAAGTTAGAAGCAGAGCCTAAGGTGTAAATTATTGATAGTCCATATCTCGGAAACTATAAGAGATAATGCAATTTGGCAACCGGCAATGTAATTAGCATGCCGAATATTACTTGGAATGTGAATTGGAACGAAATCGCCAATAGAGAAGACCATTTTACAATTTGGGCCCAAGTTAGAAGCAGAGCCTAAGGTGTAAATTATCGATAGTCCATATCTCGGAAACTATAAGAGATAATGCAATTTGGCAACCGGCAATGTAATTAACATGCCGAATATTACTTGGAATGTGAATTGGAACGAAATCGCCAATAGATAAGACCATTTTACAATTTGGGCCCAAGTTAGAAGCAGAGCCTAAGGTGTAAATTATCGATAGTCCATATCTCGGAAACTATAAGAGGTAATGCAATTTGGCAACCGGCAATGTAATTAGCATGCCGAATATTACTTGGAATGTGAATTGGAACGAAATCGCCAATAGAGAAGACCATTTTACAATTTGGGCCCAAGTTAGAAGCAGAGCCTAAGGTGTAAATTATCGATAGTCCATATCTCGGAAACTATAAGAGATAATGCAATTTGGCAACCGGCAATGTAATTAGCATGCCGAATATTACTTGGAATGTGAATTGGAACGAAATCGCCAATAGATAAGACCATTTTACAATTTGGGCCCAAGTTAGAAGCAGAGCCTAAGGTGTAAATTATCGATAGTCCATATCTCGGAAACTATAAGAGATAATGCAATTTGGCAACCGGCAATGTAATTAGCATGCCGAATATTACTTGGAATGTGAATTGGAACGAAATCGCCAATAGATAAGACCATTTTACAATTTGGGCCCAAGTTAGAAGCAGAGCCTAAGGTGTAAATTATCGATAGTCCATATCTCGGAAACTATAAGAGATAATGCAATTTGGCAACCGGCAATGTAATTAGCATGCCGAATATTACTTGGAATGTGAATTGGAACGAAATCGCCAATAGACAAGGCCATTTTACAATTTGGGCCCAAGTTAGAAGCAGAGCCTAAGGTGTAAATTATTGATAGTCCATATCTCGGAAACTATAAGAGATAATGCAATTTCGCAACCGGCAATGTAATTAGCATGCCGAATATTACTTGGAGTGTGAATTGGAACGAAATCGCCAATAGATAAGACCATTTTACAATTTGGGCCCAAGTTAGAAGCAGAGCCTAAGGTGTAAATTATCGATAGTCCATATCTCGGAAACTATAAGAGATAATGCAATTTGGCAACCGGCAATGTAATTAGCATGCCGAATATTACTTGGAATGTGAATTGGAACGAAATCGCCAATAGATAAGACCATTTTACAATTTGGGCCCAAGTTAGAAGCAGAGCCTAAGGTGTAAATTATCGATAGTCCATATCTCGGAAACTATAAGAGATAATGCAATTTGGCAACCGGCAATGTAATTAGCATGCCGAATATTACTTGGAATGTGAATGGGAACGAAATCGCCAATAGATAAGACCATTTTACAATTTGGGCCCAAGTTAGAAGCAGAGCCTAAGGTGTAAATTATCGATAGTCCATATCTCGGAAACTATAAGAGATAATGCAATTTGGCAACCGGCAAAGTAGTTAGCATGCCGAATATTACTTGGAATGTGAATTGGAACGAAATCGCCAATAGATAAGACCATTTTACAATTTGGGCCCAAGTTAGAAGCAGAGCCTAAGGTGTAAATTATCGATAGTCCATATCTCGGAAACTATAAGAGATAATGCAATTTGGCAACCGGCAATGTAATTAGCATGCCGAATATTACTTGGAATGTGAATTGGAACGAAATCGCCAATAGATAAGACCATTTTACAATTTGGGCCCAAGTTAGAAGCAGAGCCTAAGGTGTAAATTATTGATAGTCCATATCTCGGAAACTATAAGAGATAATGCAATTTCGCAACCGGCAATGTAATTAGCATGCCGAATATCACTTGGAATGTGAATTGGGACGAAATCGCCAATAGATAAGGCCATTTTACAATTTGGGCCCAAGTTAGAAGCAGAGCCTAAGGTGTAAATTATCGATAGTCCATATCTCGGAAACTATAAGAGATAATGCAATTTGGCAACCGGCAATGTAATTAGCATGCCGAATATTACTTGGAATGTGAATTGGAACGAAATCGCCAATAGATAAGACCATTTTACAATTTGGGCCCAAGTTAGAAGCAGAGCCTAAGATGTAAATTATCGATAGTCCATATCTCGGAAACTATAAGAGATAATGCAATTTGGCAACCGGCAATGTAATTAGCATGCCGAATATTACTTGGAATGTGAATTGGAACGAAATCGCCAATAGATAAGACCATTTTACAATTTGGGCCCAAGTTAGAAGCAGAGCCTAAGGTGTAAATTATCGATAGTCCATATCTCGGAAACTATAAGAGATAATTCAATTTGGCAACCGGCAATGTAATTAGCATGCTGGATATTACTTGGAATGTGAATTGGAACGAAATCGCCAATAGATAAGACCATTTTACAATTTGGGCCCAAGTTAGAAGCAGAGCCTAAGGTGTAAATTATCGATAGTCCATATCTCGGAAACTATAAGAGATAATGCAATTTGGCAACCGGCAATGTAATTAGCATGCCGAATATTACTTGGAATGTGAATTGGAACGAAATCGCCAATAGATAAGACGATTTTACAATTTGGGCCCAAGTTAAAAGCAGAGCCTAAGATGTAAATTATCGATAGTCCATATCTCGGAAACTATAAGAGATAATGCAATTTGGCAACCGGCAATGTAATTAGCATGCCGAATATTACTTGGAATGTGAATTGGAACGAAATCGCTAATAGATAAGACCATTTTACAATTTGGGCCCAAGTTAGAAGCAGAGCCTAAGGTGTAAATTATCGATAGTCCATATCTCGGAAACTATAAGAGATAATGCAATTTGGCAACCGGCAATGTAATTAGCATGCCGAATATTACTTGGAATGTGTATTGGAACGAAATCGCCAATAGATAAGACCATTTTACAATTTGGGCCCAAGTTAGAAGCAGAGCCTAAGGTGTAAATTATTGATAGTCCATATCTCGGAAACTATAAGAGATAATGCAATTTCGCAACCGGCAATGTAATTAGCATGCCGAATATCACTTGGAATGTGAATTGGGACGAAATCGCCAATAGATAAGACCATTTTAAAATTTGGGCCCAAGTTAGAAGCAGAGCCTAAGGTGTAAATAATCGATAGTCCATATCTCGGAAACTATAAGAGATAATGCAATTTGGCAACCGGCAATGTAATTAGCATGCCGAATATTACTTGGAATGTGAATTGGAACGAAATCGCCAATAGATAAGACCATTTTACAATTTGGGCCCAAGTTAGAAGCAGAGCCTAAGGTGTAAATTATCGATAGTCCATATCTCGGAAACTATAAGAGATAATGCAATTTGGCAACCGGCAATGTAATTAGCATGCCGAATATTACTTGGAATGTGAATTGGAACGAAATCGCCAATAGGTAAGACCATTTTACAATTTGGGCCCAAGTTAGAAGCAGAGCCTAAGGTGTAAATTATCGATAGTCCATATCTCGGAAACTATAAGAGATAATTCAATTTGGCAACCGGCAATTTAATTAGCATGCCGAATATTACTTGGAATGTGAATTGGAACGAAATCGCCAATAGATAAGACCATTTTACAATTTGGGCCCAAGTTAGAAGCAGAGCCTAAGGTGTAAATTATCGATAGTCCATATCTCGGAAACTATAAGAGATAATGCAATTTGGCAACCGGCAATGTAATTAGCATGCCGAATATTACTTGGAATGTGAATTGGAACGAAATCGCCAATAGATAAGACCATTTTACAATTTGGGCCCAAGTTAGAAGCAGAGCCTAAGGTGTAAATTATCGATAGTCCATATCCCGGAAACTATAAGAGATAATGCAATTTGGAAACCGGCAATGTAATTAGCATGCCGAATATTACTTGGAATGTGAATTGGAACGGAATCGCCAATAGATAAGACCATTTTACAATTTGGGCCCAAGTTAGAAGCAGAGCCTAAGGTGTAAATTATCGATAGTCCATATCTCGGAAGCTATAAGAGATAATGCAATTTGGCAACCGGCAATGTAATTAGCATGCCGAATATTAATTGGAATGTGAATTGGAACGAAATCGCCAATAGATAAGACCATTTTACAATTTGGGCCCAAGTTAGAAGCAGAGCCTAAGGTGTAAATTATCGATAGTCCATATCTCGGAAACTATAAGAGATAATGCAATTTGGCAACCGGCAATGTAATTAGCATGCCGAATATTACTTGGAATGTGAATTGGAACGAAATCGCCAATAGGTAAGACCATTTTACAATTTGGGCCCAAGTTAGAAGCAGAGCCTAAGGTGTAAATTATCGATAGTCCATATCTCGGAAACTATAAGAGATAATTCAATTTGGCAACCGGCAATGTAATTAGCATGCCGAATATTACTTGGAATGTGAATTGGAACGAAATCGCCAATAGATAAGACCATTTAACAATTTGGGCCCAAGTTAGAAGCAGAGCCTAAGGTGTAAATTATTGATAGTCCATATCTCGGAAACTATAAGAGATAATGCAATTTGGCAACCGGCAATGTAATTAGCATGCCGAATATTACTTGGAATGTGAATTGGAACGAAATCGCCAATAGAGAAGACCATTTTACAATTTGGGCCCAAGTTAGAAGCAGAGCCTAAGGTGTAAATAATCGATAGTCCATATCTCGGAAACTATAAGAGATAATGCAATTTGGCAACCGGCAATGTAATTAGCATGCCGAATATTACTTGGAATGTGAATTGGAACGAAATCGCCAATAGATAAGACCATTTTACAATTTGGGCCCAAGTTAGAAGCAGAGCCTAAGATGTAAATTATCGATAGTACATATCTCGGAAACTATAAGAGATAATGCAATTTGGCAACCGGCAATGTATTTAGCATGCCGAATATTACTTGGAGTGTGAATTGTAACGAAATCGCCAATAGATAAGACCATTTTACAATATGGGCCCAAGTTAGAAGCAGAGCCTAAGGTGTAAATTATCGATAGTCCATATCTCGGAAACTATAAGAGATAATGCAATTTGGCAACCGGCAATGTAATTAGCATGCCGAATATTACTTGGAATGTGAATTGGAACGAAATCGCCAATAGAGAAGACCATTTTACAATTTGGGCCCAAGTTAGAAGCAGAGCCTAAGGTGTAAATTATCGATAGTCCATATCTCGGAAACTATAAGAGATAATGCAATTTGGCAACCGGCAATGTAATTAGCATGCCGAATATTACTTGGAATGTGAATTGGAACGAAATCGCCAATAGATAAGACCATTTTACAATTTGGGCCCAAGTTAGAAGCAGAGCCTAAGGTGTAAATTATCGATAGTCCATATCTCGGAAACTATAAGAGATAATGCAATTTGGCAACCGGCAATGAAATTAGCATGCCGAATATTACTTGGAATGTGAATTGGAACGAAATCGCCAATAGATAAGACCATTTTACAATTTGGGCCCAAGTTAGAAGCAGAGCCTAAGGTGTAAATTATCGATAGTCCATATCTCGGAAACTATAAGAGATAATGCAATTTGGCAACCGGCAATGTAATTAGCATGCCGAATATTACTTGGAATGTGAATTGGAACGAAATCGCCAATAGATAAGACCATTTTACAATTTGGGCCCAAGTTAGAAGCAGAGCCTAAGGTGTAAATTATTGATAGTCCATATCTCGGAAACTATAAGAGATAATGCAATTTCGCAACCGGCAATGTAATTAGCATGCCGAATATCACTTGGAATGTGAATTGGGACGAAATCGCCAATAGATAAGACCATTTTACAATTTGGGCCCAAGTTAGAAGCAGAGCCTAAGGTGTAAATTATCGATAGTCCATATCTCGGAAACTATAAGAAATAATGCAATTTGGCAACCGGCAATGTAATTAGCATGCCGAATATTACTTGGAATGTGAATTGGAACGAAATCGCCAATAGATAAGACCATTTTACAATTTGGGCCCAAGTTAGAAGCAGAGCCTAAGATGTAAATTATCGATAGTCCATATCTCGGAAACTATAAGAGATAATGCAATTTGGCAACCGGCAATGTAATTAGCATGCCGAATATTACTTGGAATGTGAATTGGAACGAAATCGCCAATAGATAAGACCATTTTACAATTTGGGCCCAAGTTAGAAGCAGAGCCTAAGGTGTAAATTATCGATAGTCCATATCTCGGAAACTATAAGAGATAATTCAATTTGGCAACTGGCAATGTAATTAGCATGCCGGATATTACTTGGAATGTGAATTGGAACGAAATCGCCAATAGATAAGACCATTTTACAATTTGGGCCCAAGTTAGAAGCAGAGCCTAAGGTGTAAATTATCGATAGTCCATATCTCGGAAACTATAAGAGATAATGCAATTTGGCAACCGGCAATGTAATTAGCATGCCGAATATTACTTGGAATGTGAATTGGAACGAAATCGCCAATAGATAAGACCATTTTACAATTTGGGCCCAAGTTAGAAGCAGAGCCTAAGGTGTAAATTATCGATAGTCCATATCTCGGGAACTATAAGAGATAATGCAATTTGGCAACCGGCAATGTAATTAGCATGCCGAATATTACTTGGAATATGAATTGGAACGAAATCGCCAATAGGTAAGACCATTTTACAATTTGGGCCCAAGTTAGAAGCAGAGCCTAAGGTGTAAATTATCGATAGTCCATATCTCGGAAACTATAAGAGATAATTCAATTTGGCAACCGGCAATGTAATTAGAATGCCGGATATTACTTGGAATGTGAATTGGAACGAAATCGCCAATAGATAAGACCATTTTACAATTTGGTCCCAAGTTAGAAGCAGAGCCTAAGGTGTAAATTACCGATAGTCCATATCTCGGAAACTATAAGAGATAATGCAATTTGGCAACCGGCAATGTAATTAGCATGCCGAATATTACTTGGAATGTGAATTGGAACGAAATCGCCAATAGATAAGACGATTTTACAATTTGGGCCCAAGTTAGAAGCAGAGCCTAAGGTGTAAATTATCGATAGTCCATATCTCGGAAACTATAAGAGATAATGCAATTTAGCAACCGGCAATGTAATTAGCATGCCGAATATTACTTGGAATGTGAATTGGAACAAAATCGCCAATAGAGAAGACCATTTTACAATTTGGGCCCAAGTTAGAAGCAGAGCCTAAGGTGTAAATTATCGATAGTCCATATCTCGGAAACTATAAGAGATAATGCAATTTGGCAACCGGCAATGTAATTAGCATGCCGAATATTACTTGGAATGTGAATTGGAACGAAATCGCCAATAGAGAAGACCATTTTACAATTTGGGCCCAAGTTAGAAGCAGAGCCTAAGGTGTAAATTATCGATAGTCCATATCTCGGAAACTATAAGAGATAATGCAATTTGGCAACCGGCAATGTAATTAGCATGCCGAATATTACTTGGAATGTGAATTGGAACGAAATCGCCAATAGATAAATCCATTTTACAATTTGGGCCCAAGTTAGAAGCAGAGCCTAAGGTGTAAATTATCGATAGTCCATATCTCGGAAACTATAAGAGGTAATGCAATTTGGCAACCGGCAATATAATTAGCATGCCGAATATTACTTGGAATGTGAATTGGAACGAAATCGCCAATAGAGAAGACCATTTTACAATTTGGGCCCAAGTTAGAAGCAGAGCCTAAGGTGTAAATTATCGATAGTCCATATCTCGGAAACTATAAGAGATAATGCAATTTGGCAACCGGCAATGTAATTGGCATGCCGAATATTACTTGGAATGTGAATTGGAACGAAATCGCCAATAGATAAATCCATTTTACAATTTGGGCCCAAGTTAGAAGCAGAGCCTAAGGTGTAAATTATCGATAGTCCATATCTCGGAAACTATAAGAGATAATGCAATTTGGCAACCGGCAATGTAATTAGCATGCCGAATATTACTTGGAATGTGAATTGGAACGAAATCGCCAATAGAGAAGACCATTTTACAATTTGGGCCCAAGTTAGAAGCAGAGCCTAAGGTGTAAATTATCGATAGTCCATATCTCGGAAACTATAAGAGATAATGCAATTTGGCAACCGGCAATGTAATTAGCATGCCGAATATTACTTGGAATGTGAATTGGAACGAAATCGCCAATAGATAAGACCATTTTACAATTTGGGCCCAAGTTAGAAGCAGAGCCTAAGGTGTAAATTATCGATAGTCCATATCTCGGAAACTATAAGAGATAATGCAATTTGGCAACCGGCAATGTAATTAGCATGCCGAGTATTACTTGGAATGTGAATTGGAACGAAATCGCCACTAGATAAGACCATTTTACAATTTGGGCCCAAGTTAGAAGCAGAGCCTAAGGTGTAAATTATCGATAGTCCATATCTCGGAAACTATAAGAGATAATGCAATTTGGCAACCGGCAATGTAATTAGCATGCCGAATATTACTTGGAATGTGAATTGGAACGAAATCGCCAATAGATAAGACCATTTTACAATTTGGGCCCAAGTTAGAAGCAGAGCCTAAGGTGTAAATTATTGATAGTCCATATCTCGGAAACTATAAGAGATAATGCAATTTCGCAATCGGCAATGTAATTAGCATGCCGAATATCACTTGGAATGTGAATTGGGACGAAATCGCCTATAGATAAGACCATTTTACAATTTGGGCCCAAATTAGAAGCAGAGCCTAAGGTGTAAATTATCGATAGTCCATATCTCGGAAACTATAAGAGATAATGCAATTTGGTAACCGGCAATGTAATTAGCATGCCGAATGTTACTTGGAATGTGAATTGGAACGAAATCGCCAATAGATAAGACCATTTTACAATTTGGGCCCAAGTTAGAAGCAGAGCCTAAGGTGTAAATTATCGATAGTCCATATCTCGGAAACTATAAGAGATAATGCAATTTGGCAACCGGCAATGTAATTAGCATGCCGAATATTACTTGGAATGTGAATTGGAACGAAATCGCCAATAGATAAGACCATTTTGCAATTTGGGCCCAAGTTAGAAGCAGAGCCTAAGGTGTAAATTATTGATAGTCCATATCTCGGAAACTATAAGAGATAATGCAATTTCGCAACCGGCAAAGTAATTAGCATGCCGAATATTACTTGGAGTGTGAATTGGAACGAAATCGCCAATAGGTAAGACCATTTTACAATTTGGGCCCAAGTTAGAAGCAGAGCCTAAGGTGTAAATTATCGATAGTCCATATCTCGGAAACTATAAGAGATAATGCAATTTGGCAACCGGCAATGTAATTAGCATGCCGAATATTACTTGGAATGTGAATTGGAACGAAATCGCCAATAGATAAGGCCATTTTACAATTTGGGCCCAAGTTAGAAGCAGAGCCTAAGGTGTAAATTATCGATAGTCCATATCTCGGAAACTATAAGAGATAATGCAATTTGGCAACCGGCAATGTAATTAGCATGCCGAATATTACTTGGAGTGTGAATTGGAACGAAATCGCCAATAGATAAGACCATTTTACAATTTGGGCCCAAGTTAGAAGCAGAGCCTAAGGTGTAAATAATTGATAGTCCATATCTCGGAAACTATAAGAGATAATGCAATTTCGCAACCGGCAATGTAATTAGCATGCCGAATATCACTTGGAATGTGAATTGGGACGAAATCGCCAATAGATAAGACCATTTTACAATTTGGGCCCAAGTTAGAAGCAGAGCCTAAGGTGTAAATTATCGATAGTCCATATCTCGGAAACTATAAGAGATAATGCAATTTGGCAACCGGCAATGTAATTAGCATGCCGAATATTACTTGGAATGTGAATTGGAACGAAATCGCCAATAGATAAGACCATTTTATAATTTGGGCCCGAGTTAGAAGCAGAGCATAAGGTGTAAATTATCGATAGTCCATATCTCGGAAACTATAAGAGATAATGCAATTTGGCAACCGGCAATGTAATTAGCATGCCGAATATTACTTGGATTGTGAATTGGAACGAAATCGCCAATAGATAAGACCATTTTACAATTTGGGCCCAAGTTAGAAGCAGAGCCTAAGGTGTAAATTATCGATAGTCCATATCTCGGAAACTATAAGAGTTAATGCAATTTGGCAACCGGCAATGTAATTAGCATGCCGAATATTACTTGGAATGTGAATTGGAACGAAATCGCCAATAGATAAGACCATTTTACAATTTGTGCCCAAGTTAGAAGTAGAGCCTAAGGTGTAAATTATCGATAGTCCATATCTCGGAAACTATAAGAGATAATGCAATTTGGTAACCGGCAATGTAATTAGCATGCCGAATATTACTTGGAATGTGAATTGGAACGAAATCGCCAATAGATAAGACCATTTTACAATTTGGGCCCAAGTTAGAAGCAGAGCCTAAGGTGTAAATTATCGATAGTCCATATCTCGGAAACTATAAGAGATAATGCAATTTGGCAACCGGCAATGTAATTAGCATGCCGAATATTACTTGGAATGTGAATTGGAACGAAATCGCCAATAGATAAGACCATTTTACAATTTGGGCCCAAGTTAGAAGCAGAGCCTAAGGTGTAAATTATCGATAGTCCATATCTCGGAAACTATAAGAGATAATGCAATTTGGCAACCGGCAATGTAAATAGCATGCCGAATATTAATTGGAATGTGAATTGGAACGAAATCGCCAATAGGTAAGACCATTTTACAATTTGGGCCCAAGTTAGAAGCAGAGCCTAAGGTGTAAATTATCGATAGTCCATATCTCGGAAACTATAAGAGATAATGCAATTTGGCAACCGGCAATGTAATTAGCATGCCGAATATTACTTGGAATGTGAATTGGAACGAAATCGCCAATAGATAAGACCATTTTACAATTTGGGCCCAAGTTAGAAGCAGAGCCTAAGGTGTAAATTATCGATAGTCCATATCTCAGAAACTATAAGAGATAATTCAATTTGGCAACCGGCAATGTAATTAGCATGCCGAATATTACTTGGAATGTGAATTGGAACGAAATCGCCAATAGATAAGACCATTTTACAATTTGGGCCCAAGTTAGAAGCAGAGCCTAAGGTGTAAATTATTGATAGTCCATATCTCGGAAACTATAAGAGATAATGCAATTTGGCAACCGGCAATGTAATTAGCATGCCGAATATTACTTGGAATGTGAATTGGAACGAAATCGCCAATAGAGAAGACCATTTTACAATTTGGGCCCAAGTTAGAAGCAGAGCCTAAGGTGTAAATTATCGATAGTCCATATCTCGGAAACTATAAGAGATAATTAAATTTGGCAACCGGCAATGTAATTAGCATGCCGAATATTACTTGGAATGTGAATTGGAACGAAATCGCCAATAGAGAAGACCATTTTACAATTTGGGCCCAAGTTAGAAGCAGAGCCTAAGGTGTAAATAATCGATAGTCCATATCTCGGAAACTATAAGAGATAATGCAATTTGGCAACCGGCAATGTAATTAGCATGCCGAATATTACTTGGAATGTGAATTGGAACGAAATCGCCAATAGATAAGACCATTTTACAATTTGGGCCCAAGTTAGAAGCAGAGCCTAAGATGTAAATTATCGATAGTACATATCTCGGAAACTATAAGAGATAATGCAATTTGGCAACCGGCAATGTAATTAGCATGCCGAATATTACTTGGAATGTGAATTGGAACGAAATCGCCAATAGATAAGACCATTTTACAATTTGGGCCCAAGTTAGAAGCAGAGCCTAAGGTGTAAATTATCGATAGTCCATATCTCGGAAACTATAAGAGATAATGCAATTTGGCAACCGGCAATGTAATTAGCATGCCGAATATTACTTGGAATGTGAATTGGAACGAAATCGCCAATAGATAAGACCATTTTACAATTTGGGCCCAAGTTAGAAGCAGAGCCTAAGGTGTAAATTATCGATAGTCCATATCTCGGAAACTATAAGAGATAATGCAATTTGGCAACCGGCAATGTAATTAGCATGCCGAATATTACTTGGAATGTGAATTGGAACGAAATCGCCAATAGATAAGACCATTTTACAATTTGGGCCCAAGTTAGAAGCAGAGCCTAAGGTGTAAATTATTGATAGTCCATATCTCGGAAACTATAAGAGATAATGCAATTTCGCAACCGGCAATGTAATTAGCATGCCGAATATCACTTGGAATGTGAATTGGGACGAAATCGCCAATAGATAAGACTATTTTACAATTTGGGCCCAAGTTAGAAGCAGAGCCTAAGGTGTAAATTATCGATAGTCCATATCTCGGAAACTATAAGAAATAATGCAATTTGGCAACCGGCAATGTAATTAGCATGCCGAATATTACTTGGAATGTGAATTGGAACGAAATCGCCAATAGATAAGACCATTTTACAATTTGGGCCCAAGTTAGAAGCAGAGCCTAAGATGTAAATTATCGATAGTCCATATCTCGGAAACTATGAGAGATAATGCAATTTGGCAACCGGCAATGTAATTAGCATGCCGAATATTACTTGGAATGTGAATTGGAACGAAATCGCCAATAGATAAGACCATTTTACAATTTGGGCCCAAGTTAGAAGCAGAGCCTAAGGTGTAAATTATCGATAGTCCATATCTCGGAAACTATAAGAGATAATTCAATTTGGCAACTGGCAATGTAATTAGCATGCCGGATATTACTTGGAATGTGAATTGGAACGAAATCGCCAATAGATAAGACCATTTTACAATTTGGGCCCAAGTTAGAAGCAGAGCCTAAGGTGTAAATTATCGATAGTCCATATCTCGGAAACTATAAGAGATAATGCAATTTGGCAACCGGCAATGTAATTAGCATGCCGAATATTACTTGGAATGTGAATTGGAACGAAATCGCCAATAGATAAGACGATTTTACAATTTGGGCCCAAGTTAGAAGCAGAGCCTAAGATGTAAATTATCGATAGTCCATATCTCGGAAACTATAAGAGATAATGCAATTTGGCAACCGGCAATGTAATTAGCATGCCGAATATTACTTGGAATGTGAATTGGAACGAAATCGCCAATAGATAAGACCATTTTACAATTTGGGCCCAAGTTAGAAGCAGAGCCTAAGGTGTAAATTATCGATAGTCCATATCTCGGAAACTATAAGAGATAATTCAATTTGGCAACCGGCAATGTAATTAGAATGCCGGATATTACTTGGAATGTGAATTGGAACGAAATCGCCAATAGATAAGACCATTTTACAATTTGGGCCCAAGTTAGAAGCAGAGCCTAAGGTGTAAATTACCGATAGTCCATATCTCGGAAACTATAAGAGATAATGCAATTTGGCAACCGGCAATGTAATTAGCATGCCGAATATTACTTGGAATGTGAATTGGAACGAAATCGCCAATAGATAAGACGATTTTACAATTTGGGCCCAAGTTAGAAGCAGAGCCTAAGGTGTAAATTATCGATAGTCCATATCTCGGAAACTATAAGAGATAATGCAATTTGGCAACCGGCAATGTAATTAGCATGCCGAATATTACTTGGAATGTGAATTGGAACAAAATCGCCAATAGAGAAGACCATTTTACAATTTGGGCCCAAGTTAGAAGCAGAGCCTAAGGTGTAAATTATCGATAGTCCATATCTCGGAAACTATAAGAGATAATGCAATTTGGCAACCGGCAATGTAATTAGCATGCCGAATATTACTTGGAATGTGAATTGGAACGAAATCGCCAATAGAGAAGACCATTTTTCAATTTGGGCCCAAGTTAGAAGCAGAGCCTAAGGTGTAAATTATCGATAGTCCATATCTCGGAAACTATAAGAGATAATGCAATTTGGCAACCGGCAATGTAATTAGCATGCCGAATATTACTTGGAATGTGAATTGGAACGAAATCGCCAATAGATAAATCCATTTTACAATTTGGGCCCAAGTTAGAAGCAGAGCCTAAGGTGTAAATTATCGATAGTCCATATCTCGGAAACTATAAGAGGTAATGCAATTTGGCAACCGGCAATATAATTAGCATGCCGAATATTACTTGGAATGTGAATTGGAACGAAATCGCCAATAGAGAAGACCATTTTACAATTTGGGCCCAAGTTAGAAGCAGAGCCTAAGGTGTAAATTATCGATAGTCCATATCTCGGAAACTATAAGAGATAATGCAATTTGGCAACCGGCAATGTAATTGGCATGCCGAATATTACTTGGAATGTGAATTGGAACGAAATCGCCAATAGATAAATCCATTTTACAATTTGGGCCCAAGTTAGAAGCAGAGCCTAAGGTGTAAATTATCGATAGTCCATATCTCGGAAACTATAAGAGATAATGCAATTTGGCAACCGGCAATGTAATTAGCATGCCGAATATTACTTGGAATGTGAATTGGAACGAAATCGCCAATAGAGAAGACCATTTTACAATTTGGGCCCAAGTTAGAAGCAGAGCCTAAGGTGTAAATTATCGATAGTCCATATCTCGGAAACTATAAGAGATAATGCAATTTGGCAACCGGCAATGTAATTGGCATGCCGAATATTACTTGGAATGTGAATTGGAACGAAAACGCCAATAGATAAGACCATTTTACAATTTGGGCCCAAGTTAGAAGCAGAGGCTAAGGTGTAAATTATCGATAGTCCATATCTCGGAAACTATAAGAGATAATGCAATTTGGCAACCGGCAATGTAATTAGCATGCCGAATATTACTTGGAATGTGAATTGGAACGAAATCGCCAATAGATAAATCCATTTTACAATTTGGGCCCAAGTTAGAAGCAGAGCCTAAGGTGTAAATTATCGATAGTCCATATCTCGGAAACTATAAGAGATAATGCAATTTGGCAACCGGCAATATAATTAGCATGCCGAATATTACTTGGAATGTGAATTGGAACGAAATCGCCAATAGAGAAGACCATTTTACAATTTGGGCCCAAGTTAGAAGCAGAGCCTAAGGTGTAAATTATCGATAGTCCATATCTCGGAAACTATAAGAGATAATGCAATTTGGCAACCGGCAATGTAATTGGCATGCCGAATATTACTTGGAATGTGAATTGGAACGAAAACGCCAATAGATAAGACCATTTTACAATTTGGGCCCAAGTTAGAAGCAGAGGCTAAGGTGTAAATTATCGATAGTCCATATCTCGGAAACTATAAGAGATAATGCAATTTGGCAACCGGCAATGTAATTAGCATGCCGAATATTACTTGGAATGTGAATTGGAACGAAATCGCCAATAGATAAGACCATTTTACAATTTGGGCCCAAGTTAGAAGCAGAGCCTAAGGTGTAAATTATCGATAGTCCATATCTCGGAAACTATAAGAGATAACGCAATTTGGCAACCGGCAATGTAATTAGCATGCCGAATATTACTTGGAATGTGAATTGGAACGAAATCGCCAATAGATAAGACCATTTTACAATTTGGGCCCAAGTTAGAAGCAGAGCCTAAGGTGTAAATTATCGATAGTCCATATCTCGGAAACTATAAGAGATAATGCAATTTGGCAACCGGCAATGTAATTGGCATGCCGAATATTACTTGGAATGTGAATTGGAACGAAATCGCCAATAGATAAGACCATTTTACAATTTGGGCCCAAGTTAGAAGCAGAGCCTAAGGTGTAAATTATCGATAGTCCATATCTCGGAAACTATAAGAGATAATGCAATTTGGCAACCGGCAATGTAATTGGCATGCCGAATATTACTTGGAATGTGAATTGGAACGAAAACGCCAATAGATAAGACCATTTTACAATTTGGGCCCAAGTTAGAAGCAGAGGCTAAGGTGTAAATTATCGATAGTCCATATCTCGGAAACTATAAGAGATAATGCAATTTGGCAACCGGCAATGTAATTAGCATGCCGAATATTACTTGGAATGTGAATTGGAACGAAATCGCCAATAGATAAATCCATTTTACAATTTGGGCCCAAGTTAGAAGCAGAGCCTAAGGTGTAAATTATCGATAGCCCATATCTCGGAAACTATAAGAGATAATGCAATTTGGCAACCGGCAATATAATTAGCATGCCGAATATTACTTGGAATGTGAATTGGAACGAAATCGCCAATAGAGAAGACCATTTTACAATTTGGGCCCAAGTTAGAAGCAGAGCCTAAGGTGTAAATTATCGATAGTCCATATCTCGGAAACTATAAGAGATAATGCAATTTGGCAACCGGCAATGTAATTGGCATGCCGAATATTACTTGGAATGTGAATTGGAACGAAAACGCCAATAGATAAGACCATTTTACAATTTGGGCCCAAGTTAGAAGCAGAGGCTAAGGTGTAAATTATCGATAGTCCATATCTCGGAAACTATAAGAGATAATGCAATTTGGCAACCGGCAATGTAATTAGCATGCCGAATATTACTTGGAATGTGAATTGGAACGAAATCGCCAATAGATAAGACCATTTTACAATTTGGGCCCAAGTTAGAAGCAGAGCCTAAGGTGTAAATTATCGATAGTCCATATCTCGGAAACTATAAGAGATAACGCAATTTGGCAACCGGCAATGTAATTAGCATGCCGAATATTACTTGGAGTGTGAATTGGAACGAAATCGCCAATAGATAAGACCATTTTACAATTTGGGCCCAAGTTAGAAGCAGAGCCTAAGGTGTAAATTATTGATAGTCCATATCTCGGAAACTATAAGAGATAATGCAATTTCGCAACCGGCAATGTAATTAGCATGCCGAATATTACTTGGAGTGTGAATTGGAACGAAATCGCCAATAGATAAGACCATTTTACAATTTGGGCCCAAGTTAGAAGCAGAGCCTAAGGTGTAAATTATCGATAGTCCATATCTCGGAAACTATAAGAGATAATGCAATTTGGCAACCGGCAATGTAATTAGCATGCCGAATATTACTTGGAATGTGAATTGGAACGAAATCGCCAATAGATAAGACCATTTTACAATTTGGGCCCAAGTTAGAAGCAGAGCCTAAGGTGTAAATTATCGATAGTCCATATCTCGGAAACTATAAGAGATAATGCAATTTGGCAACCGGCAATGTAATTAGCATGCCGAGTATTACTTGGAATGTGAATTGGAACGAAATCGCCACTAGATAAGACCATTTTACAATTTGGGCCCAAGTTAGAAGCAGAGCCTAAGGTGTAAATTATCGATAGTCCATATCTCGGAAACTATAAGAGATAATGCAATTTGGCAACCGGCAATGTAATTAGCATGCCGAATATTACTTGGAATGTGAATTGGAACGAAATCGCCAATAGATAAGACCATTTTACAATTTGGGCCCAAGTTAGAAGCAGAGCCTAAGGTGTAAATTATTGATAGTCCATATCTCGGAAACTATAAGAGATAATGCAATTTCGCAATCGGCAATGTAATTAGCATGCCGAATATCACTTGGAATGTGAATTGGGACGAAATCGCCTATAGATAAGACCATTTTACAATTTGGGCCCAAATTAGAAGCAGAGCCTAAGGTGTAAATTATCGATAGTCCATATCTCGGAAACTATAAGAGATAATGCAATTTGGTAACCGGCAATGTAATTAGCATGCCGAATGTTACTTGGAATGTGAATTGGAACGAAATCGCCAATAGATAAGACCATTTTACAATTTGGGCCCAAGTTAGAAGCAGAGCCTAAGGTGTAAATTATCGATAGTCCATATCTCGGAAACTATAAGAGATAATGCAATTTGGCAACCGGCAATGTAATTAGCATGCCGAATATTACTTGGAATGTGAATTGGAACGAAATCGCCAATAGATAAGACCATTTTGCAATTTGGGCCCAAGTTAGAAGCAGAGCCTAAGGTGTAAATTATTGATAGTCCATATCTCGGAAACTATAAGAGATAATGCAATTTCGCAACCGGCAATGTAATTAGCATGCCGAATATTACTTGGAGTGTGAATTGGAACGAAATCGCCAATAGGTAAGACCATTTTACAATTTGGGCCCAAGTTAGAAGCAGAGCCTAAGGTGTAAATTATCGATAGTCCATATCTCGGAAACTATAAGAGATAATGCAATTTGGCAACCGGCAATGTAATTAGCATGCCGAGTATTACTTGGAATGTGAATTGGAACGAAATCGCCACTAGATAAGACCATTTTACAATTTGGGCCCAAGTTAGAAGCAGAGCCTAAGGTGTAAATTATCGATAGTCCATATCTCGGAAACTATAAGAGATAATGCAATTTGGCAACCGGCAATGTAATTGGCATGCCGAATATTACTTGGAATGTGAATTGGAACGAAAACGCCAATAGATAAGACCATTTTACAATTTGGGCCCAAGTTAGAAGCAGAGGCTAAGGTGTAAATTATCGATAGTCCATATCTCGGAAACTATAAGAGATAATGCAATTTGGCAACCGGCAATGTAATTAGCATGCCGAATATTACTTGGAATGTGAATTGGAACGAAATCGCCAATAGATAAGACCATTTTACAATTTGGGCCCAAGTTAGAAGCAGAGCCTAAGGTGTAAATTATCGATAGTCCATATCTCGGAAACTATAAGAGATAACGCAATTTGGCAACCGGCAATGTAATTAGCATGCCGAATATTACTTGGAATGTGAATTGGAACGAAATCGCCAATAGATAAGACCATTTTACAATTTGGGCCCAAGTTAGAAGCAGAGCCTAAGGTGTAAATTATTGATAGTCCATATCTCGGAAACTATAAGAGATAATGCAATTTCGCAACCGGCAATGTAATTAGCATGCCGAATATTACTTGGAGTGTGAATTGGAACGAAATCGCCAATAGATAAGACCATTTTACAATTTGGGCCCAAGTTAGAAGCAGAGCCTAAGGTGTAAATTATCGATAGTCCATATCTCGGAAACTATAAGAGATAATGCAATTTGGCAACCGGCAATGTAATTAGCATGCCGAATATTACTTGGAATGTGAATTGGAACGAAATCGCCAATAGATAAGACCATTTTACAATTTGGGCCCAAGTTAGAAGCAGAGCCTAAGGTGTAAATTATCGATAGTCCATATCTCGGAAACTATAAGAGATAATGCAATTTGGCAACCGGCAATGTAATTAGCATGCCGAGTATTACTTGGAATGTGAATTGGAACGAAATCGCCACTAGATAAGACCATTTTACAATTTGGGCCCAAGTTAGAAGCAGAGCCTAAGGTGTAAATTATCGATAGTCCATATCTCGGAAACTATAAGAGATAATGCAATTTGGCAACCGGCAATGTAATTAGCATGCCGAATATTACTTGGAATGTGAATTGGAACGAAATCGCCAATAGATAAGACCATTTTACAATTTGGGCCCAAGTTAGAAGCAGAGCCTAAGGTGTAAATTATTGATAGTCCATATCTCGGAAACTATAAGAGATAATGCAATTTCGCAATCGGCAATGTAATTAGCATGCCGAATATCACTTGGAATGTGAATTGGGACGAAATCGCCTATAGATAAGACCATTTTACAATTTGGGCCCAAATTAGAAGCAGAGCCTAAGGTGTAAATTATCGATAGTCCATATCTCGGAAACTATAAGAGATAATGCAATTTGGTAACCGGCAATGTAATTAGCATGCCGAATGTTACTTGGAATGTGAATTGGAACGAAATCGCCAATAGATAAGACCATTTTACAATTTGGGCCCAAGTTAGAAGCAGAGCCTAAGGTGTAAATTATCGATAGTCCATATCTCGGAAACTATAAGAGATAATGCAATTTGGCAACCGGCAATGTAATTAGCATGCCGAATATTACTTGGAATGTGAATTGGAACGAAATCGCCAATAGATAAGACCATTTTGCAATTTGGGCCCAAGTTAGAAGCAGAGCCTAAGGTGTAAATTATTGATAGTCCATATCTCGGAAACTATAAGAGATAATGCAATTTCGCAACCGGCAATGTAATTAGCATGCCGAATATTACTTGGAGTGTGAATTGGAACGAAATCGCCAATAGGTAAGACCATTTTACAATTTGGGCCCAAGTTAGAAGCAGAGCCTAAGGTGTAAATTATCGATAGTCCATATCTCGGAAACTATAAGAGATAATGCAATTTGGCAACCGGCAATGTAATTAGCATGCCGAATATTACTTGGAATGTGAATTGGAACGAAATCGCCAATAGATAAGGCCATTTTACAATTTGGGCCCAAGTTAGAAGCAGAGCCTAAGGTGTAAATTATCGATAGTCCATATCTCGGAAACTATAAGAGATAATGCAATTTTGGCAACCGGCAATGTAATTAGCATGCCGAATGTTACTTGGAGTGTGAATTGGAACGAAATCGCCAATAGATAAGACCATTTTACAATTTGGGCCCAAGTTAGAAGCAGAGCCTAAGGTGTAAATAATTGATAGTCCATATCTCGGAAACTATAAGAGATAATGCAATTTCGCAACCGGCAATGTAATTAGCATGCCGAATATCACTTGGAATGTGAATTGGGACGAAATCGCCAATAGATAAGACCATTTTACAATTTGGGCCCAAGTTAGAAGCAGAGCCTAAGGTGTAAATTATCGATAGTCCATATCTCGGAAACTATAAGAGATAATGCAATTTGGCAACCGGCAATGTAATTAGCATGCCGAATATTACTTGGAATGTGAATTGGAACGAAATCGCCAATAGATAAGACCATTTTATAATTTTGGCCCGAGTTAGAAGCAGAGCATAAGGTGTAAATTATCGATAGTCCATATCTCGGAAACTATAAGAGATAATGCAATTTGGCAACCGGCAATGTAATTAGCATGCCGAATATTACTTGGATTGTGAATTGGAACGAAATCGCCAATAGATAAGACCATTTTACAATTTGGGCCCAAGTTAGAAGCAGAGCCTAAGGTGTAAATTATCGATAGTCCATATCTCGGAAACTATAAGAGTTAATGCAATTTGGCAACCGGCAATGTAATTAGCATGCCGAATATTACTTGGAATGTGAATTGGAACGAAATCGCCAATAGATAAGACCATTTTACAATTTGTGCCCAAGTTAGAAGTAGAGCCTAAGGTGTAAATTATCGATAGTCCATATCTCGGAAACTATAAGAGATAATGCAATTTGGTAACCGGCAATGTAATTAGCATGCCGAATATTACTTGGAATGTGAATTGGAACGAAATCGCCAATAGATAAGACCATTTTACAATTTGGGCCTAAGTTAGAAGCAGAGCCTAAGGTGTAAATTATCGATAGTCCATATCACGGAAACTATAAGAGATAATGCAATTTGGCAACCGGCAATGTAATTAGCATGCCGAATATTACTTGGAATGTGAATTGGAACGAAATCGCCAATAGATAAGACCATTTTACAATTTGGGCCCAAGTTAGAAGCAGAGCCTAAGGTGTAAATTATCGATAGTCCATATCTCTGAAACTATAAGAGATAATGCAATTTGGCAACCGGCAATGTAATTAGCATGCCGAATATTAATTGGAATGTGAATTGGAACGAAATCGCCAATAGGTAAGACCATTTTACAATTTGGGCCCAAGTTAGAAGCAGAGCCTAAGGTGTAAATTATCGATAGTCCATATCTCGGAAACTATAAGAGATAATGCAATTTGGCAACCGGCAATGTAATTAGCATGCCGAATATTACTTGGAATGTGAATTGGAACGAAATCGCCAATAGATAAGACCATTTTACAATTTGGGCCCAAGTTAGAAGCAGAGCCTAAGGTGTAAATTATCGATAGTCCATATCTCAGAAACTATAAGAGATAATTCAATTTGGCAACCGGCAATGTAATTAGCATGCCGAATATTACTTGGAATGTGAATTGGAACGAAATCGCCAATAGATAAGACCATTTTACAATTTGGGCCCAAGTTAGAAGCAGAGCCTAAGGTGTAAATTATTGATAGTCCATATCTCGGAAACTATAAGAGATAATGCAATTTGGCAACCGGCAATGTAATTAGCATGCCGAATATTACTTGGAATGTGAATTGGAACGAAATCGCCAATAGAGAAGACCATTTTACAATTTGGGCCCAAGTTAGAAGCAGAGCCTAAGGTGTAAATTATCGATAGTCCATATCTCGGAAACTATAAGAGATAATGCAATTTGGCAACCGGCAATGTAATTAGCATGCCGAATATTACTTGGAATGTGAATTGGAACGAAATCGCCAATAGATAAGACCATTTTACAATTTGGGCCCAAGTTAGAAGCAGAGCCTAAGGTGTAAATTATCGATAGTCCATATCTCGGAAACTATAAGAGGTAATGCAATTTGGCAACCGGCAATGTAATTAGCATGCCGAATATTACTTGGAATGTGAATTGGAACGAAATCGCCAATAGAGAAGACCATTTTACAATTTGGGCCCAAGTTAGAAGCAGAGCCTAAGGTGTAAATTATCGATAGTCCATGTCTCGGAAACTATAAGAGATAATGCAATTTGGCAACCGGCAATGTAATTAGCATGCCGAATATTACTTGGAATGTGAATTGGAACGAAATCGCCAATAGATAAGACCATTTTACAATTTGGGCCCAAGTTAGAAGCAGAGCCTAAGGTGTAAATTATCGATAGTCCATATCTCGGAAACTATAAGAGATAATGCAATTTGGCAACCGGCAATGTAATTAGCATGCCGAATATTACTTGGAATGTGAATTGGAACGAAATCGCCAATAGATAAGACCATTTTACAATTTGGGCCCAAGTTAGAAGCAGAGCCTAAGGTGTAAATTATCGATAGTCCATATCTCGGAAACTATAAGAGATAATGCAATTTGGCAACCGGCAATGTAATTAGCATGCCGAATATTACTTGGAATGTGAATTGGAACGAAATCGCCAATAGATAAGACCATTTTACAATTTGGGCCCAAGTTAGAAGCAGAGCCTAAGGTGTAAATTATCGATAGTCCATATCTCGGAAACTATAAGAGATAATGCAATTTGGCAACCGGCAATGTAATTAGCATGCCGAATATTACTTGGAATGTGAATTGGAACGAAATCGCCAATAGATAAGACCATTTTACAATTTGGGCCCAAGTTAGAAGCAGAGGCTAAGGTGTAAATTATCGATAGTCCATATCTCGGAAACTATAAGAGATAATGCAATTTGGCAACCGGCAATGTAATTAGCATGCCGAATATTACTTGGAATGTGAATTGGAACGAAATCGCCAATAGATAAGACCATTTTACAATTTGGGCCCAAGTTAGAAGCAGAGCCTAAGGTGTAAATTATCGATAGTCCATATCTCGGAAACTATAAGAGATAACGCAATTTGGCAACCGGCAATGTAATTAGCATGCCGAATATCACTTGGAATGTGAATTGGGACGAAATCGCCAATAGATAAGACCATTTTACAATTTGGGCCCAAGTTAGAAGCAGAGCCTAAGGTGTAAATTATCGATAGTCCATATCTCGGAAACTATAAGAGATAATGCAATTTGGCAACCGGCAATGTAATTAGCATGCCGAATATTACTTGGAATGTGAATTGGAACGAAATCGCCAATAGATAAGACCATTTTATAATTTTGGCCCGAGTTAGAAGCAGAGCATAAGGTGTAAATTATCGATAGTCCATATCTCGGAAACTATAAGAGATAATGCAATTTGGCAACCGGCAATGTAATTAGCATGCCGAATATTACTTGGATTGTGAATTGGAACGAAATCGCCAATAGATAAGACCATTTTACAATTTGGGCCCAAGTTAGAAGCAGAGCCTAAGGTGTAAATTATCGATAGTCCATATCTCGGAAACTATAAGAGTTAATGCAATTTGGCAACCGGCAATGTAATTAGCATGCCGAATATTACTTGGAATGTGAATTGGAACGAAATCGCCAATAGATAAGACCATTTTACAATTTGTGCCCAAGTTAGAAGTAGAGCCTAAGGTGTAAATTATCGATAGTCCATATCTCGGAAACTATAAGAGATAATGCAATTTGGTAACCGGCAATGTAATTAGCATGCCGAATATTACTTGGAATGTGAATTGGAACGAAATCGCCAATAGATAAGACCATTTTACAATTTGGGCCTAAGTTAGAAGCAGAGCCTAAGGTGTAAATTATCGATAGTCCATATCACGGAAACTATAAGAGATAATGCAATTTGGCAACCGGCAATGTAATTAGCATGCCGAATATTACTTGGAATGTGAATTGGAACGAAATCGCCAATAGATAAGACCATTTTACAATTTGGGCCCAAGTTAGAAGCAGAGCCTAAGGTGTAAATTATCGATAGTCCATATCTCTGAAACTATAAGAGATAATGCAATTTGGCAACCGGCAATGTAATTAGCATGCCGAATATTAATTGGAATGTGAATTGGAACGAAATCGCCAATAGGTAAGACCATTTTACAATTTGGGCCCAAGTTAGAAGCAGAGCCTAAGGTGTAAATTATCGATAGTCCATATCTCGGAAACTATAAGAGATAATGCAATTTGGCAACCGGCAATGTAATTAGCATGCCGAATATTACTTGGAATGTGAATTGGAACGAAATCGCCAATAGATAAGACCATTTTACAATTTGGGCCCAAGTTAGAAGCAGAGCCTAAGGTGTAAATTATCGATAGTCCATATCTCAGAAACTATAAGAGATAATTCAATTTGGCAACCGGCAATGTAATTAGCATGCCGAATATTACTTGGAATGTGAATTGGAACGAAATCGCCAATAGATAAGACCATTTTACAATTTGGGCCCAAGTTAGAAGCAGAGCCTAAGGTGTAAATTATTGATAGTCCATATCTCGGAAACTATAAGAGATAATGCAATTTGGCAACCGGCAATGTAATTAGCATGCCGAATATTACTTGGAATGTGAATTGGAACGAAATCGCCAATAGAGAAGACCATTTTACAATTTGGGCCCAAGTTAGAAGCAGAGCCTAAGGTGTAAATTATCGATAGTCCATATCTCGGAAACTATAAGAGATAATGCAATTTGGCAACCGGCAATGTAATTAGCATGCCGAATATTACTTGGAATGTGAATTGGAACGAAATCGCCAATAGATAAGACCATTTTACAATTTGGGCCCAAGTTAGAAGCAGAGCCTAAGGTGTAAATTATCGATAGTCCATATCTCGGAAACTATAAGAGGTAATGCAATTTGGCAACCGGCAATGTAATTAGCATGCCGAATATTACTTGGAATGTGAATTGGAACGAAATCGCCAATAGAGAAGACCATTTTACAATTTGGGCCCAAGTTAGAAGCAGAGCCTAAGGTGTAAATTATCGATAGTCCATGTCTCGGAAACTATAAGAGATAATGCAATTTGGCAACCGGCAATGTAATTAGCATGCCGAATATTACTTGGAATGTGAATTGGAACGAAATCGCCAATAGATAAGACCATTTTACAATTTGGGCCCAAGTTAGAAGCAGAGCCTAAGGTGTAAATTATCGATAGTCCATATCTCGGAAACTATAAGAGATAATGCAATTTGGCAACCGGCAATGTAATTAGCATGCCGAATATTACTTGGAATGTGAATTGGAACGAAATCGCCAATAGATAAGACCATTTTACAATTTGGGCCCAAGTTAGAAGCAGAGCCTAAGGTGTAAATTATCGATAGTCCATATCTCGGAAACTATAAGAGATAATGCAATTTGGCAACCGGCAATGTAATTAGCATGCCGAATATTACTTGGAATGTGAATTGGAACGAAATCGCCAATAGATAAGACCATTTTACAATTTGGGCCCAAGTTAGAAGCAGAGCCTAAGGTGTAAATTATCGATAGTCCATATCTCGGAAACTATAAGAGATAATGCAATTTGGCAACCGGCAATGTAATTAGCATGCCGAATATTACTTGGAATGTGAATTGGAACGAAATCGCCAATAGATAAGACCATTTTACAATTTGGGCCCAAGTTAGAAGCAGAGGCTAAGGTGTAAATTATCGATAGTCCATATCTCGGAAACTATAAGAGATAATGCAATTTGGCAACCGGCAATGTAATTAGCATGCCGAATATTACTTGGAATGTGAATTGGAACGAAATCGCCAATAGATAAGACCATTTTACAATTTGGGCCCAAGTTAGAAGCAGAGCCTAAGGTGTAAATTATCGATAGTCCATATCTCGGAAACTATAAGAGATAACGCAATTTGGCAACCGGCAATGTAATTAGCATGCCGAATATTACTTGGAATGTGAATTGGAACGAAATCGCCAATAGATAAGACCATTTTACAATTTGGGCCCAAGTTAGAAGCAGAGCCTAAGGTGTAAATTATTGATAGTCCATATCTCGGAAACTATAAGAGATAATGCAATTTCGCAACCGGCAATGTAATTAGCATGCCGAATATTACTTGGAGTGTGAATTGGAACGAAATCGCCAATAGATAAGACCATTTTACAATTTGGGCCCAAGTTAGAAGCAGAGCCTAAGGTGTAAATTATCGATAGTCCATATCTCGGAAACTATAAGAGATAATGCAATTTGGCAACCGGCAATGTAATTAGCATGCCGAATATTACTTGGAATGTGAATTGGAACGAAATCGCCAATAGATAAGACCATTTTACAATTTGGGCCCAAGTTAGAAGCAGAGCCTAAGGTGTAAATTATCGATAGTCCATATCTCGGAAACTATAAGAGATAATGCAATTTGGCAACCGGCAATGTAATTAGCATGCCGAGTATTACTTGGAATGTGAATTGGAACGAAATCGCCACTAGATAAGACCATTTTACAATTTGGGCCCAAGTTAGAAGCAGAGCCTAAGGTGTAAATTATCGATAGTCCATATCTCGGAAACTATAAGAGATAATGCAATTTGGCAACCGGCAATGTAATTAGCATGCCGAATATTACTTGGAATGTGAATTGGAACGAAATCGCCAATAGATAAGACCATTTTACAATTTGGGCCCAAGTTAGAAGCAGAGCCTAAGGTGTAAATTATTGATAGTCCATATCTCGGAAACTATAAGAGATAATGCAATTTCGCAATCGGCAATGTAATTAGCATGCCGAATATCACTTGGAATGTGAATTGGGACGAAATCGCCTATAGATAAGACCATTTTACAATTTGGGCCCAAATTAGAAGCAGAGCCTAAGGTGTAAATTATCGATAGTCCATATCTCGGAAACTATAAGAGATAATGCAATTTGGTAACCGGCAATGTAATTAGCATGCCGAATGTTACTTGGAATGTGAATTGGAACGAAATCGCCAATAGATAAGACCATTTTACAATTTGGGCCCAAGTTAGAAGCAGAGCCTAAGGTGTAAATTATCGATAGTCCATATCTCGGAAACTATAAGAGATAATGCAATTTGGCAACCGGCAATGTAATTAGCATGCCGAATATTACTTGGAATGTGAATTGGAACGAAATCGCCAATAGATAAGACCATTTTGCAATTTGGGCCCAAGTTAGAAGCAGAGCCTAAGGTGTAAATTATTGATAGTCCATATCTCGGAAACTATAAGAGATAATGCAATTTCGCAACCGGCAATGTAATTAGCATGCCGAATATTACTTGGAGTGTGAATTGGAACGAAATCGCCAATAGGTAAGACCATTTTACAATTTGGGCCCAAGTTAGAAGCAGAGCCTAAGGTGTAAATTATCGATAGTCCATATCTCGGAAACTATAAGAGATAATGCAATTTGGCAACCGGCAATGTAATTAGCATGCCGAATATTACTTGGAATGTGAATTGGAACGAAATCGCCAATAGATAAGGCCATTTTACAATTTGGGCCCAAGTTAGAAGCAGAGCCTAAGGTGTAAATTATCGATAGTCCATATCTCGGAAACTATAAGAGATAATGCAATTTGGCAACCGGCAATGTAATTAGCATGCCGAATGTTACTTGGAGTGTGAATTGGAACGAAATCGCCAATAGATAAGACCATTTTACAATTTGGGCCCAAGTTAGAAGCAGAGCCTAAGGTGTAAATAATTGATAGTCCATATCTCGGAAACTATAAGAGATAATGCAATTTCGCAACCGGCAATGTAATTAGCATGCCGAATATCACTTGGAATGTGAATTGGGACGAAATCGCCAATAGATAAGACCATTTTACAATTTGGGCCCAAGTTAGAAGCAGAGCCTAAGGTGTAAATTATCGATAGTCCATATCTCGGAAACTATAAGAGATAATGCAATTTGGCAACCGGCAATGTAATTAGCATGCCGAATATTACTTGGAATGTGAATTGGAACGAAATCGCCAATAGATAAGACCATTTTATAATTTTGGCCCGAGTTAGAAGCAGAGCATAAGGTGTAAATTATCGATAGTCCATATCTCGGAAACTATAAGAGATAATGCAATTTGGCAACCGGCAATGTAATTAGCATGCCGAATATTACTTGGATTGTGAATTGGAACGAAATCGCCAATAGATAAGACCATTTTACAATTTGGGCCCAAGTTAGAAGCAGAGCCTAAGGTGTAAATTATCGATAGTCCATATCTCGGAAACTATAAGAGTTAATGCAATTTGGCAACCGGCAATGTAATTAGCATGCCGAATATTACTTGGAATGTGAATTGGAACGAAATCGCCAATAGATAAGACCATTTTACAATTTGTGCCCAAGTTAGAAGTAGAGCCTAAGGTGTAAATTATCGATAGTCCATATCTCGGAAACTATAAGAGATAATGCAATTTGGTAACCGGCAATGTAATTAGCATGCCGAATATTACTTGGAATGTGAATTGGAACGAAATCGCCAATAGATAAGACCATTTTACAATTTGGGCCCAAGTTAGAAGCAGAGCCTAAGGTGTAAATTATCGATAGTCCATATCACGGAAACTATAAGAGATAATGCAATTTGGCAACCGGCAATGTAATTAGCATGCCGAATATTACTTGGAATGTGAATTGGAACGAAATCGCCAATAGATAAGACCATTTTACAATTTGGGCCCAAGTTAGAAGCAGAGCCTAAGGTGTAAATTATCGATAGTCCATATCTCGGAAACTATAAGAGATAATGCAATTTGGCAACCGGCAATGTAATTAGCATGCCGAATATTAATTGGAATGTGAATTGGAACGAAATCGCCAATAGGTAAGACCATTTTACAATTTGGGCCCAAGTTAGAAGCAGAGCCTAAGGTGAAAATTATCGATAGTCCATATCTCGGAAACTATAAGAGATAATGCAATTTGGCAACCGGCAATGTAATTAGCATGCCGAATATTACTTGGAATGTGAATTGGAACGAAATCGCCAATAGATAAGACCATTTTACAATTTGGGCCCAAGTTAGAAGCAGAGCCTAAGGTGTAAATTATCGATAGTCCATATCTCAGAAACTATAAGAGATAATTCAATTTGGCAACCGGCAATGTAATTAGCATGCCGAATATTACTTGGAATGTGAATTGGAACGAAATCGCCAATAGATAAGACCATTTTACAATTTGGGCCCAAGTTAGAAGCAGAGCCTAAGGTGTAAATTATTGATAGTCCATATCTCGGAAACTATAAGAGATAATGCAATTTGGCAACCGGCAATGTAATTAGCATGCCGAATATTACTTGGAATGTGAATTGGAACGAAATCGCCAATAGAGAAGACCATTTTACAATTTGGGCCCAAGTTAGAAGCAGAGCCTAAGGTGTAAATTATCGATAGTCCATATCTCGGAAACTATAAGAGATAATGCAATTTGGCAACCGGCAATGTAATTAGCATGCCGAATATTACTTGGAATGTGAATTGGAACGAAATCGCCAATAGAGAAGACCATTTTACAATTTGGGCCCAAGTTAGAAGCAGAGCCTAAGGTGTAAATTATCGATAGTCCATGTCTCGGAAACTATAAGAGATAATGCAATTTGGCAACCGGCAATGTAATTAGCATGCCGAATATTACTTGGAATGTGAATTGGAACGAAATCGCCAATAGATAAGACCATTTTACAATTTGGGCCCAAGTTAGAAGCAGAGCCTAAGGTGTAAATTATCGATAGTCCATATCTCGGAAACTATAAGAGATAATGCAATTTGGCAACCGGCAATGTAATTAGCATGCCGAATATTACTTGGAATGTGAATTGGAACGAAATCGCCAATAGATAAGACCATTTTACAATTTGGGCCCAAGTTAGAAGCAGAGCCTAAGGTGTAAATTATCGATAGTCCATATCTCGGAAACTATAAGAGGTAATGCAATTTGGCAACCGGCAATGTAATTAGCATGCCGAATATTACTTGGAATGTGAATTGGAACGAAATCGCCAATAGATAAGACCATTTTACAATTTGGGCCCAAGTTAGAAGCAGAGCCTAAGGTGTAAATTATTGATAGTCCATATCTCGGAAACTATAAGAGATAATGCAATTTCGCAACCGGCAATGTAATTAGCATGCCGAATATTACTTGGAGTGTGAATTGGAACGAAATCGCCAATAGATAAGACCATTTTACAATTTGGGCCCAAGTTAGAAGCAGAGCCTAAGGTGTAAATTATCGATAGTCCATATCTCGGAAACTATAAGAGATAATGCAATTTGGCAACCGGCAATGTAATTAGCATGCCGAATATTACTTGGAATGTGAATTGGAACGAAATCGCCAATAGATAAGACCATTTTACAATTTGGGCCCAAGTTAGAAGCAGAGCCTAAGGTGTAAATTATCGATAGTCCATATCTCGGAAACTATAAGAGATAATGCAAATTGGCAACCGGCAATGTAATTAGCATGCCGAATATTACTTGGAATGTGAATTGGAACGAAATCGCCAATAGATAAGACCATTTTACAATTTGGGCCCAAGTTAGAAGCAGAGCCTAAGGTGTAAATTATCGATAGTCCATATCTCGGAAACTATAAGAGATAATGCAATTTGGCAACCGGCAATGTAATTAGCATGCCGAATATTACTTGGAATGTGAATTGGAACGAAATCGCCAATAGATAAGACCATTTTACAATTTGGGCCCAAGTTAGAAGCAGAGCCTAAGGTGTAAATTATCGATAGTCCATATCTCGGAAACTATAAGAGATAATGCAATTTGGCAACCGGCAATGTAATTAGCATGCCGAATATTACTTGGAATGTGAATTGGAACGAAATCGCCAATAGACAAGGCCATTTTACAATTTGGGCCCAAGTTAGAAGCAGAGCCTAAGGTGTAAATTATTGATAGTCCATATCTCGGAAACTATAAGAGATAATGCAATTTCGCAACCGCCAATGTAATTAGCATGCCGAATATCACTTGGAATGTGAATTGGGACGAAATCGCCAATAGATAAGACCATTTTACAATTTGGGCCCAAGTTAGAAGCAGAGCCTAAGGTGTAAATTATCGATAGTCCATATCTCGGAAACTATAAGAGATAATGCAATTTGGCAACCGGCAATGTAATTAGCATGCCGAATATTACTTGGAATGTGAATTGGAACGAAATCGCCAATAGATAAGACCATTTTACAATTTGGGCCCAAGTTAGAAGCAGAGCCTAAGATGTAAATTATCGATAGTCCATATCTCGGAAACTATAAGAGATAATGCAATTTGGCAACCGGCAATGTAATAAGCATGCCGAATATTACTTGGAATGTGAATTGGAACGAAATCGCCAATAGATAAGACCATTTTACAATTTGGGCCCAAGTTAGAAGCAGAGCCTAAGGTGTAAATTATCGATAGTCCATATCTGGGAAACTATAAGAGATAATTCAATTTGGCAACCGGCAATGTAATTAGCAAGCCGGATATTACTTGGAATGTGAATTGGAACGAAATCGCCAATAGATAAGACCATTTTACAATTTGGGCCCAAGTTAGAAGCAGAGCCTAAGGTGTAAATTATCGATAGTCCATATCTCGGAAACTATAAGAGATAATTCAATTTGGCAACCGGCAATGTAATTAGCATGCCGGATATTACTTGGAATGTGAATTGGAACGAAATCGCCAATAGATAAGACCATTTTACAATTTGGGCCCAAGTTAGAAGCAGAGCCTAAGGTGTAAATTACCGATAGTCCATATCTCGGAAACTATAAGAGATAATGCAATTTGGCAACCGGCAATGTAATTAGCATGCCGAATATTACTTGGAATGTGAATTGGAACGAAATCGCCAATAGATAAGACGATTTTACAATTTGGGCCCAAGTTAGAAGCAGAGCCTAAGGTGTAAATTATCGATAGTCCATATCTCGGAAACTATAAGAGATAATGCAATTTGGCAACCGGCAATGTAATTAGCATGCCGAATATTACTTGGAATGTGAATTGGAACGAAATCGCCAATAGAGAAGACCATTTTACAATTTGGGCCCAAGTTAGAAGCAGAGCCTAAGGTGTAAATTATCGATAGTCCATATCTCGGAAACTATAAGAGATAATGCAATTTGGCAACCGGCAATGTAATTAGCATGCCGAATATTACTTGGAATGTGAATTGGAACGAAATCGCCAATAGAGAAGACCATTTTACAATTTGGGCCCAAGTTAGAAGCAGAGCCTAAGGTGTAAATTATCGATAGTCCATATCTCGGAAACTATAAGAGATAATGCAATTTGGCAACCGGCAATGTAATTAGCATACCGAATATTACTTGGAATGTGAATTGGAACGAAATCGCCAATAGATAAGACCATTTTACAATTTGGGCCCAAGTTAGAAGCAGAGCCTAAGGTGTAAATTATCGATAGTCCATATCTCGGAAACTATAAGAGATAATGCAATTTGGCAACCGGCAATGTAATTAGCATGCCGAATATTACTTGGAATGTGAATTGGAACGAAATCGCCAATAGAGAAGACCATTTTACAATTTGGGCCCAAGTTAGAAGCAGAGCCTAAGGTGTAAATTATCGATAGTCCATATCTCGGAAACTATAAGAGATAATGCAATTTGGCAACCGGCAATGTAATTAGCATGCCGAATATTACTTGGAATGTGAATTGGAACGAAATCGCCAATAGATAAGACCATTTTACAATTTGGGCCCAAGTTAGAAGCAGAGCCTAAGATGTAAATTATCGATAGTCCATATCTCGGAAACTATAAGAGATAATGCAATTTGGCAACCGGTAATGTAATTAGCATGCCGAATATTACTTGGAATGTGAATTGGAACGAAATCGCCAATAGATAAGACCATTTTACAATTTGGGCCCAAGTTAGAAGCAGAGCCTAAGGTGTAAATTATCGATAGTCCATATCTCGGAAACTATAAGAGATAATTCAATTTGGCAACCGGCAATGTAATTAGCATGCCGGATATTTCTTGGAATGTGAATTGGAACGAAATCGCCAATAGATAAGACCATTTTACAATTTGGGCCCAAGTTAGAAGCAGAGCCTAAGGTGTAAATTATCGATAGTCCATATCTCGGAAACTATAAGAGATAATGCAATTTGGCAACCGGCAATGTAATTAGCATGCCGAATATTACTTGGAATGTGAATTGGAACGAAATCGCCAATAGATAAGACCATTTTACAATTTGGGCCCAAGTTAGAAGCAGAGCCTAAGGTGTAAATTATCGATAGTCCATATCTCGGAAACTATAAGAGATAATGCAATTTGGCAACCGGCAATGTAATTAGCATGCCGAATATTACTTGGAATGTGAATTGGAACGAAATCGCCAATAGATAAGACAATTTTACAATTTGGGCCCAAGTTAGAAGCAGAGCCTAAGGTGTAAATTATCGATAGTCCATATCTCGGAAACTATAAGAGGTAATGCAATTTGGCAACCGGCAATGTAATTAGCATGCTGAATATTACTTGGAATGTGAATTGGAACGAAATCGCCAATAGATAAGACCATTTTACAATTTGGGCCCAAGTTAGAAGCAGAGCCTAAGGTGTAAATTATCGATAGTCCATATCTCGGAAACTATAAGAGATAATGCAAATTGGCAACCGGCAATGTAATTAGCATGCCGAATATTACTTGGAATGTGAATTGGAACGAAATCGCCAATAGATAAGACCATTTTACAATTTGGGCCCAAGTTAGAAGCAGAGCCTAAGGTGTAAATTATCGATAGTCCATATCTCGGAAACTATAAGAGATAATGCAATTTGGCAACCGGCAATGTAATTAGCATGCCGAATATTACTTGGAATGTGAATTGGAACGAAATCGCCAATAGATAAGACCATTTTACAATTTGGGCCCAAGTTAGAAGCAGAGCCTAAGGTGTAAATTATCGATAGTCCATATCTCGGAAACTATAAGAGATAATCCAATTTGGCAACCGGCAATGTAATTAGCATGCCGAATATTACTTGGAATGTGAATTGGAACGAAATCGCCAATAGACAAGGCCATTTTACAATTTGGGCCCAAGTTAGAAACAGAGCCTAAGGTGTAAATTATTGATAGTCCATATCTCGGAAACTATAAGAGATAATGCAATTTCGCAACTGGCAATGTAATTAGCATGCCGAATATCACTTGGAATGTGAATTGGGACGAAATCGCCAATAGATAAGACCATTTTACAATTTGGGCCCAAGTTAGAAACAGAGCCTAAGGTGTAAATTATCGATAGTCCATATCTCGGAAACTATAAGAGATAATGCAATTTGGCAACCGGCAATGTAATTAGCATGCCGAATATTACTTGGAATGTGAATTGGAACGAAATCGCCAATAGATAAGACCATTTTACAATTTGGGCCCAAGTTAGAAGCAGAGCCTAAGATGTAAATTATCGATAGTCCATATCTCGGAAACTATAAGAGATAATGCAATTTGGCAACCGGCAATGTAATAAGCATGCCGAATATTACTTGGAATGTGAATTGGAACGAAATCGCCAATAGATAAGACGATTTTACAATTTGGGCCCAAGTTAGAAGCAGAGCCTAAGATGTAAATTATCGATAGTCCATATCTCGGAAACTATAAGAGATAATGCAATTTCGCTACCGGCAATGTAATTAGCATGCCGAATATCACTTGGAATGTGAATTGGGACGAAATCGCCAATAGATAAGACCATTTTACAATTTGGGCCCAAGTTAGAAGCAGAGCCTAAGGTGTAAATTATCGATAGTCCATATCTCGGAAACTATAAGAGATAATGCAATTTGGCAACCGGCAATGTAATTAGCATGCCGAATATTACTTGGAATGTGAATTGGAACGAAATCGCCAATAGATAAGACCATTTTACAATTTGGGCCCAAGTTAGAAGCAGAGCCTAAGGTGTAAATTAACGATAGTCCATATCTCGGAAACTATAAGAGATAATGCAATTTGGCAACCGGCAATGTAATTAGCATGCCGAATATTACTTGGAATGTGAATTGGAACGAAATCGCCAATAGATAAGACCATTTTACAATTTGGGCCCAAGTTAGAGGCAGAGCCTAAGGTGTAAATTATTGATAGTCCATATCTCGGAAACTATAAGAGATAATGCAATTTCGCAACCGGCAATGTAATTAGCATGCCGAATATCACTTGGAATGTGAATTGGGACGAAATCGCCAATAGATAAGACCATTTTACAATTTGGGCCCAAGTTAGAAGCAGAGCCTAAGGTGTAAATTATCGATAGTCCATATCTCGGAAACTATAAGAGATAATGCAATTTGTCAACCGGCAATGTAATTAGCATGCCGAATATTACTTGGAATGTGAATTGGAACGAAATCGCCAATAGATAAGACCATTTTACAATTTGGGCCCAAGTTAGAAGCAGAGCCTAAGGTGTAAATTATCGATAGTCCATATCTCGGAAACTATAAGAGATAATGCAATTTGGTAACCGGCAATGTAATTAGCATGCCGAATATTACTTGGAATGTGAATTGGAACGAAATCGCCAATAGATAAGACCATTTTACAATTTGGGCCCAAGTTAGAAGCAGAGCCTAAGGTGTAAATTATCGATAGTCCATATCTCGGAAACTATAAGAGATAATGCAATTTGGCAACCGGCAATGTAATTAGCATGCCGAATATTATTTGGAATGTGAATTGGAACGAAATCGCCAATAGATAAGACCATTTTACAATTTGGGCCCAAGTTAGAAGCAGAGCCTAAGGTGTAAATTATCGATAGTCCATATCTCGGAAACTATAAGAGATAATGCAATTTGGCAACCGGCAATGTAATTAGCATGCCGAATATTAATTGGAATGTGAATTGGAACGAAATCGCCAATAGGTAAGACCATTTTACAATTTGGGCCCAAGTTAGAAGCAGAGCCTAAGGTGTAAATTATCGATAGTCCATATCTCGGAAACTATAAGAGATAATGCAATTTGGCAACCGGCAATGTAATTAGCATGCCGAATATTACTTGGAATGTGAATTGGAACGAAATCGCCAATAGATAAGACCATTTTACAATTTGGGCCCAAGTTAGAAGCAGAGCCTAAGGTGTAAATTATCGATAGTCCATATCTCAGAAACTATAAGAGATAATTCAATTTGGCAACCGGCAATGTAATTAGCATGCCGAATATTACTTGGAATGTGAATTGGAACGAAATCGCCAATAGATAAGACCATTTTACAATTTGGGCCCAAGTTAGAAGCAGAGCCTAAGGTGTAAATTATTGATAGTCCATATCTCGGAAACTATAAGAGATAATGCAATTTGGCAACCGGCAATGTAATTAGCATGCCGAATATTACTTGGAATGTGAATTGGAACGAAATCGCCAATAGAGAAGACCATTTTACAATTTGGGCCCAAGTTAGAAGCAGAGCCTAAGGTGTAAATTATCGATAGTCCATATCTCGGAAACTATAAGAGATAATGCAATTTGGCAACCGGCAATGTAATTAGCATGCCGAATATTACTTGGAATGTGAATTGGAACGAAATCGCCAATAGATAAGACCATTTTACAATTTGGGCCCAAGTTAGAAGCAGAGCCTAAGGTGTAAATTATCGATAGTCCATATCTCGGAAACTATAAGAGGTAATGCAATTTGGCAACCGGCAATGTAATTAGCATGCCGAATATTACTTGGAATGTGAATTGGAACGAAATCGCCAATAGAGAAGACCATTTTACAATTTGGGCCCAAGTTAGAAGCAGAGCCTAAGGTGTAAATTATCGATAGTCCATGTCTCGGAAACTATAAGAGATAATGCAATTTGGCAACCGGCAATGTAATTAGCATGCCGAATATTACTTGGAATGTGAATTGGAACGAAATCGCCAATAGATAAGACCATTTTACAATTTGGGCCCAAGTTAGAAGCAGAGCCTAAGGTGTAAATTATCGATAGTCCATATCTCGGAAACTATAAGAGATAATGCAATTTGGCAACCGGCAATGTAATTAGCATGCCGAATATTACTTGGAATGTGAATTGGAACGAAATCGCCAATAGATAAGACCATTTTACAATTTGGGCCCAAGTTAGAAGCAGAGCCTAAGGTGTAAATTATCGATAGTCCATATCTCGGAAACTATAAGAGGTAATGCAATTTGGCAACCGGCAATGTAATTAGCATGCCGAATATTACTTGGAATGTGAATTGGAACGAAATCGCCAATAGATAAGACCATTTTACAATTTGGGCCCAAGTTAGAAGCAGAGCCTAAGGTGTAAATTATTGATAGTCCATATCTCGGAAACTATAAGAGATAATGCAATTTCGCAACCGGCAATGTAATTAGCATGCCGAATATTACTTGGAGTGTGAATTGGAACGAAATCGCCAATAGATAAGACCATTTTACAATTTGGGCCCAAGTTAGAAGCAGAGCCTAAGGTGTAAATTATCGATAGTCCATATCTCGGAAACTATAAGAGATAATGCAATTTGGCAACCGGCAATGTAATTAGCATGCCGAATATTACTTGGAATGTGAATTGGAACGAAATCGCCAATAGATAAGACCATTTTACAATTTGGGCCCAAGTTAGAAGCAGAGCCTAAGGTGTAAATTATCGATAGTCCATATCTCGGAAACTATAAGAGATAATGCAAATTGGCAACCGGCAATGTAATTAGCATGCCGAATATTACTTGGAATGTGAATTGGAACGAAATCGCCAATAGATAAGACCATTTTACAATTTGGGCCCAAGTTAGAAGCAGAGCCTAAGGTGTAAATTATCGATAGTCCATATCTCGGAAACTATAAGAGATAATGCAATTTGGCAACCGGCAATGTAATTAGCATGCCGAATATTACTTGGAATGTGAATTGGAACGAAATCGCCAATAGATAAGACCATTTTACAATTTGGGCCCAAGTTAGAAGCAGAGCCTAAGGTGTAAATTATCGATAGTCCATATCTCGGAAACTATAAGAGATAATGCAATTTGGCAACCGGCAATGTAATTAGCATGCCGAATATTACTTGGAATGTGAATTGGAACGAAATCGCCAATAGACAAGGCCATTTTACAATTTGGGCCCAAGTTAGAAGCAGAGCCTAAAGTGTAAATTATTGATAGTCCATATCTCGGAAACTATAAGAGATAATGCAATTTCGCAACCGCCAATGTAATTAGCATGCCGAATATCACTTGGAATGTGAATTGGGACGAAATCGCCAATAGATAAGACCATTTTACAATTTGGGCCCAAGTTAGAAGCAGAGCCTAAGGTGTAAATTATCGATAGTCCATATCTCGGAAACTATAAGAGATAATGCAATTTGGCAACCGGCAATGTAATTAGCATGCCGAATATTACTTGGAATGTGAATTGGAACGAAATCGCCAATAGATAAGACCATTTTACAATTTGGGCCCAAGTTAGAAGCAGAGCCTAAGATGTAAATTATCGATAGTCCATATCTCGGAAACTATAAGAGATAATGCAATTTGGCAACCGGCAATGTAATAAGCATGCCGAATATTACTTGGAATGTGAATTGGAACGAAATCGCCAATAGATAAGACCATTTTACAATTTGGGCCCAAGTTAGAAGCAGAGCCTAAGGTGTAAATTATCGATAGTCCATATCTCGGAAACTATAAGAGATAATTCAATTTGGCAACCGGCAATGTAATTAGCATGCCGGATATTACTTGGAATGTGAATTGGAACGAAATCGCCAATAGATAAGACCATTTTACAATTTGGGCCCAAGTTAGAAGCAGAGCCTAAGGTGTAAATTATCGATAGTCCATATCTCGGAAACTATAAGAGATAATTCAATTTGGCAACCGGCAATGTAATTAGCATGCCGGATATTACTTGGAATGTGAATTGGAACGAAATCGCCAATAGATAAGACCATTTTACAATTTGGGCCCAAGTTAGAAGCAGAGCCTAAGGTGTAAATTACCGATAGTCCATATCTCGGAAACTATAAGAGATAATGCAATTTGGCAACCGGCAATGTAATTAGCATGCCGAATATTACTTGGAATGTGAATTGGAACGAAATCGCCAATAGATAAGACGATTTTACAATTTGGGCCCAAGTTAGAAGCAGAGCCTAAGGTGTAAATTATCGATAGTCCATATCTCGGAAACTATAAGAGATAATGCAATTTGGCAACCGGCAATGTAATTAGCATGCCGAATATTACTTGGAATGTGAATTGGAACGAAATCGCCAATAGAGAAGACCATTTTACAATTTGGGCCCAAGTTAGAAGCAGAGCCTAAGGTGTAAATTATCGATAGTCCATATCTCGGAAACTATAAGAGATAATGCAATTTGGCAACCGGCAATGTAATTAGCATACCGAATATTACTTGGAATGTGAATTGGAACGAAATCGCCAATAGATAAGACCATTTTACAATTTGGGCCCAAGTTAGAAGCAGAGCCTAAGGTGTAAATTATCGATAGTCCATATCTCGGAAACTATAAGAGATAATGCAATTTGGCAACCGGCAATGTAATTAGCATGCCGAATATTACTTGGAATGTGAATTGGAACGAAATCGCCAATAGAGAAGACCATTTTACAATTTGGGCCCAAGTTAGAAGCAGAGCCTAAGGTGTAAATTATCGATAGTCCATATCTCGGAAACTATAAGAGATAATGCAATTTGGCAACCGGCAATGTAATTAGCATGCCGAATATTACTTGGAATGTGAATTGGAACGAAATCGCCAATAGATAAGACCATTTTACAATTTGGGCCCAAGTTAGAAGCAGAGCCTAAGATGTAAATTATCGATAGTCCATATCTCGGAAACTATAAGAGATAATGCAATTTGGCAACCGGTAATGTAATTAGCATGCCGAATATTACTTGGAATGTGAATTGGAACGAAATCGCCAATAGATAAGACCATTTTACAATTTGGGCCCAAGTTAGAAGCAGAGCCTAAGGTGTAAATTATCGATAGTCCATATCTCGGAAACTATAAGAGATAATTCAATTTGGCAACCGGCAATGTAATTAGCATGCCGGATATTTCTTGGAATGTGAATTGGAACGAAATCGCCAATAGATAAGACCATTTTACAATTTGGGCCCAAGTTAGAAGCAGAGCCTAAGGTGTAAATTATCGATAGTCCATATCTCGGAAACTATAAGAGATAATGCAATTTGGCAACCGGCAATGTAATTAGCATGCCGAATATTACTTGGAATGTGAATTGGAACGAAATCGCCAATAGATAAGACCATTTTACAATTTGGGCCCAAGTTAGAAGCAGAGCCTAAGGTGTAAATTATCGATAGTCCATATCTCGGAAACTATAAGAGATAATGCAATTTGGCAACCGGCAATGTAATTAGCATGCCGAATATTACTTGGAATGTGAATTGGAACGAAATCGCCAATAGATAAGACAATTTTACAATTTGGGCCCAAGTTAGAAGCAGAGCCTAAGGTGTAAATTATCGATAGTCCATATCTCGGAAACTATAAGAGGTAATGCAATTTGGCAACCGGCAATGTAATTAGCATGCCGAATATTACTTGGAATGTGAATTGGAACGAAATCGCCAATAGATAAGACCATTTTACAATTTGGGCCCAAGTTAGAAGCAGAGCCTAAGGTGTAAATTATTGATAGTCCATATCTCGGAAACTATAAGAGATAATGCAATTTCGCAACCGGCAATGTAATTAGCATGCCGAATATTACTTGGAGTGTGAATTGGAACGAAATCGCCAATAGATAAGACCATTTTACAATTTGGGCCCAAATTAGAAGCAGAGCCTAAGGTGTAAATAATCGATAGTCCATATCTCGGAAACTATAAGAGATAATGCAATTTGGCAACCGGCAATGTAATTAGCATGCCGAATATTACTTGGAATGTGAATTGGAACGAAATCGCCAATAGATAAGACCATTTTACAATTTGGGCCCAAGTTAGAAGCAGAGCCTAAGGTGTAAATTATCGATAGTCCATATCTCGGAAACTATAAGAGATAATGCAAATTGGCAACCGGCAATGTAATTAGCATGCCGAATATTACTTGGAATGTGAATTGGAACGAAATCGCCAATAGATAAGACCATTTTACAATTTGGGCCCAAGTTAGAAGCAGAGCCTAAGGTGTAAATTATCGATAGTCCATATCTCGGAAACTATAAGAGATAATGCAATTTGGCAACCGGCAATGTAATTAGCATGCCGAATATTACTTGGAATGTGAATTGGAACGAAATCGCCAATAGATAAGACCATTTTACAATTTGGGCCCAAGTTAGAAGCAGAGCCTAAGGTGTAAATTATCGATAGTCCATATCTCGGAAACTATAAGAGATAATCCAATTTGGCAACCGGCAATGTAATTAGCATGCCGAATATTACTTGGAATGTGAATTGGAACGAAATCGCCAATAGACAAGGCCATTTTACAATTTGGGCCCAAGTTAGAAATAGAGCCTAAGGTGTAAATTATTGATAGTCCATATCTCGGAAACTATAAGAGATAATGCAATTTCGCAACTGGCAATGTAATTAGCATGCCGAATATCACTTGGAATGTGAATTGGGACGAAATCGCCAATAGATAAGACCATTTTACAATTTGGGCCCAAGTTAGAAGCAGAGCCTAAGGTGTAAATTATCGATAGTCCATATCTCGGAAACTATAAGAGATAATGCAATTTGGCAACCGGCAATGTAATTAGCATGCCGAATATTACTTGGAATGTGAATTGGAACGAAATCGCCAATAGATAAGACGATTTTACAATTTGGGCCCAAGTTAGAAGCAGAGCCTAAGATGTAAATTATCGATAGTCCATATCTCGGAAACTATAAGAGATAATGCAATTTCGCTACCGGCAATGTAATTAGCATGCCGAATATCACTTGGAATGTGAATTGGGACGAAATCGCCAATAGATAAGACCATTTTACAATTTGGGCCCAAGTTAGAAGCAGAGCCTAAGGTGTAAATTATCGATAGTCCATATCTCGGAAACTATAAGAGATAATGCAATTTGGCAACCGGCAATGTAATTAGCATGCCGAATATTACTTGGAATGTGAATTGGAACGAAATCGCCAATAGATAAGACCATTTTACAATTTGGGCCCAAGTTAGAAGCAGAGCCTAAGGTGTAAATTATCGATAGTCCATATCTCGGAAACTATAAGAGATAATGCAATTTGGCAACCGGCAATGTAATTAGCATGCCGAATATTACTTGGAATGTGAATTGGAACGAAATCGCCAATAGATAAGACCATTTTACAATTTGGGCCCAAGTTAGAGGCAGAGCCTAAGGTGTAAATTATTGATAGTCCATATCTCGGAAACTATAAGAGATAATGCAATTTCGCAACCGGCAATGTAATTAGCATGCCGAATATCACTTGGAATGTGAATTGGGACGAAATCGCCAATAGATAAGACCATTTTACAATTTGGGCCCAAGTTAGAAGCAGAGCCTAAGGTGTAAATTATCGATAGTCCATATCTCGGAAACTATAAGAGATAATGCAATTTGTCAACCGGCAATGTAATTAGCATGCCGAATATTACTTGGAATGTGAATTGGAACGAAATCGCCAATAGATAAGACCATTTTACAATTTGGGCCCAAGTTAGAAGCAGAGCCTAAGGTGTAAATTATTGATAGTCCATATCTCGGAAACTATAAGAGATAATGCAATTTGGCAACCGGCAATGTAATAAGCATGCCGAATATTACTTGGAATGTGAATTGGAACGAAATCGCCAATAGATAAGACCATTTTACAATTTGGGCCCAAGTTAGAAGCAGAGCCTAAGGTGTAAATTATCGATAGTCCATATCTCGGAAACTATAAGAGATAATTCAATTTGGCAACCGGCAATGTAATTAGCATGCCGAATATTACTTGGAATGTGAATTGGAACGAAATCGCCAATAGATAGGACCATTTTACAATTTGGGCCCAAGTTAGAAGCAGAGCCTAAGGTGTAAATTATTGATAGTCCATATCTCGGAAACTATAAGAGATAATGCAATTTGGCAACCGGCAATGTAATTAGCATGCCGAATATTACTTGGAATGTGAATTGGAACGAAATCGCCAATAGAGAAGACCATTTTACAATTTGGGCCCAAGTTAGAAGCAGAGCCTAAGGTGTAAATTATCGATAGTCCATATCTCGGAAACTATAAGAGATAATGCAATTTGGCAACCGGCAATGTAATTAGCATGCCGAATATTACTTGGAATGTGAATTGGAACGAAATCGCCAATAGATAAGACCATTTTACAATTTGGGCCCAAGTTAGAAGCAGAGCCTAAGGTGTAAATTATTGATAGTCCATATCTCGGAAACTATAAGAGATAATGCAATTTCGCAACCGGCAATGTAATTAGCATGCCGAATATCACTTGGAATGTGAATTGGGACGAAATCGCCAATAGATAAGACCATTTTACAATTTGGGCCCAAGTTAGAAGCAGAGCCTAAGGTGTAAATTATCGATAGTCCATATCTCGGAAACTATAAGAGATAATGCAATTTGTCAACCGGCAATGTAATTAGCATGCCGAATATTACTTGGAATGTGAATTGGAACGAAATCGCCAATAGATAAGACCATTTTACAATTTGGGCCCAAGTTAGAAGCAGAGCCTAAGGTGTAAATTATCGATAGTCCATATCTCGGAAACTATAAGAGATAATGCAATTTGGTAACCGGCAATGTAATTAGCATGCCGAATATTACTTGGAATGTGAATTGGAACGAAATCGCCAATAGATAAGACCATTTTACAATTTGGGCCCAAGTTAGAAGCAGAGCCTAAGGTGTAAATTATCGATAGTCCATATCTCGGAAACTATAAGAGATAATGCAATTTGGCAACCGGCAATGTAATTAGCATGCCGAATATTACTTGGAATGTGAATTGGAACGAAATCGCCAATAGATAAGACCATTTTACAATTTGGGCCCAAGTTAGAAGCAGAGCCTAAGGTGTAAATTATCGATAGTCCATATCTCGGAAACTATAAGAGATAATGCAATTTGGCAACCGGCAATGTAATTAGCATGCCGAATATTAATTGGAATGTGAATTGGAACGAAATCGCCAATAGGTAAGACCATTTTACAATTTGGGCCCAAGTTAGAAGCAGAGCCTAAGGTGTAAATTATCGATAGTCCATATCTCGGAAACTATAAGAGATAATGCAATTTGGCAACCGGCAATGTAATTAGCATGCCGAATATTACTTGGAATGTGAATTGGAACGAAATCGCCAATAGATAAGACCATTTTACAATTTGGGCCCAAGTTAGAAGCAGAGCCTAAGGTGTAAATTATCGATAGTCCATATCTCAGAAACTATAAGAGATAATTCAATTTGGCAACCGGCAATGTAATTAGCATGCCGAATATTACTTGGAATGTGAATTGGAACGAAATCGCCAATAGATAGGACCATTTTACAATTTGGGCCCAAGTTAGAAGCAGAGCCTAAGGTGTAAATTATTGATAGTCCATATCTCGGAAACTATAAGAGATAATGCAATTTGGCAACCGGCAATGTAATTAGCATGCCGAATATTACTTGGAATGTGAATTGGAACGAAATCGCCAATAGAGAAGACCATTTTACAATTTGGGCCCAAGTTAGAAGCAGAGCCTAAGGTGTAAATTATCGATAGTCCATATCTCGGAAACTATAAGAGATAATGCAATTTGGCAACCGGCAATGTAATTAGCATGCCGAATATTACTTGGAATGTGAATTAGAACGAAATCGCCAATAGATAAGACCATTTTACAATTTGGGCCCAAGTTAGAAGCAGAGCCTAAGGTGTAAATTATCGATAGTCCATATCTCGCAAACTATAAGAGGTAATGCAATTTGGCAACCGGCAATGTAATTAGCATGCCGAATATTACTTGGAATGTGAATTGGAACGAAATCGCCAATAGAGAAGACCATTTTACAATTTGGGCCCAAGTTAGAAGCAGAGCCTAAGGTGTAAATTATCGATAGTCCATGTCTCGGAAACTATAAGAGATAATGCAATTTGGCAACCGGCAATGTAATTAGCATGCCGAATATTACTTGGAATGTGAATTGGAACGAAATCGCCAATAGATAAGACCATTTTACAATTTGGGCCCAAGTTAGAAGCAGAGCCTAAGTTGTAAATTATCGATAGTCCATATCTCGGAAACTATAAGAGATAATGCAATTTGGCAACCGGCAATGTAATTAGCATGCCGAATATTACTTGGAATGTGAATTGGAACGAAATCGCCAATAGATAAGACCATTTTACAATTTGGGCCCAAGTTAGAAGCAGAGCCTAAGGTGTAAATTATCGATAGTCCATATCTCGGAAACTATAAGAGGTAATGCAATTTGGCAACCGGCAATGTAATTAGCATGCCGAATATTACTTGGAATGTGAATTGGAACGAAATCGCCAATAGATAAGACCATTTTACAATTTGGGCCCAAGTTAGAAGCAGAGCCTAAGGTGTAAATTATTGATAGTCCATATCTCGGGAACTATAAGAGATAATGCAATTTCGCAACCGGCAATGTAATTAGCATGCCGAATATTACTTGGAGTGTGAATTGGAACGAAATCGCCAATAGATAAGACCATTTTACAATTTGGGCCCAAGTTAGAAGCAGAGCCTAAGGTGTAAATTATCGATAGTCCATATCTCGGACACTATAAGTGATAATGCAATTTGGCAACCGGCAATGTAATTAGCATGCCGAATATTACTTGGAATGTGAATTGGAACGAAATCGCCAATAGATAAGACCATTTTACAATTTGGGCCCAAGTTAGAAGCAGAGCCTAAGGTGTAAATTATCGATAGTCCATATCTCGGAAACTATAAGAGATAATGCAAATTGGCAACCGGCAATGTAATTAGCATGCCGAATATTACTTGGAATGTGAATTGGAACGAAATCGCCAATAGATAAGACCATTTTACAATTTGGGCCCAAGTTAGAAGCAGAGCCTAAGGTGTAAATTATCGATAGTCCATATCTCGGAAACTATAAGAGATAATGCAATTTGGCAACCGGCAATGTAATTAGCATGCCGAATATTACTTGGAATGTGAATTGGAACGAAATCGCCAATAGATAAGACCATTTTACAATTTGGGCCCAAGTTAGAAGCAGAGCCTAAGGTGTAAATTATCGATAGTCCATATCTCGGAAACTATAAGAGATAATGCAATTTGGCAACCGGCAATGTAATTAGCATGCCGAATATTACTTGGAATGTGAATTGGAACGAAATCGCCAATAGACAAGGCCATTTTACAATTTGGGCCCAAGTTAGAAGCAGAGCCTAAGGTGTAAATTATTGATAGTCCATATCTCGGAAACTATAAGAGATAATGCAATTTCGCAACCGGCAATGTAATTAGCATGCCGAATATCACTTGGAATGTGAATTGGGACGAAATCGCCAATAGATAAGACCATTTTACAATTTGGGCCCAAGTTAGAAGCAGAGCCTAAGGTGTAAATTATCGATAGTCCATATCTCGGAAACTATAAGAGATAAAGCAATTTGGCAACCGGCAATGTAATTAGCATGCCGAATATTACTTGGAATGTGAATTGGAACGAAATCGCCAATAGATAAGACCATTTTACAATTTGGGCCCAAGTTAGAAGCAGAGCCTAAGATGTAAATTATCGATAGTCCATATCTCGGAAACTATAAGAGATAATGCAATTTGGCAACCGGCAATGTAATAAGCATGCCGAATATTACTTGGAATGTGAATTGGAACGAAATCGCCAATAGATAAGACCATTTTACAATTTGGGCCCAAGTTAGAAGCAGAGCCTAAGGTGTAAATTATCGATAGTCCATATCTCGGAAACTATAAGAGATAATTCAATTTGGCAACCGGCAATGTAATTAGCATGCCGGATATTACTTGGAATGTGAATTGGAACGAAATCGCCAATAGATAAGACCATTTTACAATTTGGGCCCAAGTTAGAAGCAGAGCCTAAGGTGTAAATTATCGATAGTCCATATCTCGGAAACTATAAGAGATAATGCAATTTGGCAACCGGCAATGTAATTAGCATGCCGAATATTACTTGGAATGTGAATTGGAACGAAATCGCCAATAGATAAGACGATTTTACAATTTGGGCCCAAGTTAGAAGCAGAGCCTAAGATGTAAATTATCGATAGTCCATATCTCGGAAACTATAAGAGATAATGCAATTTGGCAACCGGCAATGTAATTAGCATGCCGAATATTACTTGGAATGTGAATTGGAACGAAATCGCCAATAGATAAGACCATTTTACAATTTGGGCCCAAGTTAGAAGCAGAGCCCAAGGTGTAAATTATCGATAGTCCATATCTCGGAAACTATAAGAGATAATGCAATTTGGCAACCGGCAATGTAATTAGCATGCCGAATATTACTTGGAATGTGAATTGGAACGAAATCGCCAATAGGTAAGACCATTTTACAATTTGGGCCCAAGTTAGAAGCAGAGCCTAAGGTGTAAATTATCGATAGTACATATCTCGGAAACTATAAGAGATAATTCAATTTGGCAACCGGCAATGTAATTAGCATGCCGGATATTACTTGGAATGTGAATTGGAACGAAATCGCCAATAGATAAGACCATTTTACAATTTGGGCCCAAGTTAGAAGCAGAGCCTAAGGTGTAAATTACCGATAGTCCATATCTCGGAAACTATAAGAGATAATGCAATTTGGCAACCGGCAATGTAATTAGCATGCCGAATATTACTTGGAATGTGAATTGGAACGAAATCGCCAATAGATAAGACGATTTTACAATTTGGGCCCAAGTTAGAAGCAGAGCCTAAGGTGTAAATTATCGATAGTCCATATCTCGGAAACTATAAGAGATAATGCAATTTGGCAACCGGCAATGTAATTAGCATGCCGAATATTACTTGGAATGTGAATTGGAACGAAATCGCCAATAGAGAAGACCATTTTACAATTTGGGCCCAAGTTAGAAGCAGAGCCTAAGGTGTAAATTATCGATAGTCCATATCTCGGAAACTATAAGAGATAATGCAATTTGGCAACCGGCAATGTAATTAGCATGCCGAATATTACTTGGAATGTGAATTGGAACGAAATCGCCAATAGAGAAGACCATTTTACAATTTGGGCCCAAGTTAGAAGCAGAGCCTAAGGTGTAAATTATCGATAGTCCATATCTCGGAAACTATAAGAGATAATGCAATTTGGCAACCGGCAATATAATTAGCATGCCGAATATTACTTGGAATGTGAATTGGAACGAAATCGCCAATCGATAAGACCATTTTACAATTTGGGCCCAAGTTAGAAGCAGAGCCTAAGGTGTAAATTATCGATAGTCCATATCTCGGAAACTATAAGAGATAATGCAATTTGGTAACCGGCAATGTAATTAGCATGCCGAATATTACTTGGAATGTGAATTGGAACGAAATCGCCAATAGAGAAGACCATTTTACAATTTGGGCCCAAGTTAGAAGCAGAGCCTAAGGTGTAAATTATCGATAGTCCATATCTCGGAAACTATAAGAGATAATGCAATTTGGCAACCGGCAATGTAATTAGCATGCCGAATATTACTTGGAATGTGAATTGGAACGAAATCGCCAATAGATAAGACCATTTTACAATTTGGGCCCAAGTTAGAAGCAGAGCCTAAGATGTAAATTATCGATAGTCCATATCTCGGAAACTATAAGAGATAATGCAATTTGGCAACCGGTAATGTAATTAGCATGCCGAATATTACTTGGAATGTGAATTGGAACGAAATCGCCAATAGATAAGACCATTTTACAATTTGGGCCCAAGTTAGAAGCAGAGCCTAAGGTGTAAATTATCGATAGTCCATATCTCGGAAACTATAAGAGATAATTCAATTTGGCAACCGGCAATGTAATTAGCATGCCGGATATTTCTTGGAATGTGAATTGGAACGAAATCGCCAATAGATAAGACCATTTTACAATTTGGGCCCAAGTTAGAAGCAGAGCCTAAGGTGTAAATTATCGATAGTCCATATCTCGGAAACTATAAGAGATAATGCAATTTGGCAACCGGCAATGTAATTAGCATGCCGAATATTACTTGGAATGTGAATTGGAACGAAATCGCCAATAGATAAGACGATTTTACAATTTGGGCCCAAGTTAGAAGCAGAGCCTAAGGTGTAAATTATCGATAGTCCATATCTCGGAAAATATAAGAGATAATGCAATTTGGCAACCGGCAATGTAATTAGCATGCCGAATATTACTTGGAATGTGAATTGGAACGAAATCGCCAATAGATAAGACCATTTTACAAATTGGGCCCAAGTTAGAAGCAGAGCCTAAGGTGTAAATTATCGATAGTCCATATCTCGGAAACTATAAGAGATAATGCAATTTGGCAACCGGCAATGTAATTAGCATGCCGAATATTACTTGGAATGTGAATTGGAACGAAATCGCCAATAGGTAAGACCATTTTACAATTTGGGCCCAAGTTAGAAGCAGAGCCTAAGGTGTAAATTATCGATAGTCCATATCTCGGAAACTATAAGAGATAATGCAATTTGGCAACCGGCAATGTAATTAGCATGCCGAATATTACTTGGAATGTGAATTGGAACGAAATCGCCAATAGATAAGACGATTTTACAATTTGGGCCCAAGTTAGAAGCACAGCCTAAGGTGTAAATTATCGATAGTCCATATCTCGGAAACTATAAGAGATAATGCAATTTGGCAACCGGCAATGTAATTAGCATGCCGAATATTACTTGGAATGTGAATTGGAACGAAATTGCCAATAGAGAAGACCATTTTACAATTTGGGCCCAAGTTAGAAGCAAAGCCTAAGGTGTAAATTATCGATAGTCCATATCTCGGAAACTATAAGAGATAATGCAATTTGGCAACCGGCAATGTAATTAGCATGCCGAATATTACTTGGAATGTGAATTGGAACGAAATCGCCAATAGATAAAACCATTTTACAATTTGGGCCCAAGTTAGAAGCAGAGCCTAAGGTGTAAATCATCGATAGTCCATATCTCGGAAACTATAAGAGATAATGCAATTTGGCAACCGGCAATGTAATTAGCATGCCGAATATTACTTGGAATGTGAATTGGAACGAAATCGCCAATAGAGAAGACCATTTTACAATTTGGGCCCAAGTTAGAAGCAGAGCCTAAGGTGTAAATTATCGATAGTCCATATCTCGGAAACTATAAGAGATAATCCAATTTGGCAACCGGCAATGTAATTAGCATGCCGAATATTACTTGGAATGTGAATTGGAACGAAAACGCCAATAGATAAGACCATTTTACAATTTGGGCCCAAGTTAGAAGCAGAGGCTAAGGTGTAAATTATCGATAGTCCATATCTCGGAAACTATAAGAGATAATGCAATTTGGCAACCGGCAATGTAATTAGCATGCCGAATATTACTTGGAATGTGAATTGGAACGAAATCGCCAATAGATAAGACCATTTTACAATTTGGGCCCAAGTTAGAAGCAGAGCCTAAGGTGTAAATTATCGATAGTCCATATCTCGGAAACTATAAGAGATAATGCAATTTGGCAACCGGCAATGTAATTAGCATGCCGAATATTACTGGGAATGTGAATTGGAACGAAATCGCCAATAGATAAGACCATTTTACAATTTGGGCCCAAGTTAGAAGCAGAGCCTAAGGTGTAAATTATTGATAGTCCATATCTCGGAAACTATAAGAGATAATGCAATTTCGCAACCGGCAATGTAATTAGCATGCCGAATATTACTTGGAGTGTGAATTGGAACGAAATCGCCAATAGATAAGACCATTTTACAATTTGGGCCCAAGTTAGAAGCAGAGCCTAAGGTGTAAATTATCGATAGTCCATATCTCGGAAACTATAAGAGATAATGCAATTTGGCAACCGGCAATGTAATTAGCATGCCGAATATTACTTGGAATGTGAATTGGAACGAAATCGCCAATAGACAAGGCCATTTTACAATTTGGGCCCAAGTTAGAAGCAGAGCCTAAGGTGTAAATTATTGATAGTCCATATCTCGGAAACTATAAGAGATAATGCAATTTCGCAACCGGCAATGTAATTAGCATGCCGAATATCACTTGGAATGTGAATTGGGACGAAATCGCCAATAGATAAGACCATTTTACAATTTGGGCCCAAGTTAGAAGCAGAGCCTAAGGTGTAAATTATCGATAGTCCATATCTCGGAAACTATAAGAGATAATTCAATTTGGCAACCGGCAATGTAATTAGCATGCCGGATATTTCTTGGAATGTGAATTGGAACGAAATCGCCAATAGATAAGACCATTTTACAATTTGGGCCCAAGTTAGAAGCAGAGCCTAAGGTGTAAATTATCGATAGTCCATATCTCGGAAACTATAAGAGATAATGCAATTTGGCAACCGGCAATGTAATTAGCATGCCGAATATTACTTGGAATGTGAATTGGAACGAAATCGCCAATAGATAAGACGATTTTACAATTTGGGCCCAAGTTAGAAGCAGAGCCTAAGGTGTAAATTATCGATAGTCCATATCTCGGAAAATATAAGAGATAATGCAATTTGGCAACCGGCAATGTAATTAGCATGCCGAATATTACTTGGAATGTGAATTGGAACGAAATCGCCAATAGATAAGACCATTTTACAAATTGGGCCCAAGTTAGAAGCAGAGCCTAAGGTGTAAATTATCGATAGTCCATATCTCGGAAACTATAAGAGATAATGCAATTTGGCAACCGGCAATGTAATTAGCATGCCGAATATTACTTGGAATGTGAATTGGAACGAAATCGCCAATAGGTAAGACCATTTTACAATTTGGGCCCAAGTTAGAAGCAGAGCCTAAGGTGTAAATTATCGATAGTCCATATCTCGGAAACTATAAGAGATAATGCAATTTGGCAACCGGCAATGTAATTAGCATGCCGAATATTACTTGGAATGTGAATTGGAACGAAATCGCCAATAGATAAGACGATTTTACAATTTGGGCCCAAGTTAGAAGCACAGCCTAAGGTGTAAATTATCGATAGTCCATATCTCGGAAACTATAAGAGATAATGCAATTTGGCAACCGGCAATGTAATTAGCATGCCGAATATTACTTGGAATGTGAATTGGAACGAAATTGCCAATAGAGAAGACCATTTTACAATTTGGGCCCAAGTTAGAAGCAGAGCCTAAGGTGTAAATTATCGATAGTCCATATCTCGGAAACTATAAGAGATAATGCAATTTGGCAACCGGCAATGAAATTAGCATGCCGAATATTACTTGGAATGTGAATTGGAACGAAATCGCCAATAGATAAAACCATTTTACAATTTGGGCCCAAGTTAGAAGCAGAGCCTAAGGTGTAAATTATCGATAGTCCATATCTCGGAAACTATAAGAGATAATGCAATTTGGCAACCGGCAATGTAATTAGCATGCCGAATATTACTTGGAATGTGAATTGGAACGAAATCGCCAATAGAGAAGACCATTTTACAATTTGGGCCCAAGTTAGAAGCAGAGCCTAAGGTGTAAATTATCGATAGTCCATATCTCGGAAACTATAAGAGATAATCCAATTTGGCAACCGGCAATGTAATTAGCATGCCGAATATTACTTGGAATGTGAATTGGAACGAAAACGCCAATAGATAAGACCATTTTACAATTTGGGCCCAAGTTAGAAGCAGAGGCTAAGGTGTAAATTATCGATAGTCCATATCTCGGAAACTATAAGAGATAATGCAATTTGGCAACCGGCAATGTAATTAGCATGCCGAATATTACTTGGAATGTGAATTGGAACGAAATCGCCAATAGATAAGACCATTTTACAATTTGGGCCCAAGTTAGAAGCAGAGCCTAAGGTGTAAATTATCGATAGTCCATATCTCGGAAACTATAAGAGATAATGCAATTTGGCAACCGGCAATGTAATTAGCATGCCGAATATTACTGGGAATGTGAATTGGAACGAAATCGCCAATAGATAAGACCATTTTACAATTTGGGCCCAAGTTAGAAGCAGAGCCTAAGGTGTAAATTATTGATAGTCCATATCTCGGAAACTATAAGAGATAATGCAATTTCGCAACCGGCAATGTAATTAGCATGCCGAATATTACTTGGAGTGTGAATTGGAACGAAATCGCCAATAGATAAGACCATTTTACAATTTGGGCCCAAGTTAGAAGCAGAGCCTAAGGTGTAAATTATCGATAGTCCATATCTCGGAAACTATAAGAGATAATGCAATTTGGCAACCGGCAATGTAATTAGCATGCCGAATATTACTTGGAATGTGAATTGGAACGAAATCGCCAATAGACAAGGCCATTTTACAATTTGGGCCCAAGTTAGAAGCAGAGCCTAAGGTGTAAATTATTGATAGTCCATATCTCGGAAACTATAAGAGATAATGCAATTTCGCAACCGGCAATGTAATTAGCATGCCGAATATCACTTGGAATGTGAATTGGGACGAAATCGCCAATAGATAAGACCATTTTACAATTTGGGCCCAAGTTAGAAGCAGGGCCTAAGGTGTAAATTATCGATAGTCCATATCTCGGAAACTATAAGAGATAATGCAATTTGGCAACCGGCAATGTAATTAGCATGCCGAATATTACTTGGAATGTGAATTGGAACGAAATCGCCAATAGATAAGACCATTTTACAATTTGGGCCCAAGTTAGAAGCAGAGCCTAAGATGTAAATTATCGATAGTCCATATCTCGGAAACTATAAGAGATAATGCAATTTGGCAACCGGCAATGTAATAAGCATGCCGAATATTACTTGGAATGTGAATTGGAACGAAATCGCCAATAGATAAGACCATTTTACAATTTGGGCCCAAGTTAGAAGCAGAGCCTAAGGTGTAAATTATCGATAGTCCATATCTCGGAAACTATAAGAGATAATTCAATTTGGCAACCGGCAATGTAATTAGCATGCCGGATATTACTTGGAATGTGAATTGGAACGAAATCGCCAATAGATAAGACCATTTTACAATTTGGGCCCAAGTTAGAAGCAGAGCCTAAGGTGTAAATTATCGATAGTCCATATCTCGGAAACTATAAGAGATAATGCAATTTGGCAACCGGCAATGTAATTAGCATGCCGAATATTACTTGGAATGTGAATTGGAACGAAATCGCCAATAGATAAGACGATTTTACAATTTGGGCCCAAGATAGAAGCAGAGCCTAAGATGTAAATTATCGATAGTCCATATCTCGGAAACTATAAGAGATAATGCAATTTGGCAACCGGCAATGTAATTAGCATGCCGAATATTACTTGGAATGTGAATTGGAACGAAATCGCCAATAGATAAGACCATTTTACAATTTGGGCCCAAGTTAGAAGCAGAGCCCAAGGTGTAAATTATCGATAGTCCATATCTCGGAAACTATAAGAGATAATGCAATTTGGCAACCGGCAATGTAATTAGCATGCCGAATATTACTTGGAATGTGAATTGGAACGAAATCGCCAATAGGTAAGACCATTTTACAATTTGGGCCCAAGTTAGAAGCAGAGCCTAAGGTGTAAATTATCGATAGTCCATATCTCGGAAACTATAAGAGATAATTCAATTTGGCAACCGGCAATGTAATTAGCATGCCGGATATTACTTGGAATGTGAATTGGAACGAAATCGCCAATAGATAAGACCATTTTACAATTTGGGCCCAAGTTAGAAGCAGAGCCTAAGGTGTAAATTACCGATAGTCCATATCTCGGAAACTATAAGAGATAATGCAATTTGGCAACCGGCAATGTAATTAGCATGCCGAATATTACTTGGAATGTGAATTGGAACGAAATCGCCAATAGATAAGACGATTTTACAATTTGGGCCCAAGTTAGAAGCAGAGCCTAAGGTGTAAATTATCGATAGTCCATATCTCGGAAACTATAAGAGATAATGCAATTTGGCAACCGGCAATGTAATTAGCATGCCGAATATTACTTGGAATGTGAATTGGAACGAAATCGCCAATAGAGAAGACCATTTTACAATTTGGGCCCAAGTTAGAAGCAGAGCCTAAGGTGTAAATTATCGATAGTCCATATCTCGGAAACTATAAGAGATAATGCAATTTCGCAACCGGCAATGTAATTAGCATGCCGAATATTACTTGGAGTGTGAATTGGAACGAAATCGCCAATAGATAAGACCATTTTACAATTTGGGCCCAAGTTAGAAGCAGAGCCTAAGGTGTAAATTATCGATAGTCCATATCTCGGACACTATAAGTGATAATGCAATTTGGCAACCGGCAATGTAATTAGCATGCCGAATATTACTTGGAATGTGAATTGGAACGAAATCGCCAATAGATAAGACCATTTTACAATTTGGGCCCAAGTTAGAAGCAGAGCCTAAGGTGTAAATTATCGATAGTCCATATCTCGGAAACTATAAGAGATAATGCAAATTGGCAACCGGCAATGTAATTAGCATGCCGAATATTACTTGGAATGTGAATTGGAACGAAATCGCCAATAGATAAGACCATTTTACAATTTGGGCCCAAGTTAGAAGCAGAGCCTAAGGTGTAAATTATCGATAGTCCATATCTCGGAAACTATAAGAGATAATGCAATTTGGCAACCGGCAATGTAATTAGCATGCCGAATATTACTTGGAATGTGAATTGGAACGAAATCGCCAATAGATAAGACCATTTTACAATTTGGGCCCAAGTTAGAAGCAGAGCCTAAGGTGTAAATTATCGATAGTCCATATCTCGGAAACTATAAGAGATAATGCAATTTGGCAACCGGCAATGTAATTAGCATGCCGAATATTACTTGGAATGTGAATTGGAACGAAATCGCCAATAGACAAGGCCATTTTACAATTTGGGCCCAAGTTAGAAGCAGAGCCTAAGGTGTAAATTATTGATAGTCCATATCTCGGAAACTATAAGAGATAATGCAATTTCGCAACCGGCAATGTAATTAGCATGCCGAATATCACTTGGAATGTGAATTGGGACGAAATCGCCAATAGATAAGACCATTTTACAATTTGGGCCCAAGTTAGAAGCAGAGCCTAAGGTGTAAATTATCGATAGTCCATATCTCGGAAACTATAAGAGATAAAGCAATTTGGCAACCGGCAATGTAATTAGCATGCCGAATATTACTTGGAATGTGAATTGGAACGAAATCGCCAATAGATAAGACCATTTTACAATTTGGGCCCAAGTTAGAAGCAGAGCCTAAGATGTAAATTATCGATAGTCCATATCTCGGAAACTATAAGAGATAATGCAATTTGGCAACCGGCAATGTAATAAGCATGCCGAATATTACTTGGAATGTGAATTGGAACGAAATCGCCAATAGATAAGACCATTTTACAATTTGGGCCCAAGTTAGAAGCAGAGCCTAAGATGTAAATTATCGATAGTCCATATCTCGGAAACTATAAGAGATAATTCAATTTGGCAACCGGCAATGTAATTAGCATGCCGGATATTACTTGGAATGTGAATTGGAACGAAATCGCCAATAGATAAGACCATTTTACAATTTGGGCCCAAGTTAGAAGCAGAGCCTAAGGTGTAAATTATCGATAGTCCATATCTCGGAAACTATAAGAGATAATGCAATTTGGCAACCGGCAATGTAATTAGCATGCCGAATATTACTTGGAATGTGAATTGGAACGAAATCGCCAATAGATAAGACGATTTTACAATTTGGGCCCAAGTTAGAAGCAGAGCCTAAGATGTAAATTATCGATAGTCCATATCTCGGAAACTATAAGAGATAATGCAATTTGGCAACCGGCAATGTAATTAGCATGCCGAATATTACTTGGAATGTGAATTGGAACGAAATCGCCAATAGATAAGACCATTTTACAATTTGGGCCCAAGTTAGAAGCAGAGCCCAAGGTGTAAATTATCGATAGTCCATATCTCGGAAACTATAAGAGATAATGCAATTTGGCAACCGGCAATGTAATTAGCATGCCGAATATTACTTGGAATGTGAATTGGAACGAAATCGCCAATAGGTAAGACCATTTTACAATTTGGGCCCAAGTTAGAAGCAGAGCCTAAGGTGTAAATTATCGATAGTACATATCTCGGAAACTATAAGAGATAATTCAATTTGGCAACCGGCAATGTAATTAGCATGCCGGATATTACTTGGAATGTGAATTGGAACGAAATCGCCAATAGATAAGACCATTTTACAATTTGGGCCCAAGTTAGAAGCAGAGCCTAAGGTGTAAATTACCGATAGTCCATATCTCGGAAACTATAAGAGATAATGCAATTTGGCAACCGGCAATGTAATTAGCATGCCGAATATTACTTGGAATGTGAATTGGAACGAAATCGCCAATAGATAAGACGATTTTACAATTTGGGCCCAAGTTAGAAGCAGAGCCTAAGGTGTAAATTATCGATAGTCCATATCTCGGAAACTATAAGAGATAATGCAATTTGGCAACCGGCAATGTAGTTAGCATGCCGAATATTACTTGGAATGTGAATTGGAACGAAATCGCCAATAGAGAAGACCATTTTACAATTTGGGCCCAAGTTAGAAGCAGAGCCTAAGGTGTAAATTATCGATAGTCCATATCTCGGAAACTATAAGAGATAATGCAATTTGGCAACCGGCAATGTAATTAGCATGCCGAATATTACTTGGAATGTGAATTGGAACGAAATCGCCAATAGAGAAGACCATTTTACAATTTGGGCCCAAGTTAGAAGCAGAGCCTAAGGTGTAAATTATCGATAGTCCATATCTCGGAAACTATAAGAGATAATGCAATTTGGCAACCGGCAATGTAATTAGCATGCCGAATATTACTTGGAATGTGAATTGGAACGAAATCGCCAATCGATAAGACCATTTTACAATTTGGGCCCAAGTTAGAAGCAGAGCCTAAGGTGTAAATTATCGATAGTCCATATCTCGGAAACTATAAGAGATAATGCAATTTGGTAACCGGCAATGTAATTAGCATGCCGAATATTACTTGGAATGTGAATTGGAACGAAATCGCCAATAGAGAAGACCATTTTACAATTTGGGCCCAAGTTAGAAGCAGAGCCTAAGGTGTAAATTATCGATAGTCCATATCTCGGAAACTATAAGAGATAATGCAATTTGGCAACCGGCAATGTAATTAGCATGCCGAATATTACTTGGAATGTGAATTGGAACGAAATCGCCAATAGATAAGACCATTTTACAATTTGGGCCCAAGTTAGAAGCAGAGCCTAAGATGTAAATTATCGATAGTCCATATCTCGGAAACTATAAGAGATAATGCAATTTGGCAACCGGTAATGTAATTAGCATGCCGAATATTACTTGGAATGTGAATTGGAACGAAATCGCCAATAGATAAGACCATTTTACAATTTGGGCCCAAGTTAGAAGCAGAGCCTAAGGTGTAAATTATCGATAGTCCATATCTCGGAAACTATAAGAGATAATTCAATTTGGCAACCGGCAATGTAATTAGCATGCCGGATATTTCTTGGAATGTGAATTGGAACGAAATCGCCAATAGATAAGACCATTTTACAATTTGGGCCCAAGTTAGAAGCAGAGCCTAAGGTGTAAATTATCGATAGTCCATATCTCGGAAACTATAAGAGATAATGCAATTTGGCAACCGGCAATGTAATTAGCATGCCGAATATTACTTGGAATGTGAATTGGAACGAAATCGCCAATAGATAAGACGATTTTACAATTTGGGCCCAAGTTAGAAGCAGAGCCTAAGGTGTAAATTATCGATAGTCCATATCTCGGAAAATATAAGAGATAATGCAATTTGGCAACCGGCAATGTAATTAGCATGCCGAATATTACTTGGAATGTGAATTGGAACGAAATCGCCAATAGATAAGACCATTTTACAAATTGGGCCCAAGTTAGAAGCAGAGCCTAAGGTGTAAATTATCGATAGTCCATATCTCGGAAACTATAAGAGATAATGCAATTTGGCAACCGGCAATGTAATTAGCATGCCGAATATTACTTGGAATGTGAATTGGAACGAAATCGCCAATAGGTAAGACCATTTTACAATTTGGGCCCAAGTTAGAAGCAGAGTCTAAGGTGTAAATTATCGATAGTCCATATCTCGGAAACTATAAGAGATAATGCAATTTGGCAACCGGCAATGTAATTAGCATGCCGAATATTACTTGGAATGTGAATTGGAACGAAATCGCCAATAGATAAGACGATTTTACAATTTGGGCCCAAGTTAGAAGCACAGCCTAAGGTGTAAATTATCGATAGTCCATATCTCGGAAACTATAAGAGATAATGCAATTTGGCAACCGGCAATGTAATTAGCATGCCGAATATTACTTGGAATGTGAATTGGAACGAAATTGCCAATAGAGAAGACCATTTTACAATTTGGGCCCAAGTTAGAAGCAGAGCCTAAGGTGTAAATTATCGATAGTCCATATCTCGGAAACTATAAGAGATAATGCAATTTGGCAACCGGCAATGTAATTAGCATGCCGAATATTACTTGGAATGTGAATTGGAACGAAATCGCCAATAGATAAAACCATTTTACAATTTGGGCCCAAGTTAGAAGCAGAGCCTAAGGTGTAAATTATCGATAGTCCATATCTCGGAAACTATAAGAGATAATGCAATTTGGCAACCGGCAATGTAATTAGCATGCCGAATATTACTTGGAATGTGAATTGGAACGAAATCGCCAATAGAGAAGACCATTTTACAATTTGGGCCCAAGTTAGAAGCAGAGCCTAAGGTGTAAATTATCGATAGTCCATATCTCGGAAACTATAAGAGATAATCCAATTTGGCAACCGGCAATGTAATTAGCATGCCGAATATTACTTGGAATGTGAATTGGAACGAAAACGCCAATAGATAAGACCATTTTACAATTTGGGCCCAAGTTAGAAGCAGAGGCTAAGGTGTAAATTATCGATAGTCCATATCTCGGAAACTATAAGAGATAATGCAATTTGGCAACCGGCAATGTAATTAGCATGCCGAATATTACTTGGAATGTGAATTGGAACGAAATCGCCAATAGATAAGACCATTTTACAATTTGGGCCCAAGTTAGAAGCAGAGCCTAAGGTGTAAATTATCGATAGTCCATATCTCGGAAACTATAAGAGATAATGCAATTTGGCAACCGGCAATGTAATTAGCATGCCGAATATTACTGGGAATGTGAATTGGAACGAAATCGCCAATAGATAAGACCATTTTACAATTTGGGCCCAAGTTAGAAGCAGAGCCTAAGGTGTAAATTATTGATAGTCCATATCTCGGAAACTATAAGAGATAATGCAATTTCGCAACCGGCAATGTAATTAGCATGCCGAATATTACTTGGAGTGTGAATTGGAACGAAATCGCCAATAGATAAGACCATTTTACAATTTGGGCCCAAGTTAGAAGCAGAGCCTAAGGTGTAAATTATCGATAGTCCATATCTCGGAAACTATAAGAGATAATGCAATTTGGCAACCGGCAATGTAATTAGCATGCCGAATATTACTTGGAATGTGAATTGGAACGAAATCGCCAATAGACAAGGCCATTTTACAATTTGGGCCCAAGTTAGAAGCAGAGCCTAAGGTGTAAATTATTGATAGTCCATATCTCGGAAACTATAAGAGATAATGCAATTTCGCAACCGGCAATGTAATTAGCATGCCGAATATCACTTGGAATGTGAATTGGGACGAAATCGCCAATAGATAAGACCATTTTACAATTTGGGCCCAAGTTAGAAGCAGAGCCTAAGGTGTAAATTATCGATAGTCCATATCTCGGAAACTATAAGAGATAATTCAATTTGGCAACCGGCAATGTAATTAGCATGCCGGATATTTCTTGGAATGTGAATTGGAACGAAATCGCCAATAGATAAGACCATTTTACAATTTGGGCCCAAGTTAGAAGCAGAGCCTAAGGTGTAAATTATCGATAGTCCATATCTCGGAAACTATAAGAGATAATGCAATTTGGCAACCGGCAATGTAATTAGCATGCCGAATATTACTTGGAATGTGAATTGGAACGAAATCGCCAATAGATAAGACGATTTTACAATTTGGGCCCAAGTTAGAAGCAGAGCCTAAGGTGTAAATTATCGATAGTCCATATCTCGGAAAATATAAGAGATAATGCAATTTGGCAACCGGCAATGTAATTAGCATGCCGAATATTACTTGGAATGTGAATTGGAACGAAATCGCCAATAGATAAGACCATTTTACAAATTGGGCCCAAGTTAGAAGCAGAGCCTAAGGTGTAAATTATCGATAGTCCATATCTCGGAAACTATAAGAGATAATGCAATTTGGCAACCGGCAATGTAATTAGCATGCCGAATATTACTTGGAATGTGAATTGGAACGAAATCGCCAATAGGTAAGACCATTTTACAATTTGGGCCCAAGTTAGAAGCAGAGCCTAAGGTGTAAATTATCGATAGTCCATATCTCGGAAACTATAAGAGATAATGCAATTTGGCAACCGGCAATGTAATTAGCATGCCGAATATTACTTGGAATGTGAATTGGAACGAAATCGCCAATAGGTAAGACCATTTTACAATTTGGGCCCAAGTTAGAAGCAGAGCCTAAGGTGTAAATTATCGATAGTCCATATCTCGGAAACTATAAGAGATAATGCAATTTGGCAACCGGCAATGTAATTAGCATGCCGAATATTACTTGGAATGTGAATTGGAACGAAATCGCCAATAGATAAGACCATTTTACAATTTGGGCCCAAGTTAGAAGCAGAGCCTAAGATGTAAATTATCGATAGTCCATATCTCGGAAACTATAAGAGATAATGCAATTTGGCAACCGGCAATGTAATAAGCATGCCGAATATTACTTGGAATGTGAATTGGAACGAAATCGCCAATAGATAAGACCATTTTACAATTTGGGCCCAAGTTAGAAGCAGAGCCTAAGGTGTAAATTATCGATAGTCCATATCTCGGAAACTATAAGAGATAATTCAATTTGGCAACCGGCAATGTAATTAGCATGCCGGATATTACTTGGAATGTGAATTGGAACGAAATCGCCAATAGATAAGACCATTTTACAATTTGGGCCCAAGTTAGAAGCAGAGCCTAAGGTGTAAATTATCGATAGTCCATATCTCGGAAACTATAAGAGATAATGCAATTTGGCAACCGGCAATGTAATTAGCATGCCGAATATTACTTGGAATGTGAATTGGAACGAAATCGCCAATAGATAAGACGATTTTACAATTTGGGCCCAAGATAGAAGCAGAGCCTAAGATGTAAATTATCGATAGTCCATATCTCGGAAACTATAAGAGATAATGCAATTTGGCAACCGGCAATGTAATTAGCATGCCGAATATTACTTGGAATGTGAATTGGAACGAAATCGCCAATAGATAAGACCATTTTACAATTTGGGCCCAAGTTAGAAGCAGAGCCCAAGGTGTAAATTATCGATAGTCCATATCTCGGAAACTATAAGAGATAATGCAATTTGGCAACCGGCAATGTAATTAGCATGCCGAATATTACTTGGAATGTGAATTGGAACGAAATCGCCAATAGGTAAGACCATTTTACAATTTGGGCCCAAGTTAGAAGCAGAGCCTAAGGTGTAAATTATCGATAGTCCATATCTCGGAAACTATAAGAGATAATTCAATTTGGCAACCGGCAATGTAATTAGCATGCCGGATATTACTTGGAATGTGAATTGGAACGAAATCGCCAATAGATAAGACCATTTTACAATTTGGGCCCAAGTTAGAAGCAGAGCCTAAGGTGTAAATTACCGATAGTCCATATCTCGGAAACTATAAGAGATAATGCAATTTGGCAACCGGCAATGTAATTAGCATGCCGAATATTACTTGGAATGTGAATTGGAACGAAATCGCCAATAGATAAGACGATTTTACAATTTGGGCCCAAGTTAGAAGCAGAGCCTAAGGTGTAAATTATCGATAGTCCATATCTCGGAAACTATAAGAGATAATGCAATTTGGCAACCGGCAATGTAATTAGCATGCCGAATATTACTTGGAATGTGAATTGGAACGAAATCGCCAATAGAGAAGACCATTTTACAATTTGGGCCCAAGTTAGAAGCAGAGCCTAAGGTGTAAATTATCGATAGTCCATATCTCGGAAACTATAAGAGATAATGCAATTTGGCAACCGGCAATGTAATTAGCATGCCGAATATTACTTGGAATGTGAATTGGAACGAAATCGCCAATAGAGAAGACCATTTTACAATTTGGGCCCAAGTTAGAAGCAGAGCCTAAGGTGTAAATTATCGATAGTCCATATCTCGGAAACTATAAGAGATAATGCAATTTGGCAACCGGCAATGTAATTAGCATGCCGAATATTACTTGGAATGTGAATTGGAACGAAATCGCCAATCGATAAGACCATTTTACAATTTGGGCCCAAGTTAGAAGCAGAGCCTAAGGTGTAAATTATCGATAGTCCATATCTCGGAAACTATAAGAGATAATGCAATTTGGCAACCGGCAATGTAATTAGCATGCCGAATATTACTTGGAATGTGAATTGGAACGAAATCGCCAATAGAGAAGACCATTTTACAATTTGGGCCCAAGTTAGAAGCAGAGCCTAAGGTGTAAATTATCGATAGTCCATATCTCGGAAACTATAAGAGATAATGCAATTTGGCAACCGGCAATGTAATTAGCATGCCGAATATTACTTGGAATGTGAATTGGAACGAAATCGCCAATAGATAAGACCATTTTACAATTTGGGCCCAAGTTAGAAGCAGAGCCTAAGATGTAAATTATCGATAGTCCATATCTCGGAAACTATAAGAGATAGTGCAATTTGGCAACCGGTAATGTAATTAGCATGCCGAATATTACTTGGAATGTGAATTGGAACGAAATCGCCAATAGATAAGACCATTTTACAATTTGGGCCCAAGTTAGAAGCAGAGCCTAAGGTGTAAATTATCGATAGTCCATATCTCGGAAACTATAAGAGATAATTCAATTTGGCAACCGGCAATGTAATTAGCATGCCGGATATTTCTTGGAATGTGAATTGGAACGAAATCGCCAATAGATAAGACCATTTTACAATTTGGGCCCAAGTTAGAAGCAGAGCCTAAGGTGTAAATTATCGATAGTCCATATCTCGGAAACTATAAGAGATAATGCAATTTGGCAACCGGCAATGTAATTAGCATGCCGAATATTACTTGGAATGTGAATTGGAACGAAATCGCCAATAGATAAGACGATTTTACAATTTGGGCCCAAGTTAGAAGCAGAGCCTAAGGTGTAAATTATCGATAGTCCATATCTCGGAAAATATAAGAGATAATGCAATTTGGCAACCGGCAATGTAATTAGCATGCCGAATATTACTTGGAATGTGAATTGGAACGAAATCGCCAATAGATAAGACCATTTTACAAATTGGGCCCAAGTTAGAAGCAGAGCCTAAGGTGTAAATTATCGATAGTCCATATCTCGGAAACTATAAGAGATAATGCAATTTGGCAACCGGCAATGTAATTAGCATGCCGAATATTACTTGGAATGTGAATTGGAACGAAATCGCCAATAGGTAAGACCATTTTACAATTTGGGCCCAAGTTAGAAGCAGAGCCTAAGGTGTAAATTATCGATAGTCCATATCTCGGAAACTATAAGAGATAATGCAATTTGGCAACCGGCAATGTAATTAGCATGCCGAATATTACTTGGAATGTGAATTGGAACGAAATCGCCAATAGATAAGACGATTTTACAATTTGGGCCCAAGTTAGAAGCACAGCCTAAGGTGTAAATTATCGATAGTCCATATCTCGGAAACTATAAGAGATAATGCAATTTGGCAACCGGCAATGTAATTAGCATGCCGAATATTACTTGGAATGTGAATTGGAACGAAATTGCCAATAGAGAAGACCATTTTACAATTTGGGCCCAAGTTAGAAGCAGAGCCTAAGGTGTAAATTATCGATAGTCCATATCTCGGAAACTATAAGAGATAATGCAATTTGGCAACCGGCAATGTAATTAGCATGCCGAATATTACTTGGAATGTGAATTGGAACGAAATCGCCAATAGATAAAACCATTTTACAATTTGGGCCCAAGTTAGAAGCAGAGCCTAAGGTGTAAATTATCGATAGTCCATATCTCGGAAACTATAAGAGATAATGCAATTTGGCAACCGGCAATGTAATTAGCATGCCGAATATTACTTGGAATGTGAATTGGAACGAAATCGCCAATAGAGAAGACCATTTTACAATTTGGGCCCAAGTTAGAAGCAGAGCCTAAGGTGTAAATTATCGATAGTCCATATCTCGGAAACTATAAGAGATAATCCAATTTGGCAACCGGCAATGTAATTAGCATGCCGAATATTACTTGGAATGTGAATTGGAACGAAAACGCCAATAGATAAGACCATTTTACAATTTGGGCCCAAGTTAGAAGCAGAGGCTAAGGTGTAAATTATCGATAGTCCATATCTCGGAAACTATAAGAGATAATGCAATTTGGCAACCGGCAATGTAATTAGCATGCCGAATATTACTTGGAATGTGAATTGGAACGAAATCGCCAATAGATAAGACCATTTTACAATTTGGGCCCAAGTTAGAAGCAGAGCCTAAGGTGTAAATTATCGATAGTCCATATCTCGGAAACTATAAGAGATAATGCAATTTGGCAACCGGCAATGTAATTAGCATGCCGAATATTACTGGGAATGTGAATTGGAACGAAATCGCCAATAGATAAGACCATTTTACAATTTGGGCCCAAGTTAGAAGCAGAGCCTAAGGTGTAAATTATTGATAGTCCATATCTCGGAAACTATAAGAGATAATGCAATTTCGCAACCGGCAATGTAATTAGCATGCCGAATATTACTTGGAGTGTGAATTGGAACGAAATCGCCAATAGATAAGACCATTTTACAATTTGGGCCCAAGTTAGAAGCAGAGCCTAAGGTGTAAATTATCGATAGTCCATATCTCGGAAACTATAAGAGATAATGCAATTTGGCAACCGGCAATGTAATTAGCATGCCGAGTATTACTTGGAATGTGAATTGGAACGAAATCGCCAATAGATAAGACCATTTTACAATTTGGGCCCAAGTTAGAAGCAGAGCCTAAGGTGTAAATTATCGATAGTCCATATCTCGGAAACTATAAGAGATAATGCAATTTGGCAACCGGCAATGTAATTAGCATGCCGAATATTACTTGGAATGTGAATTGGAACGAAATCGCCAATAGATAAGACCATTTTACAATTTGGGCCCACGTTAGAAGCAGAGCCTAAGGTGTAAATTATTGATAGTCCATATCTCGGAAACTATAAGAGATAATGCAATTTCGCAATCGGCAATGTAATTAGCATGCCGAATATCACTTGGAATGTGAATTGGGACGAAATCGCCAATAGATAAGACCATTTTAAAATTTGGGCCCAAGTTAGAAGCAGAGCCTAAGGTGTAAATTATCGATAGTCCATATCTCGGAAACTATAAGAGATAATGCAATTTGGCAACCGACAATGTAATTAGCATGCCGAATATTACTTGGAATGTGAATTGGAACGAAATCGCCAATAGATAAGACCATTTTACAATTTGGGCCCAAGTTAGAAGCAGAGCCTAAGGTGTAAATTATCGAGAGTCCATATCTCGGAAACTATAAGAGATAATGCAATTTGGCAACCGGCAATGTAATTAGCATGCCGAATATTACTTGGAATGTGAATTGGAACGAAATCGCCAATAGATAAGACCATTTTACAATTTGGGCCCAAGTAAGAAGCAGAGCCTAAGGTGTAAATTATTGATAGTCCATATCTCGGAAACTATAAGAGATAATGCAATTTCGCAACCGGCAATGTAATTAGCATGCCGAATATTACTTGGAGTGTGAATTGGAACGAAATCGCCAATAGGTAAGACCATTTTACAATTTGGGCCCAAGTTAGAAGCAGAGCCTAAGGTGTAAATTATCGATAGTCCATATCTCGGAAACTATAAGAGATAATGCAATTTGGCAACCGGCAATGTAATTAGCATGCCGAATATTACTTGGAATGTGAATTGGAACGAAATCGCCAATAGATAAGGCCATTTTACAATTTGGGCCCAAGTTAGAAGCAGAGCCTAAGGTGTAAATTATCGATAGTCGATATCTCGGAAACTATAAGAGATAATGCAATTTGGCAACCGGCAATGTAATTGGCATGCCGAATATTACTTGGAATGTGAATTGGAACGAAATCGCCAATAGATAAGACCATTTTACAATTTGGGCCCAAGTTAGAAGCAGAGCCTAAGGTGTAAATTATTGATAGTCCATATCTCGGAAACTATAAGAGATAATGCAATTTGGCAACCGGCAATGTAATTAGCATGCCGAATATTACTTGGAATGTGAATTGGAACGAAATCGCCAATAGATTAGACCATTTTACAATTTGGGCCCAAGTTAGAAGCAGAGCCTAAGGTGTAAATTATCGATAGTCCATATCTCGGAAACTATAAGAGATAATGCAATTTGGCAACCGGCAATGTAATTAGCTTGCCGAATATTACTTGGAATGTGAATTGGAACGAAATCGCCAATAGATAAGACCATTTTACAATTTGGGCCCAAGTTAGAAGCAGAGCCTAAGGTGTAAATTATCGATAGTCCATATCTCGGAAACTATAAGAGATAATGCAATTTGGCAACCGGCAATGTAATTAGCATGCCGAATATTACTTGGAATGTGAATTGGAACGAAATCGCCAATAGATAAGACCATTTTACAATTTGGGCCCAAGTTAGAAGCAGAGCCTAAGGTGTAAATTATCGATAGTCCATATCTCGGAAACTATAAGAGATAATGCAATTTGGCAACCGGCAATGTAATTAGCATGCCGAATATTACTTGGAATGTGAGTTGGAACGAAATCGCCAATAGATAAGACCATTTTACAATTTGGGCCCAAGTTATAAGCAGAGCCTATGGTGTAAATTATCGATAGTCCATAACTCGGAAACTATAAGAGATAATGCAATTTGGCAACCGGCAATGTAATTAGCATGCCGAATATTACTTGGAATGTGAATTGGAACGAAATCGCCAATAGATAAGACCATTTTACAATTTGGGCCCAAGTTAGAAGCAGAGCCTAAGGTGTAAATTATCGATAGTCCATATCTCGGAAACTATAAGAGATAATGCAATTTGGCAACCGGCAATGTAATTAGCATGCCGAATATTACTTGGAATGTGAATTGGAACGAAATCGCCAATAGATAAGACGATTTTACAATTTGGGCCCAAGTTAGAAGCACAGCCTAAGGTGTAAATTATCGATAGTCCATATCTCGGAAACTATAAGAGATAATGCAATTTGGCAACCGGCATTGTAATTAGCATGCCGAATATTACTTGGAATGTGAATTGGAACGAAATTGCCAATAGAGAAGACCATTTTACAATTTGGGCCCAAGTTAGAAGCAGAGCCTAAGGTGTAAATTATCGATAGTCCATATCTCGGAAACTATAAGAGATAATGCAATTTGGCAACCGGCAATTTAATTAGCATGCCGAATATTACTTGGAATGTGAATTGGAACGAAATCGCCAATAGATAAAACCATTTTACAATTTGGGCCCAAGTTAGAAGCAGAGCCTAAGGTGTAAATTATCGATAGTCCATATCTCGGAAACTATAAGAGATAATGCAATTTGGCAACCGGCAATGTAATTAGCATGCCGAATATTACTTGGAATGTGAATTGGAACGAAATCGCCAATAGAGAAGACCATTTTACAATTTGGGCCCAAGTTAGAAGCAGAGCCTAAGGTGTAAATTATCGATAGTCCATATCTCGGAAACTATAAGAGATAATCCAATGTGGCAACCGGCAATGTAATTAGCATGCCGAATATTACTTGGAATGTGAATTGGAACGAAAACGCCAATAGATAAGACCATTTTACAATTTGGGCCCAAGTTAGAAGCAGAGGCTAAGGTGTAAATTATCGATAGTCCATATCTCGGAAACTATAAGAGATAATGCAATTTGGCAACCGGCAATGTAATTAGCATGCCGAATATTACTTGGAATGTGAATTGGAACGAAATCGCCAATAGATAAGACCATTTTACAATTTGGGCCCAAGTTAGAAGCAGAGCCTAAGGTGTAAATTATCGATAGTCCATATCTCGGAAACTATAAGAGATAATGCAATTTGGCAACCGGCAATGTAATTAGCATGCCGAATATTACTGGGAATGTGAATTGGAACGAAATCGCCAATAGATAAGACCATTTTACAATTTGGGCCCAAGTTAGAAGCAGAGCCTAAGGTGTAAATTATTGATAGTCCATATCTCGGAAACTATAAGAGATAATGCAATTTCGCAACCGGCAATGTAATTAGCATGCCGAATATTACTTGGAGTGTGAATTGGAACGAAATCGCCAATAGATAAGACCATTTTACAATTTGGGCCCAAGTTAGAAGCAGAGCCTAAGGTGTAAATTATCGATAGTCCATATCTCGGAAACTATAAGAGATAATGCAATTTGGCAACCGGCAATGTAATTAGCATGCCGAATATTACTTGGAATGTGAATTGGAACGAAATCGCCAATAGATAAGACCATTTTACAATTTGGGCCCCAGTTAGAAGCAGAGCCTAAGGTGTAAATTATCGATAGTCCATATCTCGGAAACTATAAGAGATAATGCAATTTGGCAACCGGCAATGTAATTAGCATGCCGAGTATTACTTGGAATGTGAATTGGAACGAAATCGCCAATAGATAAGACCATTTTACAATTTGGGCCCAAGTTAGAAGCAGAGCCTAAGGTGTAAATTATCGATAGTCCATATCTCGGAAACTATAAGAGATAATGCAATTTGGCAACCGGCAATGTAATTAGCATGCCGAATATTACTTGGAATGTGAATTGGAACGAAATCGCCAATAGATAAGACCATTTTACAATTTGGGCCCACGTTAGAAGCAGAGCCTAAGGTGTAAATTATTGATAGTCCATATCTCGGAAACTATAAGAGATAATGCAATTTCGCAATCGGCAATGTAATTAGCATGCCGAATATCACTTGGAATGTGAATTGGGACGAAATCGCCAATAGATAAGACCATTTTAAAATTTGGGCCCAAGTTAGAAGCAGAGCCTAAGGTGTAAATTATCGATAGTCCATATCTCGGAAACTATAAGAGATAATGCAATTTGGCAACCGACAATGTAATTAGCATGCCGAATATTACTTGGAATGTGAATTGGAACGAAATCGCCAATAGATAAGACCATTTTACAATTTGGGCCCAAGTTAGAAGCAGAGCCTAAGGTGTAAATTATCGAGAGTCCATATCTCGGAAACTATAAGAGATAATGCAATTTGGCAACCGGCAATGTAATTAGCATGCCGAATATTACTTGGAATGTGAATTGGAACGAAATCGCCAATAGATAAGACCATTTTACAATTTGGGCCCAAGTAAGAAGCAGAGCCTAAGGTGTAAATTATTGATAGTCCATATCTCGGAAACTATAAGAGATAATGCAATTTCGCAACCGGCAATGTAATTAGCATGCCGAATATTACTTGGAGTGTGAATTGGAACGAAATCGCCAATAGGTAAGACCATTTTACAATTTGGGCCCAAGTTAGAAGCAGAGCCTAAGGTGTAAATTATCGATAGTCCATATCTCGGAAACTATAAGAGATAATGCAATTTGGCAACCGGCAATGTAATTAGCATGCCGAATATTACTTGGAATGTGAATTGGAACGAAATCGCCAATAGATAAGGCCATTTTACAATTTGGGCCCAAGTTAGAAGCAGAGCCTAAGGTGTAAATTATCGATAGTCGATATCTCGGAAACTATAAGAGATAATGCAATTTGGCAACCGGCAATGTAATTAGCATGCCGAATATTACTTGGAATGTGAATTGGAACGAAATCGCCAATAGATAAGACCATTTTACAATTTGGGCCCAAGTTAGAAGCAGAGCCTAAGGTGTAAATTATTGATAGTCCATATCTCGGAAACTATAAGAGATAATGCAATTTGGCAACCGGCAATGTAATTAGCATGCCGAATATTACTTGGAATGTGAATTGGAACGAAATCGCCAATAGATTAGACCATTTTACAATTTGGGCCCAAGTTAGAAGCAGAGCCTAAGGTGTAAATTATCGATAGTCCATATCTCGGAAACTATAAGAGATAATGCAATTTGGCAACCGGCAATGTAATTAGCTTGCCGAATATTACTTGGAATGTGAATTGGAACGAAATCGCCAATAGATAAGACCATTTTACAATTTGGGCCCAAGTTAGAAGCAGAGCCTAAGGTGTAAATTATCGATAGTCCATATCTCGGAAACTATAAGAGATAATGCAATTTGGCAACCGGCAATGTAATTAGCATGCCGAATATTACTTGGAATGTGAATTGGAACGAAATCGCCAATAGATAAGACCATTTTACAATTTGGGCCCAAGTTAGAAGCAGAGCCTAAGGTGTAAATTATTGATAGTCCATATCTCGGAAACTATAAGAGATAATGCAATTTCGCAACCGGCAATGTAATTAGCATGCCGAATATCACTTGGAATGTGAATTGGGACGAAATTGCCAATAGATAAGGCTATTTTACAATTTGGGCCCAAGTTAGAAGCAGAGCCTAAGGTGTAAATTATCGATAGTCCATATCTCGGAAACTATAAGGGATAATGCAATTTGGCAACCGGCAATGTAATTAGCATGCCGAATATTACTTGGAATGTGAATTGGAACGAAATCGCCAATAGATAAGACCATTTTACAATTTGGGCCCAAGTTAGAAGCAGAGCCTAAGGTGTAAATTATCGATAGTCCATATCTCGGAAACTATAAGAGATAATGCAATTTGGCAACCGGCAATGTAATTAGCATGCCGAATATTACTTGGAATGTGAATTGGAACGAAATCGCCAATAGATAAGACCATTTTACAATTTGGGCCCAAGTTAGAAGCAGAGCCTAAGGTGTAAATTATCGATAGTCCATATCTCGGAAACTATAAGAGATAATGCAATTTGGCAACCGGCAATGTAATTAGCATGCCGAATATTACTTGGAATGTGAGTTGGAACGAAATCGCCAATAGATAAGACCATTTTACAATTTGGGCCCAAGTTATAAGCAGAGCCTATGGTGTAAATTATCGATAGTCCATAACTCGGAAACTATAAGAGATAATGCAATTTGGCAACCGGCAATGTAATTAGCATGCCGAATATTACTTGGAATGTGAATTGGAACGAAATCGCCAATAGATAAGACCATTTTACAATTTGGGCCCAAGTTAGAAGCAGAGCCTAAGGTGTAAATTATCGATAGTCCATATCTCGGAAACTATAAGAGTTAATGCAATTTGGCAACCGGCAATGTAATTAGCATGCCGAATATTACTTGGAATGTGAATTGGAACGAAATCGCCAATAGATAAGACCATTTTACAATTTGGGCCCAAGTTAGAAGCAGAGCCTAAGGTGTAAATTATCGATAGTCCATATCTCGGAAACTATAAGAGATAATGCAATTTGGCAACCGGCAATGTAATTAGCATGCCGAATATTACTTGGAATGTGAATTGGAACGAAATCGCCAATAGATAAGACCATTTTACGATTTGGGCCCAAGTTAGAAGCAGAGCCTAAGGTGTAAATTATCGATAGTCCATATCTCGGAAACTATAAGAGATAATGCAATTTGGCAACCGGCAATGTAATTAGCATGCCGAATATTACTTGGAATGTGAATTGAAACGAAATCGCCAATAGATAAGACCATTTTACAATTTGGGCCCAAGTTAGAAGCAGAGCCTAAGGTGTAAATTATTGATAGTCCATATCTCGGAAACTATAAGAGATAATGCAATTTCGCAACCGGCAATGTAATTAGCATGCCGAATATTACTTGGAGTGTGAATTGGAACGAAATCGCCAATAGGTAAGACCATTTTACAATTTGGGCCCAAGTTAGAAGCAGAGCCTAAGGTGTAAATTATCGATAGTCCATATCTCGGAAACTATAAGAGATAATGCAATTTGGCAACCGGCAATGTAATTAGCATGCCGAATATTACTTGGAATGTGAATTGGAACGAAATCGCCAATAGATAAGACCATTTTACAATTTGGGCCCAAGTTAGAAGCAGAGCCTAAGGTGTAAATTATCGATAGTCCATATCTCGGAAACTATAAGAGATAATGCAATTTGGCAACCGGCAATGTAATTAGCATGCCGAATATTACTTGGAATGTGAATTGGAACGAAATCGCCAATAGATAAGACCATTTTACAATTTGGGCCCAAGTTAGAAGCAGAGCCTAAGGTGTAAATTATTGATAGTCCATATCTCGGAAACTATAAGAGATAATGCAATTTCGCAACCGGCAATGTAATTAGCATGCCGAATATCACTTGGAATGTGAATTGGGACGAAATCGCCAATAGATAAGACTATTTTACAATTTGGGCCCAAGTTAGAAGCAGAGCCTAAGGTGTAAATTATCGATAGTCCATATCTCGGAAACTATAAGAGATAATGCAATTTGGCAACCGGCAATGTAATTAGCATGCCGAATATTACTTGGAATGTGAATTGGAACGAAATCGCCAATAGATAAGACCATTTTACAATTTGGGCCCAAGTTAGAAGCAGAGCCTAAGGTGTAAATTATCGATAGTCCATATCTCGGAAACTATAAGAGATAATGCAATTTGGCAACCGGCAATGTAATTAGCATGCCGAATATTACTTGGAATGTGAATTGGAACGAAATCGCCAATAGATAAGACCATTTTACAATTTGGGCCCAAGTTAGAAGCAGAGCCTAAGGTGTAAATTATCGATAGTCCATATCTCGGAAACTATAAGAGTTAATGCAATTTGGCAACCGGCAATGTAATTAGCATGCCGAATATTACTTGGAATGTGAATTGGAACGAAATCGCCAATAGATAAGACCATTTTACAATTTGGGCCCAAGTTAGAAGCAGAGCCTAAGGTGTAAATTATCGATAGTCCATATCTCGGAAACTATAAGAGATAATGCAATTTGGCAACCAGCAATGTAATTAGCATGCCGAATATTACTTGGAATGTGAATTGGAACGAAATCGCCAATAGATAAGACCATTTTACGATTTGGGCCCAAGTTAGAAGCAGAGCCTAAGGTGTAAATTATCGATAGTCCATATCTCGGAAACTATAAGAGATAATGCAATTTGGCAACCGGCAATGTAATTAGCATGCCGAATATTACTTGGAATGTGAGTTGGAACGAAATCGCCAATAGATAAGACCATTTTACAATTTGGGCCCAAGTTATAAGCAGAGCCTATGGTGTAAATTATCGATAGTCCATATCTCGGAAACTATAAGAGATAATGCAATTTGACAACCGGCAATGTAATTAGCATGCCGAATATTACTTGGAATGTGAATTGGAACGAAATCGCCAATAGATAAGACCATTTTACAATTTGGGCCCAAGTTAGAAGCAGAGCCTAAGGTGTAAATTATCGATAGTCCATATCTCGGAAACTATAAGAGTTAATGCAATTTGGCAACCGGCAATGTAATTAGCATGCCGAATATTACTTGGAATGTGAATTGGAACGAAATCGCCAATAGATAAGACCATTTTACAATTTGGGCCCAAGTTAGAAGCAGAGCCTAAGGTGTAAATTATCGATAGTCCATATCTCGGAAACTATAAGAGATAATGCAATTTGGCAACCAGCAATGTAATTAGCATGCCGAATATTACTTGGAATGTGAATTGGAACGAAATCGCCAATAGATAAGACCATTTTACGATTTGGGCCCAAGTTAGAAGCAGAGCCTAAGGTGTAAATTATCGATAGTCCATATCTCGGAAACTATAAGAGATAATGCAATTTGGCAACCGGCAATGTAATTAGCATGCCGAATATTACTTGGAATGTGAATTGGAACGAAATCGCCAATAGATAAGACCATTTTACAATTTGGGCCCAAGTTAGAAGCAGAGCCTAAGGTGTAAATTATTGATAGTCCATATCTCGGAAACTATAAGAGATAATGCAATTTCGCAACCGGCAATGTAATTAGCATGCCGAATATTACTTGGAGTGTGAATTGGAACGAAATCGCCAATAGGTAAGACCATTTTACAATTTTACCCAAGTTAGAAGCAGAGCCTAAGGTGTAAATTATCGATAGTCCATATCTCGGAAACTATAAGAGATAATGCAATTTGGCAACCGGCAATGTAATTAGCATGCCGAATATTACTTGGAATGTGAATTGGAACGAAATCGCCAATAGATAAGGCCATTTTACAATTTGGGCCCAAGTTAGAAGCAGAGCCTAAGGTGTAAATTATCGATAGTCCATATCTCGGAAACTATAAGAGATAATGCAATTTGGCAACCGGCAATGTAATTAGCATGCCGAATGTTACTTGGAATGTGAATTGGAACGAAATCGCCAATAGATAAGACCATTTTACAATTTGGGCCCAAGTTAGAAGCAGAGCCTAAGGTGTAAATTATTGATAGTCCATATCTCGGAAACTATAAGAGATAATGCAATTTGGCAAACGGCAATGTAATTAGCATGCCGAATATTACTTGGAATGTGAATTGGAACGAAATCGCCAATAGATAAGACCATTTTACAATTTGGGAACAAGTTAGAAGCAGAGCCTAAGGTGTAAATTATCGATAGTCCATATCTCGGAAACTATAAGAGATAATGCAATTTGGCAACCGGCAATGTAACTAGCATGCCGAATATTACTTGGAATGTGAATTGGAACGAAATCGCCAATAGATAAGACCATTTTACAATTTGGGCCCAAGTTAGAAGCAGAGCCTAAGGTGTAAATTATCGATAGTCCATATCTCGGAAACTATAAGAGATAATGCAATTTGGCAACCGGCAATGTAATTAGCATGCCGAATATTACTTGGAATGTGAATTGGAACGAAATCGCCAATAGATAAGACCATTTTACAATTTGGGCCCAAGAGGGCAGAGCCTAAGGTGTAAATTATCGATAGTCCATATCTCGGAAACTATAAGAGATAATGCAATTTGGCAACCGGCAATGTAATTAGCATGCCGAATATTACTTGGAATGTGAATTGGAACGAAATCGCCAATAGATAAGACCATTTTACAATTTGGGCCCAAGTTAGAAGCAGAGCCTAAGGTGTAAATTATCGATAGTCCATATCTCGGAAACTATAAGAGATAATGCAATTTGGCAACCGGCAATGTAATTAGCATGCCGAATATTACTTGGAATGTGAATTGGAACGAAATCGCCAATAGATAAGACCATTTTACAATTTGGGCCCAAGTTAGAAGCAGAGCCTAAGGTGTAAATTATCGATAGTCCATATCTCGGAAACTATAAGAGATAATGCAATTTGGCAACCGGCAATGTAATTAGCATGCCGAATATTACTTGGAATGTGAATTGGAACGAAATCGCCAATAGATAAGACCATTTTACAATTTGGGCCCAAGTTAGAAGCAGAGCCTAAGGTGTAAATTATCGATAGTCCATATCTCGGAAACTATAAGAGATAATGCAATTTGGCAACCGGCAATGTAATTAGCATGCCGAATATTACTTGGAATGTGAATTGGAACGAAATCGCCAATAGATAAGACCATTTTACAATTTGGGCCCAAGTTAGAAGCAGAGCCTAAGGTGTAAATTATCGATAGTCCATATCTCGGAAACTATAAGAGATAATGCAATTTGGCAACCGGCAATGTAATTAGCATGCCGAATATTACTTGGAATGTGAGTTGGAACGAAATCGCCAATAGATAAGACCATTTTACAATTTGGGCCCAAGTTATAAGCAGAGCCTATGGTGTAAATTATCGATAGTCCATAACTCGGAAACTATAAGAGATAATGCAATTTGGCAACCGGCAATGTAATTAGCATGCCGAATATTACTTGGAATGTGAATTGGAACGAAATCGCCAATAGATAAGACCATTTTACAATTTGGGCCCAAGTTAGAAGCAGAGCCTAAGGTGTAAATTATCGATAGTCCATATCTCGGAAACTATAAGAGTTAATGCAATTTGGCAACCGGCAATGTAATTAGCATGCCGAATATTACTTGGAATGTGAATTGGAACGAAATCGCCAATAGATAAGACCATTTTACAATTTGGGCCCAAGTTAGAAGCAGAGCCTAAGGTGTAAATTATCGATAGTCCATATCTCGGAAACTATAAGAGATAATGCAATTTGGCAACCGGCAATGTAATTAGCATGCCGAATATTACTTGGAATGTGAATTGGAACGAAATCGCCAATAGATAAGACCATTTTACGATTTGGGCCCAAGTTAGAAGCAGAGCCTAAGGTGTAAATTATCGATAGTCCATATCTCGGAAATTATAAGAGATAATGCAATTTGGCAACCGGCAATGTAATTAGCATGCCGAATATTACTTGGAATGTGAATTGAAACGAAATCGCCAATAGATAAGACCATTTTACAATTTGGGCCCAAGTTAGAAGCAGAGCCTAAGGTGTAAATTATTGATAGTCCATATCTCGGAAACTATAAGAGATAATGCAATTTCGCAACCGGCAATGTAATTAGCATGCCGAATATTACTTGGAGTGTGAATTGGAACGAAATCGCCAATAGGTAAGACCATTTTACAATTTGGGCCCAAGTTAGAAGCAGAGCCTAAGGTGTAAATTATCGATAGTCCATATCTCGGAAACTATAAGAGATAATGCAATTTGGCAACCGGCAATGTAATTAGCATGCCGAATATTACTTGGAATGTGAATTGGAACGAAATCGCCAATAGAGAAGACCATTTTACAATTTGGGCCCAAGTTAGAAGCAGAGCCTAAGGTGTAAATTATCGATAGTCCATATCTCGGAAACTATAAGAGATAATGCAATTTGGCAACCGGCAATGTAATTAGCATGCCGAATATTACTTGGAATGTGAATTAGAACGAAATCGCCAATAGATAAGACCATTTTACAATTTGGGCCCAAGTTAGAAGCAGAGCCTAAGGTGTAAATTATCGATAGTCCATATCTCGCAAACTATAAGAGGTAATGCAATTTGGCAACCGGCAATGTAATTAGCATGCCGAATATTACTTGGAATGTGAATTGGAACGAAATCGCCAATAGAGAAGACCATTTTACAATTTGGGCCCAAGTTAGAAGCAGAGCCTAAGGTGTAAATTATCGATAGTCCATGTCTCGGAAACTATAAGAGATAATGCAATTTGGCAACCGGCAATGTAATTAGCATGCCGAATATTACTTGGAATGTGAATTGGAACGAAATCGCCAATAGATAAGACCATTTTACAATTTGGGCCCAAGTTAGAAGCAGAGCCTAAGTTGTAAATTATCGATAGTCCATATCTCGGAAACTATAAGAGATAATGCAATTTGGCAACCGGCAATGTAATTAGCATGCCGAATATTACTTGGAATGTGAATTGGAACGAAATCGCCAATAGATAAGACCATTTTACAATTTGGGCCCAAGTTAGAAGCAGAGCCTAAGGTGTAAATTATCGATAGTCCATATCTCGGAAACTATAAGAGGTAATGCAATTTGGCAACCGGCAATGTAATTAGCATGCCGAATATTACTTGGAATGTGAATTGGAACGAAATCGCCAATAGATAAGACCATTTTACAATTTGGGCCCAAGTTAGAAGCAGAGCCTAAGGTGTAAATTATTGATAGTCCATATCTCGGGAACTATAAGAGATAATGCAATTTCGCAACCGGCAATGTAATTAGCATGCCGAATATTACTTGGAGTGTGAATTGGAACGAAATCGCCAATAGATAAGACCATTTTACAATTTGGGCCCAAGTTAGAAGCAGAGCCTAAGGTGTAAATTATCGATAGTCCATATCTCGGACACTATAAGTGATAATGCAATTTGGCAACCGGCAATGTAATTAGCATGCCGAATATTACTTGGAATGTGAATTGGAACGAAATCGCCAATAGATAAGACCATTTTACAATTTGGGCCCAAGTTAGAAGCAGAGCCTAAGGTGTAAATTATCGATAGTCCATATCTCGGAAACTATAAGAGATAATGCAAATTGGCAACCGGCAATGTAATTAGCATGCCGAATATTACTTGGAATGTGAATTGGAACGAAATCGCCAATAGATAAGACCATTTTACAATTTGGGCCCAAGTTAGAAGCAGAGCCTAAGGTGTAAATTATCGATAGTCCATATCTCGGAAACTATAAGAGATAATGCAATTTGGCAACCGGCAATGTAATTAGCATGCCGAATATTACTTGGAATGTGAATTGGAACGAAATCGCCAATAGATAAGACCATTTTACAATTTGGGCCCAAGTTAGAAGCAGAGCCTAAGGTGTAAATTATCGATAGTCCATATCTCGGAAACTATAAGAGATAATGCAATTTGGCAACCGGCAATGTAATTAGCATGCCGAATATTACTTGGAATGTGAATTGGAACGAAATCGCCAATAGACAAGGCCATTTTACAATTTGGGCCCAAGTTAGAAGCAGAGCCTAAGGTGTAAATTATTGATAGTCCATATCTCGGAAACTATAAGAGATAATGCAATTTCGCAACCGGCAATGTAATTAGCATGCCGAATATCACTTGGAATGTGAATTGGGACGAAATCGCCAATAGATAAGACCATTTTACAATTTGGGCCCAAGTTAGAAGCAGAGCCTAAGGTGTAAATTATCGATAGTCCATATCTCGGAAACTATAAGAGATAAAGCAATTTGGCAACCGGCAATGTAATTAGCATGCCGAATATTACTTGGAATGTGAATTGGAACGAAATCGCCAATAGATAAGACCATTTTACAATTTGGGCCCAAGTTAGAAGCAGAGCCTAAGATGTAAATTATCGATAGTCCATATCTCGGAAACTATAAGAGATAATGCAATTTGGCAACCGGCAATGTAATAAGCATGCCGAATATTACTTGGAATGTGAATTGGAACGAAATCGCCAATAGATAAGACCATTTTACAATTTGGGCCCAAGTTAGAAGCAGAGCCTAAGGTGTAAATTATCGATAGTCCATATCTCGGAAACTATAAGAGATAATTCAATTTGGCAACCGGCAATGTAATTAGCATGCCGGATATTACTTGGAATGTGAATTGGAACGAAATCGCCAATAGATAAGACCATTTTACAATTTGGGCCCAAGTTAGAAGCAGAGCCTAAGGTGTAAATTATCGATAGTCCATATCTCGGAAACTATAAGAGATAATGCAATTTGGCAACCGGCAATGTAATTAGCATGCCGAATATTACTTGGAATGTGAATTGGAACGAAATCGCCAATAGATAAGACGATTTTACAATTTGGGCCCAAGTTAGAAGCAGAGCCTAAGATGTAAATTATCGATAGTCCATATCTCGGAAACTATAAGAGATAATGCAATTTGGCAACCGGCAATGTAATTAGCATGCCGAATATTACTTGGAATGTGAATTGGAACGAAATCGCCAATAGATAAGACCATTTTACAATTTGGGCCCAAGTTAGAAGCAGAGCCCAAGGTGTAAATTATCGATAGTCCATATCTCGGAAACTATAAGAGATAATGCAATTTGGCAACCGGCAATGTAATTAGCATGCCGAATATTACTTGGAATGTGAAATGGAACGAAATCGCCAATAGGTAAGACCATTTTACAATTTGGGCCCAAGTTAGAAGCAGAGCCTAAGGTGTAAATTATCGATAGTACATATCTCGGAAACTATAAGAGATAATTCAATTTGGCAACCGGCAATGTAATTAGCATGCCGGATATTACTTGGAATGTGAATTGGAACGAAATCGCCAATAGATAAGACCATTTTACAATTTGGGCCCAAGTTAGAAGCAGAGCCTAAGGTGTAAATTACCGATAGTCCATATCTCGGAAACTATAAGAGATAATGCAATTTGGCAACCGGCAATGTAATTAGCATGCCGAATATTACTTGGAATGTGAATTGGAACGAAATCGCCAATAGATAAGACGATTTTACAATTTGGGCCCAAGTTAGAAGCAGAGCCTAAGGTGTAAATTATCGATAGTCCATATCTCGGAAACTATAAGAGATAATGCAATTTGGCAACCGGCAATGTAATTAGCATGCCGAATATTACTTGGAATGTGAATTGGAACGAAATCGCCAATAGAGAAGACCATTTTACAATTTGGGCCCAAGTTAGAAGCAGAGCCTAAGGTGTAAATTATCGATAGTCCATATCTCGGAAACTATAAGAGATAATGCAATTTGGCAACCGGCAATGTAATTAGCATGCCGAATATTACTTGGAATGTGAATTGGAACGAAATCGCCAATAGAGAAGACCATTTTACAATTTGGGCCCAAGTTAGAAGCAGAGCCTAAGGTGTAAATTATCGATAGTCCATATCTCGGAAACTATAAGAGATAATGCAATTTGGCAACCGGCAATATAATTAGCATGCCGAATATTACTTGGAATGTGAATTGGAACGAAATCGCCAATCGATAAGACCATTTTACAATTTGGGCCCAAGTTAGAAGCAGAGCCTAAGGTGTAAATTATCGATAGTCCATATCTCGGAAACTATAAGAGATAATGCAATTTGGTAACCGGCAATGTAATTAGCATGCCGAATATTACTTGGAATGTGAATTGGAACGAAATCGCCAATAGAGAAGACCATTTTACAATTTGGGCCCAAGTTAGAAGCAGAGCCTAAGGTGTAAATTATCGATAGTCCATATCTCGGAAACTATAAGAGATAATGCAATTTGGCAACCGGCAATGTAATTAGCATGCCGAATATTACTTGGAATGTGAATTGGAACGAAATCGCCAATAGATAAGACCATTTTACAATTTGGGCCCAAGTTAGAAGCAGAGCCTAAGATGTAAATTATCGATAGTCCATATCTCGGAAACTATAAGAGATAATGCAATTTGGCAACCGGTAATGTAATTAGCATGCCGAATATTACTTGGAATGTGAATTGGAACGAAATCGCCAATAGATAAGACCATTTTACAATTTGGGCCCAAGTTAGAAGCAGAGCCTAAGGTGTAAATTATCGATAGTCCATATCTCGGAAACTATAAGAGATAATTCAATTTGGCAACCGGCAATGTAATTAGCATGCCGGATATTTCTTGGAATGTGAATTGGAACGAAATCGCCAATAGATAAGACCATTTTACAATTTGGGCCCAAGTTAGAAGCAGAGCCTAAGGTGTAAATTATCGATAGTCCATATCTCGGAAACTATAAGAGATAATGCAATTTGGCAACCGGCAATGTAATTAGCATGCCGAATATTACTTGGAATGTGAATTGGAACGAAATCGCCAATAGATAAGACGATTTTACAATTTGGGCCCAAGTTAGAAGCAGAGCCTAAGGTGTAAATTATCGATAGTCCATATCTCGGAAAATATAAGAGATAATGCAATTTGGCAACCGGCAATGTAATTAGCATGCCGAATATTACTTGGAATGTGAATTGGAACGAAATCGCCAATAGATAAGACCATTTTACAAATTGGGCCCAAGTTAGAAGCAGAGCCTAAGGTGTAAATTATCGATAGTCCATATCTCGGAAACTATAAGAGATAATGCAATTTGGCAACCGGCAATGTAATTAGCATGCCGAATATTACTTGGAATGTGAATTGGAACGAAATCGCCAATAGGTAAGACCATTTTACAATTTGGGCCCAAGTTAGAAGCAGAGCCTAAGGTGTAAATTATCGATAGTCCATATCTCGGAAACTATAAGAGATAATGCAATTTGGCAACCGGCAATGTAATTAGCATGCCGAATATTACTTGGAATGTGAATTGGAACGAAATCGCCAATAGATAAGACGATTTTACAATTTGGGCCCAAGTTAGAAGCACAGCCTAAGGTGTAAATTATCGATAGTCCATATCTCGGAAACTATAAGAGATAATGCAATTTGGCAACCGGCAATGTAATTAGCATGCCGAATATTACTTGGAATGTGAATTGGAACGAAATTGCCAATAGAGAAGACCATTTTACAATTTGGGCCCAAGTTAGAAGCAAAGCCTAAGGTGTAAATTATCGATAGTCCATATCTCGGAAACTATAAGAGATAATGCAATTTGGCAACCGGCAATGTAATTAGCATGCCGAATATTACTTGGAATGTGAATTGGAACGAAATCGCCAATAGATAAAACCATTTTACAATTTGGGCCCAAGTTAGAAGCAGAGCCTAAGGTGTAAATCATCGATAGTCCATATCTCGGAAACTATAAGAGATAATGCAATTTGGCAACCGGCAATGTAATTAGCATGCCGAATATTACTTGGAATGTGAATTGGAACGAAATCGCCAATAGAGAAGACCATTTTACAATTTGGGCCCAAGTTAGAAGCAGAGCCTAAGGTGTAAATTATCGATAGTCCATATCTCGGAAACTATAAGAGATAATCCAATTTGGCAACCGGCAATGTAATTAGCATGCCGAATATTACTTGGAATGTGAATTGGAACGAAAACGCCAATAGATAAGACCATTTTACAATTTGGGCCCAAGTTAGAAGCAGAGGCTAAGGTGTAAATTATCGATAGTCCATATCTCGGAAACTATAAGAGATAATGCAATTTGGCAACCGGCAATGTAATTAGCATGCCGAATATTACTTGGAATGTGAATTGGAACGAAATCGCCAATAGATAAGACCATTTTACAATTTGGGCCCAAGTTAGAAGCAGAGCCTAAGGTGTAAATTATCGATAGTCCATATCTCGGAAACTATAAGAGATAATGCAATTTGGCAACCGGCAATGTAATTAGCATGCCGAATATTACTGGGAATGTGAATTGGAACGAAATCGCCAATAGATAAGACCATTTTACAATTTGGGCCCAAGTTAGAAGCAGAGCCTAAGGTGTAAATTATTGATAGTCCATATCTCGGAAACTATAAGAGATAATGCAATTTCGCAACCGGCAATGTAATTAGCATGCCGAATATTACTTGGAGTGTGAATTGGAACGAAATCGCCAATAGATAAGACCATTTTACAATTTGGGCCCAAGTTAGAAGCAGAGCCTAAGGTGTAAATTATCGATAGTCCATATCTCGGAAACTATAAGAGATAATGCAATTTGGCAACCGGCAATGTAATTAGCATGCCGAATATTACTTGGAATGTGAATTGGAACGAAATCGCCAATAGACAAGGCCATTTTACAATTTGGGCCCAAGTTAGAAGCAGAGCCTAAGGTGTAAATTATTGATAGTCCATATCTCGGAAACTATAAGAGATAATGCAATTTCGCAACCGGCAATGTAATTAGCATGCCGAATATCACTTGGAATGTGAATTGGGACGAAATCGCCAATAGATAAGACCATTTTACAATTTGGGCCCAAGTTAGAAGCAGAGCCTAAGGTGTAAATTATCGATAGTCCATATCTCGGAAACTATAAGAGATAATTCAATTTGGCAACCGGCAATGTAATTAGCATGCCGGATATTTCTTGGAATGTGAATTGGAACGAAATCGCCAATAGATAAGACCATTTTACAATTTGGGCCCAAGTTAGAAGCAGAGCCTAAGGTGTAAATTATCGATAGTCCATATCTCGGAAACTATAAGAGATAATGCAATTTGGCAACCGGCAATGTAATTAGCATGCCGAATATTACTTGGAATGTGAATTGGAACGAAATCGCCAATAGATAAGACGATTTTACAATTTGGGCCCAAGTTAGAAGCAGAGCCTAAGGTGTAAATTATCGATAGTCCATATCTCGGAAAATATAAGAGATAATGCAATTTGGCAACCGGCAATGTAATTAGCATGCCGAATATTACTTGGAATGTGAATTGGAACGAAATCGCCAATAGATAAGACCATTTTACAAATTGGGCCCAAGTTAGAAGCAGAGCCTAAGGTGTAAATTATCGATAGTCCATATCTCGGAAACTATAAGAGATAATGCAATTTGGCAACCGGCAATGTAATTAGCATGCCGAATATTACTTGGAATGTGAATTGGAACGAAATCGCCAATAGGTAAGACCATTTTACAATTTGGGCCCAAGTTAGAAGCAGAGCCTAAGGTGTAAATTATCGATAGTCCATATCTCGGAAACTATAAGAGATAATGCAATTTGGCAACCGGCAATGTAATTAGCATGCCGAATATTACTTGGAATGTGAATTGGAACGAAATCGCCAATAGATAAGACGATTTTACAATTTGGGCCCAAGTTAGAAGCACAGCCTAAGGTGTAAATTATCGATAGTCCATATCTCGGAAACTATAAGAGATAATGCAATTTGGCAACCGGCAATGTAATTAGCATGCCGAATATTACTTGGAATGTGAATTGGAACGAAATTGCCAATAGAGAAGACCATTTTACAATTTGGGCCCAAGTTAGAAGCAGAGCCTAAGGTGTAAATTATCGATAGTCCATATCTCGGAAACTATAAGAGATAATGCAATTTGGCAACCGGCAATGAAATTAGCATGCCGAATATTACTTGGAATGTGAATTGGAACGAAATCGCCAATAGATAAAACCATTTTACAATTTGGGCCCAAGTTAGAAGCAGAGCCTAAGGTGTAAATTATCGATAGTCCATATCTCGGAAACTATAAGAGATAATGCAATTTGGCAACCGGCAATGTAATTAGCATGCCGAATATTACTTGGAATGTGAATTGGAACGAAATCGCCAATAGAGAAGACCATTTTACAATTTGGGCCCAAGTTAGAAGCAGAGCCTAAGGTGTAAATTATCGATAGTCCATATCTCGGAAACTATAAGAGATAATCCAATTTGGCAACCGGCAATGTAATTAGCATGCCGAATATTACTTGGAATGTGAATTGGAACGAAAACGCCAATAGATAAGACCATTTTACAATTTGGGCCCAAGTTAGAAGCAGAGGCTAAGGTGTAAATTATCGATAGTCCATATCTCGGAAACTATAAGAGATAATGCAATTTGGCAACCGGCAATGTAATTAGCATGCCGAATATTACTTGGAATGTGAATTGGAACGAAATCGCCAATAGATAAGACCATTTTACAATTTGGGCCCAAGTTAGAAGCAGAGCCTAAGGTGTAAATTATCGATAGTCCATATCTCGGAAACTATAAGAGATAATGCAATTTGGCAACCGGCAATGTAATTAGCATGCCGAATATTACTGGGAATGTGAATTGGAACGAAATCGCCAATAGATAAGACCATTTTACAATTTGGGCCCAAGTTAGAAGCAGAGCCTAAGGTGTAAATTATTGATAGTCCATATCTCGGAAACTATAAGAGATAATGCAATTTCGCAACCGGCAATGTAATTAGCATGCCGAATATTACTTGGAGTGTGAATTGGAACGAAATCGCCAATAGATAAGACCATTTTACAATTTGGGCCCAAGTTAGAAGCAGAGCCTAAGGTGTAAATTATCGATAGTCCATATCTCGGAAACTATAAGAGATAATGCAATTTGGCAACCGGCAATGTAATTAGCATGCCGAATATTACTTGGAATGTGAATTGGAACGAAATCGCCAATAGACAAGGCCATTTTACAATTTGGGCCCAAGTTAGAAGCAGAGCCTAAGGTGTAAATTATTGATAGTCCATATCTCGGAAACTATAAGAGATAATGCAATTTCGCAACCGGCAATGTAATTAGCATGCCGAATATCACTTGGAATGTGAATTGGGACGAAATCGCCAATAGATAAGACCATTTTACAATTTGGGCCCAAGTTAGAAGCAGGGCCTAAGGTGTAAATTATCGATAGTCCATATCTCGGAAACTATAAGAGATAATGCAATTTGGCAACCGGCAATGTAATTAGCATGCCGAATATTACTTGGAATGTGAATTGGAACGAAATCGCCAATAGATAAGACCATTTTACAATTTGGGCCCAAGTTAGAAGCAGAGCCTAAGATGTAAATTATCGATAGTCCATATCTCGGAAACTATAAGAGATAATGCAATTTGGCAACCGGCAATGTAATAAGCATGCCGAATATTACTTGGAATGTGAATTGGAACGAAATCGCCAATAGATAAGACCATTTTACAATTTGGGCCCAAGTTAGAAGCAGAGCCTAAGGTGTAAATTATCGATAGTCCATATCTCGGAAACTATAAGAGATAATTCAATTTGGCAACCGGCAATGTAATTAGCATGCCGGATATTACTTGGAATGTGAATTGGAACGAAATCGCCAATAGATAAGACCATTTTACAATTTGGGCCCAAGTTAGAAGCAGAGCCTAAGGTGTAAATTATCGATAGTCCATATCTCGGAAACTATAAGAGATAATGCAATTTGGCAACCGGCAATGTAATTAGCATGCCGAATATTACTTGGAATGTGAATTGGAACGAAATCGCCAATAGATAAGACGATTTTACAATTTGGGCCCAAGATAGAAGCAGAGCCTAAGATGTAAATTATCGATAGTCCATATCTCGGAAACTATAAGAGATAATGCAATTTGGCAACCGGCAATGTAATTAGCATGCCGAATATTACTTGGAATGTGAATTGGAACGAAATCGCCAATAGATAAGACCATTTTACAATTTGGGCCCAAGTTAGAAGCAGAGCCCAAGGTGTAAATTATCGATAGTCCATATCTCGGAAACTATAAGAGATAATGCAATTTGGCAACCGGCAATGTAATTAGCATGCCGAATATTACTTGGAATGTGAATTGGAACGAAATCGCCAATAGGTAAGACCATTTTACAATTTGGGCCCAAGTTAGAAGCAGAGCCTAAGGTGTAAATTATCGATAGTCCATATCTCGGAAACTATAAGAGATAATTCAATTTGGCAACCGGCAATGTAATTAGCATGCCGGATATTACTTGGAATGTGAATTGGAACGAAATCGCCAATAGATAAGACCATTTTACAATTTGGGCCCAAGTTAGAAGCAGAGCCTAAGGTGTAAATTACCGATAGTCCATATCTCGGAAACTATAAGAGATAATGCAATTTGGCAACCGGCAATGTAATTAGCATGCCGAATATTACTTGGAATGTGAATTGGAACGAAATCGCCAATAGATAAGACGATTTTACAATTTGGGCCCAAGTTAGAAGCAGAGCCTAAGGTGTAAATTATCGATAGTCCATATCTCGGAAACTATAAGAGATAATGCAATTTGGCAACCGGCAATGTAATTAGCATGCCGAATATTACTTGGAATGTGAATTGGAACGAAATCGCCAATAGAGAAGACCATTTTACAATTTGGGCCCAAGTTAGAAGCAGAGCCTAAGGTGTAAATTATCGATAGTCCATATCTCGGAAACTATAAGAGATAATGCAATTTCGCAACCGGCAATGTAATTAGCATGCCGAATATTACTTGGAGTGTGAATTGGAACGAAATCGCCAATAGATAAGACCATTTTACAATTTGGGCCCAAGTTAGAAGCAGAGCCTAAGGTGTAAATTATCGATAGTCCATATCTCGGACACTATAAGTGATAATGCAATTTGGCAACCGGCAATGTAATTAGCATGCCGAATATTACTTGGAATGTGAATTGGAACGAAATCGCCAATAGATAAGACCATTTTACAATTTGGGCCCAAGTTAGAAGCAGAGCCTAAGGTGTAAATTATCGATAGTCCATATCTCGGAAACTATAAGAGATAATGCAAATTGGCAACCGGCAATGTAATTAGCATGCCGAATATTACTTGGAATGTGAATTGGAACGAAATCGCCAATAGATAAGACCATTTTACAATTTGGGCCCAAGTTAGAAGCAGAGCCTAAGGTGTAAATTATCGATAGTCCATATCTCGGAAACTATAAGAGATAATGCAATTTGGCAACCGGCAATGTAATTAGCATGCCGAATATTACTTGGAATGTGAATTGGAACGAAATCGCCAATAGATAAGACCATTTTACAATTTGGGCCCAAGTTAGAAGCAGAGCCTAAGGTGTAAATTATCGATAGTCCATATCTCGGAAACTATAAGAGATAATGCAATTTGGCAACCGGCAATGTAATTAGCATGCCGAATATTACTTGGAATGTGAATTGGAACGAAATCGCCAATAGACAAGGCCATTTTACAATTTGGGCCCAAGTTAGAAGCAGAGCCTAAGGTGTAAATTATTGATAGTCCATATCTCGGAAACTATAAGAGATAATGCAATTTCGCAACCGGCAATGTAATTAGCATGCCGAATATCACTTGGAATGTGAATTGGGACGAAATCGCCAATAGATAAGACCATTTTACAATTTGGGCCCAAGTTAGAAGCAGAGCCTAAGGTGTAAATTATCGATAGTCCATATCTCGGAAACTATAAGAGATAAAGCAATTTGGCAACCGGCAATGTAATTAGCATGCCGAATATTACTTGGAATGTGAATTGGAACGAAATCGCCAATAGATAAGACCATTTTACAATTTGGGCCCAAGTTAGAAGCAGAGCCTAAGATGTAAATTATCGATAGTCCATATCTCGGAAACTATAAGAGATAATGCAATTTGGCAACCGGCAATGTAATAAGCATGCCGAATATTACTTGGAATGTGAATTGGAACGAAATCGCCAATAGATAAGACCATTTTACAATTTGGGCCCAAGTTAGAAGCAGAGCCTAAGATGTAAATTATCGATAGTCCATATCTCGGAAACTATAAGAGATAATTCAATTTGGCAACCGGCAATGTAATTAGCATGCCGGATATTACTTGGAATGTGAATTGGAACGAAATCGCCAATAGATAAGACCATTTTACAATTTGGGCCCAAGTTAGAAGCAGAGCCTAAGGTGTAAATTATCGATAGTCCATATCTCGGAAACTATAAGAGATAATGCAATTTGGCAACCGGCAATGTAATTAGCATGCCGAATATTACTTGGAATGTGAATTGGAACGAAATCGCCAATAGATAAGACGATTTTACAATTTGGGCCCAAGTTAGAAGCAGAGCCTAAGATGTAAATTATCGATAGTCCATATCTCGGAAACTATAAGAGATAATGCAATTTGGCAACCGGCAATGTAATTAGCATGCCGAATATTACTTGGAATGTGAATTGGAACGAAATCGCCAATAGATAAGACCATTTTACAATTTGGGCCCAAGTTAGAAGCAGAGCCCAAGGTGTAAATTATCGATAGTCCATATCTCGGAAACTATAAGAGATAATGCAATTTGGCAACCGGCAATGTAATTAGCATGCCGAATATTACTTGGAATGTGAATTGGAACGAAATCGCCAATAGGTAAGACCATTTTACAATTTGGGCCCAAGTTAGAAGCAGAGCCTAAGGTGTAAATTATCGATAGTACATATCTCGGAAACTATAAGAGATAATTCAATTTGGCAACCGGCAATGTAATTAGCATGCCGGATATTACTTGGAATGTGAATTGGAACGAAATCGCCAATAGATAAGACCATTTTACAATTTGGGCCCAAGTTAGAAGCAGAGCCTAAGGTGTAAATTACCGATAGTCCATATCTCGGAAACTATAAGAGATAATGCAATTTGGCAACCGGCAATGTAATTAGCATGCCGAATATTACTTGGAATGTGAATTGGAACGAAATCGCCAATAGATAAGACGATTTTACAATTTGGGCCCAAGTTAGAAGCAGAGCCTAAGGTGTAAATTATCGATAGTCCATATCTCGGAAACTATAAGAGATAATGCAATTTGGCAACCGGCAATGTAGTTAGCATGCCGAATATTACTTGGAATGTGAATTGGAACGAAATCGCCAATAGAGAAGACCATTTTACAATTTGGGCCCAAGTTAGAAGCAGAGCCTAAGGTGTAAATTATCGATAGTCCATATCTCGGAAACTATAAGAGATAATGCAATTTGGCAACCGGCAATGTAATTAGCATGCCGAATATTACTTGGAATGTGAATTGGAACGAAATCGCCAATAGAGAAGACCATTTTACAATTTGGGCCCAAGTTAGAAGCAGAGCCTAAGGTGTAAATTATCGATAGTCCATATCTCGGAAACTATAAGAGATAATGCAATTTGGCAACCGGCAATGTAATTAGCATGCCGAATATTACTTGGAATGTGAATTGGAACGAAATCGCCAATCGATAAGACCATTTTACAATTTGGGCCCAAGTTAGAAGCAGAGCCTAAGGTGTAAATTATCGATAGTCCATATCTCGGAAACTATAAGAGATAATGCAATTTGGTAACCGGCAATGTAATTAGCATGCCGAATATTACTTGGAATGTGAATTGGAACGAAATCGCCAATAGAGAAGACCATTTTACAATTTGGGCCCAAGTTAGAAGCAGAGCCTAAGGTGTAAATTATCGATAGTCCATATCTCGGAAACTATAAGAGATAATGCAATTTGGCAACCGGCAATGTAATTAGCATGCCGAATATTACTTGGAATGTGAATTGGAACGAAATCGCCAATAGATAAGACCATTTTACAATTTGGGCCCAAGTTAGAAGCAGAGCCTAAGATGTAAATTATCGATAGTCCATATCTCGGAAACTATAAGAGATAATGCAATTTGGCAACCGGTAATGTAATTAGCATGCCGAATATTACTTGGAATGTGAATTGGAACGAAATCGCCAATAGATAAGACCATTTTACAATTTGGGCCCAAGTTAGAAGCAGAGCCTAAGGTGTAAATTATCGATAGTCCATATCTCGGAAACTATAAGAGATAATTCAATTTGGCAACCGGCAATGTAATTAGCATGCCGGATATTTCTTGGAATGTGAATTGGAACGAAATCGCCAATAGATAAGACCATTTTACAATTTGGGCCCAAGTTAGAAGCAGAGCCTAAGGTGTAAATTATCGATAGTCCATATCTCGGAAACTATAAGAGATAATGCAATTTGGCAACCGGCAATGTAATTAGCATGCCGAATATTACTTGGAATGTGAATTGGAACGAAATCGCCAATAGATAAGACGATTTTACAATTTGGGCCCAAGTTAGAAGCAGAGCCTAAGGTGTAAATTATCGATAGTCCATATCTCGGAAAATATAAGAGATAATGCAATTTGGCAACCGGCAATGTAATTAGCATGCCGAATATTACTTGGAATGTGAATTGGAACGAAATCGCCAATAGATAAGACCATTTTACAAATTGGGCCCAAGTTAGAAGCAGAGCCTAAGGTGTAAATTATCGATAGTCCATATCTCGGAAACTATAAGAGATAATGCAATTTGGCAACCGGCAATGTAATTAGCATGCCGAATATTACTTGGAATGTGAATTGGAACGAAATCGCCAATAGGTAAGACCATTTTACAATTTGGGCCCAAGTTAGAAGCAGAGTCTAAGGTGTAAATTATCGATAGTCCATATCTCGGAAACTATAAGAGATAATGCAATTTGGCAACCGGCAATGTAATTAGCATGCCGAATATTACTTGGAATGTGAATTGGAACGAAATCGCCAATAGATAAGACGATTTTACAATTTGGGCCCAAGTTAGAAGCACAGCCTAAGGTGTAAATTATCGATAGTCCATATCTCGGAAACTATAAGAGATAATGCAATTTGGCAACCGGCAATGTAATTAGCATGCCGAATATTACTTGGAATGTGAATTGGAACGAAATTGCCAATAGAGAAGACCATTTTACAATTTGGGCCCAAGTTAGAAGCAGAGCCTAAGGTGTAAATTATCGATAGTCCATATCTCGGAAACTATAAGAGATAATGCAATTTGGCAACCGGCAATGTAATTAGCATGCCGAATATTACTTGGAATGTGAATTGGAACGAAATCGCCAATAGATAAAACCATTTTACAATTTGGGGCCAAGTTAGAAGCAGAGCCTAAGGTGTAAATTATCGATAGTCCATATCTCGGAAACTATAAGAGATAATGCAATTTGGCAACCGGCAATGTAATTAGCATGCCGAATATTACTTGGAATGTGAATTGGAACGAAATCGCCAATAGAGAAGACCATTTTACAATTTGGGCCCAAGTTAGAAGCAGAGCCTAAGGTGTAAATTATCGATAGTCCATATCTCGGAAACTATAAGAGATAATCCAATTTGGCAACCGGCAATGTAATTAGCATGCCGAATATTACTTGGAATGTGAATTGGAACGAAAACGCCAATAGATAAGACCATTTTACAATTTGGGCCCAAGTTAGAAGCAGAGGCTAAGGTGTAAATTATCGATAGTCCATATCTCGGAAACTATAAGAGATAATGCAATTTGGCAACCGGCAATGTAATTAGCATGCCGAATATTACTTGGAATGTGAATTGGAACGAAATCGCCAATAGATAAGACCATTTTACAATTTGGGCCCAAGTTAGAAGCAGAGCCTAAGGTGTAAATTATCGATAGTCCATATCTCGGAAACTATAAGAGATAATGCAATTTGGCAACCGGCAATGTAATTAGCATGCCGAATATTACTGGGAATGTGAATTGGAACGAAATCGCCAATAGATAAGACCATTTTACAATTTGGGCCCAAGTTAGAAGCAGAGCCTAAGGTGTAAATTATTGATAGTCCATATCTCGGAAACTATAAGAGATAATGCAATTTCGCAACCGGCAATGTAATTAGCATGCCGAATATTACTTGGAGTGTGAATTGGAACGAAATCGCCAATAGATAAGACCATTTTACAATTTGGGCCCAAGTTAGAAGCAGAGCCTAAGGTGTAAATTATCGATAGTCCATATCTCGGAAACTATAAGAGATAATGCAATTTGGCAACCGGCAATGTAATTAGCATGCCGAATATTACTTGGAATGTGAATTGGAACGAAATCGCCAATAGACAAGGCCATTTTACAATTTGGGCCCAAGTTAGAAGCAGAGCCTAAGGTGTAAATTATTGATAGTCCATATCTCGGAAACTATAAGAGATAATGCAATTTCGCAACCGGCAATGTAATTAGCATGCCGAATATCACTTGGAATGTGAATTGGGACGAAATCGCCAATAGATAAGACCATTTTACAATTTGGGCCCAAGTTAGAAGCAGAGCCTAAGGTGTAAATTATCGATAGTCCATATCTCGGAAACTATAAGAGATAATTCAATTTGGCAACCGGCAATGTAATTAGCATGCCGGATATTTCTTGGAATGTGAATTGGAACGAAATCGCCAATAGATAAGACCATTTTACAATTTGGGCCCAAGTTAGAAGCAGAGCCTAAGGTGTAAATTATCGATAGTCCATATCTCGGAAACTATAAGAGATAATGCAATTTGGCAACCGGCAATGTAATTAGCATGCCGAATATTACTTGGAATGTGAATTGGAACGAAATCGCCAATAGATAAGACGATTTTACAATTTGGGCCCAAGTTAGAAGCAGAGCCTAAGGTGTAAATTATCGATAGTCCATATCTCGGAAAATATAAGAGATAATGCAATATGGCAACCGGCAATGTAATTAGCATGCCGAATATTACTTGGAATGTGAATTGGAACGAAATCGCCAATAGATAAGACCATTTTACAAATTGGGCCCAAGTTAGAAGCAGAGCCTAAGGTGTAAATTATCGATAGTCCATATCTCGGAAACTATAAGAGATAATGCAATTTGGCAACCGGCAATGTAATTAGCATGCCGAATATTACTTGGAATGTGAATTGGAACGAAATCGCCAATAGGTAAGACCATTTTACAATTTGGGCCCAAGTTAGAAGCAGAGCCTAAGGTGTAAATTATCGATAGTCCATATCTCGGAAACTATAAGAGATAATGCAATTTGGCAACCGGCAATGTAATTAGCATGCCGAATATTACTTGGAATGTGAATTGGAACGAAATCGCCAATAGGTAAGACCATTTTACAATTTGGGCCCAAGTTAGAAGCAGAGCCTAAGGTGTAAATTATCGATAGTCCATATCTCGGAAACTATAAGAGATAATGCAATTTGGCAACCGGCAATGTAATTAGCATGCCGAATATTACTTGGAATGTGAATTGGAACGAAATCGCCAATAGATAAGACCATTTTACAATTTGGGCCCAAGTTAGAAGCAGAGCCTAAGATGTAAATTATCGATAGTCCATATCTCGGAAACTATAAGAGATAATGCAATTTGGCAACCGGCAATGTAATAAGCATGCCGAATATTACTTGGAATGTGAATTGGAACGAAATCGCCAATAGATAAGACCATTTTACAATTTGGGCCCAAGTTAGAAGCAGAGCCTAAGGTGTAAATTATCGATAGTCCATATCTCGGAAACTATAAGAGATAATTCAATTTGGCAACCGGCAATGTAATTAGCATGCCGGATATTACTTGGAATGTGAATTGGAACGAAATCGCCAATAGATAAGACCATTTTACAATTTGGGCCCAAGTTAGAAGCAGAGCCTAAGGTGTAAATTATCGATAGTCCATATCTCGGAAACTATAAGAGATAATGCAATTTGGCAACCGGCAATGTAATTAGCATGCCGAATATTACTTGGAATGTGAATTGGAACGAAATCGCCAATAGATAAGACGATTTTACAATTTGGGCCCAAGATAGAAGCAGAGCCTAAGATGTAAATTATCGATAGTCCATATCTCGGAAACTATAAGAGATAATGCAATTTGGCAACCGGCAATGTAATTAGCATGCCGAATATTACTTGGAATGTGAATTGGAACGAAATCGCCAATAGATAAGACCATTTTACAATTTGGGCCCAAGTTAGAAGCAGAGCCCAAGGTGTAAATTATCGATAGTCCATATCTCGGAAACTATAAGAGATAATGCAATTTGGCAACCGGCAATGTAATTAGCATGCCGAATATTACTTGGAATGTGAATTGGAACGAAATCGCCAATAGGTAAGACCATTTTACAATTTGGGCCCAAGTTAGAAGCAGAGCCTAAGGTGTAAATTATCGATAGTCCATATCTCGGAAACTATAAGAGATAATTCAATTTGGCAACCGGCAATGTAATTAGCATGCCGGATATTACTTGGAATGTGAATTGGAACGAAATCGCCAATAGATAAGACCATTTTACAATTTGGGCCCAAGTTAGAAGCAGAGCCTAAGGTGTAAATTACCGATAGTCCATATCTCGGAAACTATAAGAGATAATGCAATTTGGCAACCGGCAATGTAATTAGCATGCCGAATATTACTTGGAATGTGAATTGGAACGAAATCGCCAATAGATAAGACGATTTTACAATTTGGGCCCAAGTTAGAAGCAGAGCCTAAGGTGTAAATTATCGATAGTCCATATCTCGGAAACTATAAGAGATAATGCAATTTGGCAACCGGCAATGTAATTAGCATGCCGAATATTACTTGGAATGTGAATTGGAACGAAATCGCCAATAGAGAAGACCATTTTACAATTTGGGCCCAAGTTAGAAGCAGAGCCTAAGGTGTAAATTATCGATAGTCCATATCTCGGAAACTATAAGAGATAATGCAATTTGGCAACCGGCAATGTAATTAGCATGCCGAATATTACTTGGAATGTGAATTGGAACGAAATCGCCAATAGAGAAGACCATTTTACAATTTGGGCCCAAGTTAGAAGCAGAGCCTAAGGTGTAAATTATCGATAGTCCATATCTCGGAAACTATAAGAGATAATGCAATTTGGCAACCGGCAATGTAATTAGCATGCCGAATATTACTTGGAATGTGAATTGGAACGAAATCGCCAATCGATAAGACCATTTTACAATTTGGGCCCAAGTTAGAAGCAGAGCCTAAGGTGTAAATTATCGATAGTCCATATCTCGGAAACTATAAGAGATAATGCAATTTGGCAACCGGCAATGTAATTAGCATGCCGAATATTACTTGGAATGTGAATTGGAACGAAATCGCCAATAGAGAAGACCATTTTACAATTTGGGCCCAAGTTAGAAGCAGAGCCTAAGGTGTAAATTATCGATAGTCCATATCTCGGAAACTATAAGAGATAATGCAATTTGGCAACCGGCAATGTAATTAGCATGCCGAATATTACTTGGAATGTGAATTGGAACGAAATCGCCAATAGATAAGACCATTTTACAATTTGGGCCCAAGTTAGAAGCAGAGCCTAAGATGTAAATTATCGATAGTCCATATCTCGGAAACTATAAGAGATAGTGCAATTTGGCAACCGGTAATGTAATTAGCATGCCGAATATTACTTGGAATGTGAATTGGAACGAAATCGCCAATAGATAAGACCATTTTACAATTTGGGCCCAAGTTAGAAGCAGAGCCTAAGGTGTAAATTATCGATAGTCCATATCTCGGAAACTATAAGAGATAATTCAATTTGGCAACCGGCAATGTAATTAGCATGCCGGATATTTCTTGGAATGTGAATTGGAACGAAATCGCCAATAGATAAGACCATTTTACAATTTGGGCCCAAGTTAGAAGCAGAGCCTAAGGTGTAAATTATCGATAGTCCATATCTCGGAAACTATAAGAGATAATGCAATTTGGCAACCGGCAATGTAATTAGCATGCCGAATATTACTTGGAATGTGAATTGGAACGAAATCGCCAATAGATAAGACGATTTTACAATTTGGGCCCAAGTTAGAAGCAGAGCCTAAGGTGTAAATTATCGATAGTCCATATCTCGGAAAATATAAGAGATAATGCAATTTGGCAACCGGCAATGTAATTAGCATGCCGAATATTACTTGGAATGTGAATTGGAACGAAATCGCCAATAGATAAGACCATTTTACAAATTGGGCCCAAGTTAGAAGCAGAGCCTAAGGTGTAAATTATCGATAGTCCATATCTCGGAAACTATAAGAGATAATGCAATTTGGCAACCGGCAATGTAATTAGCATGCCGAATATTACTTGGAATGTGAATTGGAACGAAATCGCCAATAGGTAAGACCATTTTACAATTTGGGCCCAAGTTAGAAGCAGAGCCTAAGGTGTAAATTATCGATAGTCCATATCTCGGAAACTATAAGAGATAATGCAATTTGGCAACCGGCAATGTAATTAGCATGCCGAATATTACTTGGAATGTGAATTGGAACGAAATCGCCAATAGATAAGACGATTTTACAATTTGGGCCCAAGTTAGAAGCACAGCCTAAGGTGTAAATTATCGATAGTCCATATCTCGGAAACTATAAGAGATAATGCAATTTGGCAACCGGCAATGTAATTAGCATGCCGAATATTACTTGGAATGTGAATTGGAACGAAATTGCCAATAGAGAAGACCATTTTACAATTTGGGCCCAAGTTAGAAGCAGAGCCTAAGGTGTAAATTATCGATAGTCCATATCTCGGAAACTATAAGAGATAATGCAATTTGGCAACCGGCAATGTAATTAGCATGCCGAATATTACTTGGAATGTGAATTGGAACGAAATCGCCAATAGATAAAACCATTTTACAATTTGGGCCCAAGTTAGAAGCAGAGCCTAAGGTGTAAATTATCGATAGTCCATATCTCGGAAACTATAAGAGATAATGCAATTTGGCAACCGGCAATGTAATTAGCATGCCGAATATTACTTGGAATGTGAATTGGAACGAAATCGCCAATAGAGAAGACCATTTTACAATTTGGGCCCAAGTTAGAAGCAGAGCCTAAGGTGTAAATTATCGATAGTCCATATCTCGGAAACTATAAGAGATAATCCAATTTGGCAACCGGCAATGTAATTAGCATGCCGAATATTACTTGGAATGTGAATTGGAACGAAAACGCCAATAGATAAGACCATTTTACAATTTGGGCCCAAGTTAGAAGCAGAGGCTAAGGTGTAAATTATCGATAGTCCATATCTCGGAAACTATAAGAGATAATGCAATTTGGCAACCGGCAATGTAATTAGCATGCCGAATATTACTTGGAATGTGAATTGGAACGAAATCGCCAATAGATAAGACCATTTTACAATTTGGGCCCAAGTTAGAAGCAGAGCCTAAGGTGTAAATTATCGATAGTCCATATCTCGGAAACTATAAGAGATAATGCAATTTGGCAACCGGCAATGTAATTAGCATGCCGAATATTACTGGGAATGTGAATTGGAACGAAATCGCCAATAGATAAGACCATTTTACAATTTGGGCCCAAGTTAGAAGCAGAGCCTAAGGTGTAAATTATTGATAGTCCATATCTCGGAAACTATAAGAGATAATGCAATTTCGCAACCGGCAATGTAATTAGCATGCCGAATATTACTTGGAGTGTGAATTGGAACGAAATCGCCAATAGATAAGACCATTTTACAATTTGGGCCCAAGTTAGAAGCAGAGCCTAAGGTGTAAATTATCGATAGTCCATATCTCGGAAACTATAAGAGATAATGCAATTTGGCAACCGGCAATGTAATTAGCATGCCGAGTATTACTTGGAATGTGAATTGGAACGAAATCGCCAATAGATAAGACCATTTTACAATTTGGGCCCAAGTTAGAAGCAGAGCCTAAGGTGTAAATTATCGATAGTCCATATCTCGGAAACTATAAGAGATAATGCAATTTGGCAACCGGCAATGTAATTAGCATGCCGAATATTACTTGGAATGTGAATTGGAACGAAATCGCCAATAGATAAGACCATTTTACAATTTGGGCCCACGTTAGAAGCAGAGCCTAAGGTGTAAATTATTGATAGTCCATATCTCGGAAACTATAAGAGATAATGCAATTTCGCAATCGGCAATGTAATTAGCATGCCGAATATCACTTGGAATGTGAATTGGGACGAAATCGCCAATAGATAAGACCATTTTAAAATTTGGGCCCAAGTTAGAAGCAGAGCCTAAGGTGTAAATTATCGATAGTCCATATCTCGGAAACTATAAGAGATAATGCAATTTGGCAACCGACAATGTAATTAGCATGCCGAATATTACTTGGAATGTGAATTGGAACGAAATCGCCAATAGATAAGACCATTTTACAATTTGGGCCCAAGTTAGAAGCAGAGCCTAAGGTGTAAATTATCGAGAGTCCATATCTCGGAAACTATAAGAGATAATGCAATTTGGCAACCGGCAATGTAATTAGCATGCCGAATATTACTTGGAATGTGAATTGGAACGAAATCGCCAATAGATAAGACCATTTTACAATTTGGGCCCAAGTAAGAAGCAGAGCCTAAGGTGTAAATTATTGATAGTCCATATCTCGGAAACTATAAGAGATAATGCAATTTCGCAACCGGCAATGTAATTAGCATGCCGAATATTACTTGGAGTGTGAATTGGAACGAAATCGCCAATAGGTAAGACCATTTTACAATTTGGGCCCAAGTTAGAAGCAGAGCCTAAGGTGTAAATTATCGATAGTCCATATCTCGGAAACTATAAGAGATAATGCAATTTGGCAACCGGCAATGTAATTAGCATGCCGAATATTACTTGGAATGTGAATTGGAACGAAATCGCCAATAGATAAGGCCATTTTACAATTTGGGCCCAAGTTAGAAGCAGAGCCTAAGGTGTAAATTATCGATAGTCGATATCTCGGAAACTATAAGAGATAATGCAATTTGGCAACCGGCAATGTAATTGGCATGCCGAATATTACTTGGAATGTGAATTGGAACGAAATCGCCAATAGATAAGACCATTTTACAATTTGGGCCCAAGTTAGAAGCAGAGCCTAAGGTGTAAATTATTGATAGTCCATATCTCGGAAACTATAAGAGATAATGCAATTTGGCAACCGGCAATGTAATTAGCATGCCGAATATTACTTGGAATGTGAATTGGAACGAAATCGCCAATAGATTAGACCATTTTACAATTTGGGCCCAAGTTAGAAGCAGAGCCTAAGGTGTAAATTATCGATAGTCCATATCTCGGAAACTATAAGAGATAATGCAATTTGGCAACCGGCAATGTAATTAGCTTGCCGAATATTACTTGGAATGTGAATTGGAACGAAATCGCCAATAGATAAGACCATTTTACAATTTGGGCCCAAGTTAGAAGCAGAGCCTAAGGTGTAAATTATCGATAGTCCATATCTCGGAAACTATAAGAGATAATGCAATTTGGCAACCGGCAATGTAATTAGCATGCCGAATATTACTTGGAATGTGAATTGGAACGAAATCGCCAATAGATAAGACCATTTTACAATTTGGGCCCAAGTTAGAAGCAGAGCCTAAGGTGTAAATTATCGATAGTCCATATCTCGGAAACTATAAGAGATAATGCAATTTGGCAACCGGCAATGTAATTAGCATGCCGAATATTACTTGGAATGTGAGTTGGAACGAAATCGCCAATAGATAAGACCATTTTACAATTTGGGCCCAAGTTATAAGCAGAGCCTATGGTGTAAATTATCGATAGTCCATAACTCGGAAACTATAAGAGATAATGCAATTTGGCAACCGGCAATGTAATTAGCATGCCGAATATTACTTGGAATGTGAATTGGAACGAAATCGCCAATAGATAAGACCATTTTACAATTTGGGCCCAAGTTAGAAGCAGAGCCTAAGGTGTAAATTATCGATAGTCCATATCTCGGAAACTATAAGAGATAATGCAATTTGGCAACCGGCAATGTAATTAGCATGCCGAATATTACTTGGAATGTGAATTGGAACGAAATCGCCAATAGATAAGACGATTTTACAATTTGGGCCCAAGTTAGAAGCACAGCCTAAGGTGTAAATTATCGATAGTCCATATCTCGGAAACTATAAGAGATAATGCAATTTGGCAACCGGCAATGTAATTAGCATGCCGAATATTACTTGGAATGTGAATTGGAACGAAATTGCCAATAGAGAAGACCATTTTACAATTTGGGCCCAAGTTAGAAGCAGAGCCTAAGGTGTAAATTATCGATAGTCCATATCTCGGAAACTATAAGAGATAATGCAATTTGGCAACCGGCAATGTAATTAGCATGCCGAATATTACTTGGAATGTGAATTGGAACGAAATCGCCAATAGATAAAACCATTTTACAATTTGGGCCCAAGTTAGAAGCAGAGCCTAAGGTGTAAATTATCGATAGTCCATATCTCGGAAACTATAAGAGATAATGCAATTTGGCAACCGGCAATGTAATTAGCATGCCGAATATTACTTGGAATGTGAATTGGAACGAAATCGCCAATAGAGAAGACCATTTTACAATTTGGGCCCAAGTTAGAAGCAGAGCCTAAGGTGTAAATTATCGATAGTCCATATCTCGGAAACTATAAGAGATAATCCAATGTGGCAACCGGCAATGTAATTAGCATGCCGAATATTACTTGGAATGTGAATTGGAACGAAAACGCCAATAGATAAGACCATTTTACAATTTGGGCCCAAGTTAGAAGCAGAGGCTAAGGTGTAAATTATCGATAGTCCATATCTCGGAAACTATAAGAGATAATGCAATTTGGCAACCGGCAATGTAATTAGCATGCCGAATATTACTTGGAATGTGAATTGGAACGAAATCGCCAATAGATAAGACCATTTTACAATTTGGGCCCAAGTTAGAAGCAGAGCCTAAGGTGTAAATTATCGATAGTCCATATCTCGGAAACTATAAGAGATAATGCAATTTGGCAACCGGCAATGTAATTAGCATGCCGAATATTACTGGGAATGTGAATTGGAACGAAATCGCCAATAGATAAGACCATTTTACAATTTGGGCCCAAGTTAGAAGCAGAGCCTAAGGTGTAAATTATTGATAGTCCATATCTCGGAAACTATAAGAGATAATGCAATTTCGCAACCGGCAATGTAATTAGCATGCCGAATATTACTTGGAGTGTGAATTGGAACGAAATCGCCAATAGATAAGACCATTTTACAATTTGGGCCCAAGTTAGAAGCAGAGCCTAAGGTGTAAATTATCGATAGTCCATATCTCGGAAACTATAAGAGATAATGCAATTTGGCAACCGGCAATGTAATTAGCATGCCGAATATTACTTGGAATGTGAATTGGAACGAAATCGCCAATAGATAAGACCATTTTACAATTTGGGCCCCAGTTAGAAGCAGAGCCTAAGGTGTAAATTATCGATAGTCCATATCTCGGAAACTATAAGAGATAATGCAATTTGGCAACCGGCAATGTAATTAGCATGCCGAATATTACTTGGAATGTGAATTGGAACGAAATCGCCAATAGATAAGACCATTTTACAATTTGGGCCCACGTTAGAAGCAGAGCCTAAGGTGTAAATTATTGATAGTCCATATCTCGGAAACTATAAGAGATAATGCAATTTCGCAATCGGCAATGTAATTAGCATGCCGAATATCACTTGGAATGTGAATTGGGACGAAATCGCCAATAGATAAGACCATTTTAAAATTTGGGCCCAAGTTAGAAGCAGAGCCTAAGGTGTAAATTATCGATAGTCCATATCTCGGAAACTATAAGAGATAATGCAATTTGGCAACCGACAATGTAATTAGCATGCCGAATATTACTTGGAATGTGAATTGGAACGAAATCGCCAATAGATAAGACCATTTTACAATTTGGGCCCAAGTTAGAAGCAGAGCCTAAGGTGTAAATTATCGAGAGTCCATATCTCGGAAACTATAAGAGATAATGCAATTTGGCAACCGGCAATGTAATTAGCATGCCGAATATTACTTGGAATGTGAATTGGAACGAAATCGCCAATAGATAAGACCATTTTACAATTTGGGCCCAAGTAAGAAGCAGAGCCTAAGGTGTAAATTATTGATAGTCCATATCTCGGAAACTATAAGAGATAATGCAATTTCGCAACCGGCAATGTAATTAGCATGCCGAATATTACTTGGAGTGTGAATTGGAACGAAATCGCCAATAGGTAAGACCATTTTACAATTTGGGCCCAAGTTAGAAGCAGAGCCTAAGGTGTAAATTATCGATAGTCCATATCTCGGAAACTATAAGAGATAATGCAATTTGGCAACCGGCAATGTAATTAGCATGCCGAATATTACTTGGAATGTGAATTGGAACGAAATCGCCAATAGATAAGGCCATTTTACAATTTGGGCCCAAGTTAGAAGCAGAGCCTAAGGTGTAAATTATCGATAGTCGATATCTCGGAAACTATAAGAGATAATGCAATTTGGCTACCGGCAATGTAATTAGCATGCCGAATATTACTTGGAATGTGAATTGGAACGAAATCGCCAATAGATAAGACCATTTTACAATTTGGGCCCAAGTTAGAAGCAGAGCCTAAGGTGTAAATTATTGATAGTCCATATCTCGGAAACTATAAGAGATAATGCAATTTGGCAACCGGCAATGTAATTAGCATGCCGAATATTACTTGGAATGTGAATTGGAACGAAATCGCCAATAGATTAGACCATTTTACAATTTGGGCCCAAGTTAGAAGCAGAGCCTAAGGTGTAAATTATCGATAGTCCATATCTCGGAAACTATAAGAGATAATGCAATTTGGCAACCGGCAATGTAATTAGCTTGCCGAATATTACTTGGAATGTGAATTGGAACGAAATCGCCAATAGATAAGACCATTTTACAATTTGGGCCCAAGTTAGAAGCAGAGCCTAAGGTGTAAATTATCGATAGCCCATATCTCGGAAACTATAAGAGATAATGCAATTTGGCAACCGGCAATGTAATTAGCATGCCGAATATTACTTGGAATGTGAATTGGAACGAAATCGCCAATAGATAAGACCATTTTACAATTTGGGCCCAAGTTAGAAGCAGAGCCTAAGGTGTAAATTATTGATAGTCCATATCTCGGAAACTATAAGAGATAATGCAATTTCGCAACCGGCAATGTAATTAGCATGCCGAATATCACTTGGAATGTGAATTGGGACGAAATTGCCAATAGATAAGGCTATTTTACAATTTGGGCCCAAGTTAGAAGCAGAGCCTAAGGTGTAAATTATCGATAGTCCATATCTCGGAAACTATAAGGGATAATGCAATTTGGCAACCGGCAATGTAATTAGCATGCCGAATATTACTTGGAATGTGAATTGGAACGAAATCGCCAATAGATAAGACCATTTTACAATTTGGGCCCAAGTTAGAAGCAGAGCCTAAGGTGTAAATTATCGATAGTCCATATCTCGGAAACTATAAGAGATAATGCAATTTGGCAACCGGCAATGTAATTAGCATGCCGAATATTACTTGGAATGTGAATTGGAACGAAATCGCCAATAGATAAGACCATTTTACAATTTGGGCCCAAGTTAGAAGCAGAGCCTAAGGTGTAAATTATCGATAGTCCATATCTCGGAAACTATAAGAGATAATGCAATTTGGCAACCGGCAATGTAATTAGCATGCCGAATATTACTTGGAATGTGAGTTGGAACGAAATCGCCAATAGATAAGACCATTTTACAATTTGGGCCCAAGTTATAAGCAGAGCCTATGGTGTAAATTATCGATAGTCCATAACTCGGAAACTATAAGAGATAATGCAATTTGGCAACCGGCAATGTAATTAGCATGCCGAATATTACTTGGAATGTGAATTGGAACGAAATCGCCAATAGATAAGACCATTTTACAATTTGGGCCCAAGTTAGAAGCAGAGCCTAAGGTGTAAATTATCGATAGTCCATATCTCGGAAACTATAAGAGTTAATGCAATTTGGCAACCGGCAATGTAATTAGCATGCCGAATATTACTTGGAATGTGAATTGGAACGAAATCGCCAATAGATAAGACCATTTTACAATTTGGGCCCAAGTTAGAAGCAGAGCCTAAGGTGTAAATTATCGATAGTCCATATCTCGGAAACTATAAGAGATAATGCAATTTGGCAACCGGCAATGTAATTAGCATGCCGAATATTACTTGGAATGTGAATTGGAACGAAATCGCCAATAGATAAGACCATTTTACGATTTGGGCCCAAGTTAGAAGCAGAGCCTAAGGTGTAAATTATCGATAGTCCATATCTCGGAAACTATAAGAGATAATGCAATTTGGCAACCGGCAATGTAATTAGCATGCCGAATATTACTTGGAATGTGAATTGAAACGAAATCGCCAATAGATAAGACCATTTTACAATTTGGGCCCAAGTTAGAAGCAGAGCCTAAGGTGTAAATTATTGATAGTCCATATCTCGGAAACTATAAGAGATAATGCAATTTCGCAACCGGCAATGTAATTAGCATGCCGAATATTACTTGGAGTGTGAATTGGAACGAAATCGCCAATAGGTAAGACCATTTTACAATTTGGGCCCAAGTTAGAAGCAGAGCCTAAGGTGTAAATTATCGATAGTCCATATCTCGGAAACTATAAGAGATAATGCAATTTGGCAACCGGCAATGTAATTAGCATGCCGAATATTACTTGGAATGTGAATTGGAACGAAATCGCCAATAGATAAGACCATTTTACAATTTGGGCCCAAGTTAGAAGCAGAGCCTAAGGTGTAAATTATCGATAGTCCATATCTCGGAAACTATAAGAGATAATGCAATTTGGCAACCGGCAATGTAATTAGCATGCCGAATATTACTTGGAATGTGAATTGGAACGAAATCGCCAATAGATAAGACCATTTTACAATTTGGGCCCAAGTTAGAAGCAGAGCCTAAGGTGTAAATTATTGATAGTCCATATCTCGGAAACTATAAGAGATAATGCAATTTCGCAACCGGCAATGTAATTAGCATGCCGAATATCACTTGGAATGTGAATTGGGACGAAATCGCCAATAGATAAGACTATTTTACAATTTGGGCCCAAGTTAGAAGCAGAGCCTAAGGTGTAAATTATCGATAGTCCATATCTCGGAAACTATAAGAGATAATGCAATTTGGCAACCGGCAATGTAATTAGCATGCCGAATATTACTTGGAATGTGAATTGGAACGAAATCGCCAATAGATAAGACCATTTTACAATTTGGGCCCAAGTTAGAAGCAGAGCCTAAGGTGTAAATTATCGATAGTCCATATCTCGGAAACTATAAGAGATAATGCAATTTGGCAACCGGCAATGTAATTAGCATGCCGAATATTACTTGGAATGTGAATTGGAACGAAATCGCCAATAGATAAGACCATTTTACAATTTGGGCCCAAGTTAGAAGCAGAGCCTAAGGTGTAAATTATCGATAGTCCATATCTCGGAAACTATAAGAGTTAATGCAATTTGGCAACCGGCAATGTAATTAGCATGCCGAATATTACTTGGAATGTGAATTGGAACGAAATCGCCAATAGATAAGACCATTTTACAATTTGGGCCCAAGTTAGAAGCAGAGCCTAAGGTGTAAATTATCGATAGTCCATATCTCGGAAACTATAAGAGATAATGCAATTTGGCAACCAGCAATGTAATTAGCATGCCGAATATTACTTGGAATGTGAATTGGAACGAAATCGCCAATAGATAAGACCATTTTACGATTTGGGCCCAAGTTAGAAGCAGAGCCTAAGGTGTAAATTATCGATAGTCCATATCTCGGAAACTATAAGAGATAATGCAATTTGGCAACCGGCAATGTAATTAGCATGCCGAATATTACTTGGAATGTGAGTTGGAACGAAATCGCCAATAGATAAGACCATTTTACAATTTGGGCCCAAGTTATAAGCAGAGCCTATGGTGTAAATTATCGATAGTCCATATCTCGGAAACTATAAGAGATAATGCAATTTGACAACCGGCAATGTAATTAGCATGCCGAATATTACTTGGAATGTGAATTGGAACGAAATCGCCAATAGATAAGACCATTTTACAATTTGGGCCCAAGTTAGAAGCAGAGCCTAAGGTGTAAATTATCGATAGTCCATATCTCGGAAACTATAAGAGTTAATGCAATTTGGCAACCGGCAATGTAATTAGCATGCCGAATATTACTTGGAATGTGAATTGGAACGAAATCGCCAATAGATAAGACCATTTTACAATTTGGGCCCAAGTTAGAAGCAGAGCCTAAGGTGTAAATTATCGATAGTCCATATCTCGGAAACTATAAGAGATAATGCAATTTGGCAACCAGCAATGTAATTAGCATGCCGAATATTACTTGGAATGTGAATTGGAACGAAATCGCCAATAGATAAGTCCATTTTACGATTTGGGCCCAAGTTAGAAGCAGAGCCTAAGGTGTAAATTATCGATAGTCCATATCTCGGAAACTATAAGAGATAATGCAATTTGGCAACCGGCAATGTAATTAGCATGCCGAATATTACTTGGAATGTGAATTGGAACGAAATCGCCAATAGATAAGACCATTTTACAATTTGGGCCCAAGTTAGAAGCAGAGCCTAAGGTGTAAATTATTGATAGTCCATATCTCGGAAACTATAAGAGATAATGCAATTTCGCAACCGGCAATGTAATTAGCATGCCGAATATTACTTGGAGTGTGAATTGGAACGAAATCGCCAATAGGTAAGACCATTTTACAATTTTACCCAAGTTAGAAGCAGAGCCTAAGGTGTAAATTATCGATAGTCCATATCTCGGAAACTATAAGAGATAATGCAATTTGGCAACCGGCAATGTAATTAGCATGCCGAATATTACTTGGAATGTGAATTGGAACGAAATCGCCAATAGATAAGGCCATTTTACAATTTGGGCCCAAGTTAGAAGCAGAGCCTAAGGTGTAAATTATCGATAGTCCATATCTCGGAAACTATAAGAGATAATGCAATTTGGCAACCGGCAATGTAATTAGCATGCCGAATGTTACTTGGAATGTGAATTGGAACGAAATCGCCAATAGATAAGACCATTTTACAATTTGGGCCCAAGTTAGAAGCAGAGCCTAAGGTGTAAATTATTGATAGTCCATATCTCGGAAACTATAAGAGATAATGCAATTTGGCAACCGGCAATGTAATTAGCATGCCGAATATTACTTGGAATGTGAATTGGAACGAAATCGCCAATAGATAAGACCATTTTACAATTTGGGAACAAGTTAGAAGCAGAGCCTAAGGTGTAAATTATCGATAGTCCATATCTCGGAAACTATAAGAGATAATGCAATTTGGCAACCGGCAATGTAACTAGCATGCCGAATATTACTTGGAATGTGAATTGGAACGAAATCGCCAATAGATAAGACCATTTTACAATTTGGGCCCAAGTTAGAAGCAGAGCCTAAGGTGTAAATTATCGATAGTCCATATCTCGGAAACTATAAGAGATAATGCAATTTGGCAACCGGCAATGTAATTAGCATGCCGAATATTACTTGGAATGTGAATTGGAACGAAATCGCCAATAGATAAGACCATTTTACAATTTGGGCCCAAGAGGGCAGAGCCTAAGGTGTAAATTATCGATAGTCCATATCTCGGAAACTATAAGAGATAATGCAATTTGGCAACCGGCAATGTAATTAGCATGCCGAATATTACTTGGAATGTGAATTGGAACGAAATCGCCAATAGATAAGACCATTTTACAATTTGGGCCCAAGTTAGAAGCAGAGCCTAAGGTGTAAATTATCGATAGTCCATATCTCGGAAACTATAAGAGATAATGCAATTTGGCAACCGGCAATGTAATTAGCATGCCGAATATTACTTGGAATGTGAATTGGAACGAAATCGCCAATAGATAAGACCATTTTACAATTTGGGCCCAAGTTAGAAGCAGAGCCTAAGGTGTAAATTATCGATAGTCCATATCTCGGAAACTATAAGAGATAATGCAATTTGGCAACCGGCAATGTAATTAGCATGCCGAATATTACTTGGAATGTGAATTGGAACGAAATCGCCAATAGATAAGACCATTTTACAATTTGGGCCCAAGTTAGAAGCAGAGCCTAAGGTGTAAATTATCGATAGTCCATATCTCGGAAACTATAAGAGATAATGCAATTTGGCAACCGGCAATGTAATTAGCATGCCGAATATTACTTGGAATGTGAATTGGAACGAAATCGCCAATAGATAAGACCATTTTACAATTTGGGCCCAAGTTAGAAGCAGAGCCTAAGGTGTAAATTATCGATAGTCCATATCTCGGAAACTATAAGAGATAATGCAATTTGGCAACCGGCAATGTAATTAGCATGCCGAATATTACTTGGAATGTGAGTTGGAACGAAATCGCCAATAGATAAGACCATTTTACAATTTGGGCCCAAGTTATAAGCAGAGCCTATGGTGTAAATTATCGATAGTCCATAACTCGGAAACTATAAGAGATAATGCAATTTGGCAACCGGCAATGTAATTAGCATGCCGAATATTACTTGGAATGTGAATTGGAACGAAATCGCCAATAGATAAGACCATTTTACAATTTGGGCCCAAGTTAGAAGCAGAGCCTAAGGTGTAAATTATCGATAGTCCATATCTCGGAAACTATAAGAGTTAATGCAATTTGGCAACCGGCAATGTAATTAGCATGCCGAATATTACTTGGAATGTGAATTGGAACGAAATCGCCAATAGATAAGACCATTTTACAATTTGGGCCCAAGTTAGAAGCAGAGCCTAAGGTGTAAATTATCGATAGTCCATATCTCGGAAACTATAAGAGATAATGCAATTTGGCAACCGGCAATGTAATTAGCATGCCGAATATTACTTGGAATGTGAATTGGAACGAAATCGCCAATAGATAAGACCATTTTACGATTTGGGCCCAAGTTAGAAGCAGAGCCTAAGGTGTAAATTATCGATAGTCCATATCTCGGAAACTATAAGAGATAATGCAATTTGGCAACCGGCAATGTAATTAGCATGCCGAATATTACTTGGAATGTGAATTGAAACGAAATCGCCAATAGATAAGACCATTTTACAATTTGGGCCCAAGTTAGAAGCAGAGCCTAAGGTGTAAATTATTGATAGTCCATATCTCGGAAACTATAAGAGATAATGCAATTTCGCAACCGGCAATGTAATTAGCATGCCGAATATTACTTGGAGTGTGAATTGGAACGAAATCGCCAATAGGTAAGACCATTTTACAATTTGGGCCCAAGTTAGAAGCAGAGCCTAAGGTGTAAATTATCGATAGTCCATATCTCGGAAACTATAAGAGATAATGCAATTTGGCAACCGGCAATGTAATTAGCATGCCGAATATTACTTGGAATGTGAATTGGAACGAAATCGCCAATAGATAAGACCATTTTACAATTTGGGCCCAAGTTAGAAGCAGAGCCTAAGGTGTAAATTATCGATAGTCCATATCTCGGAAACTATAAGAGATAATGCAATTTGGCAACCGGCAATGTAATTAGCATGCCGAATATTACTTGGAATGTGAATTGGAACGAAATCGCCAATAGATAAGACCATTTTACAATTTGGGCCCAAGTTAGAAGCAGAGCCTAAGGTGTAAATTATTGATAGTCCATATCTCGGAAACTATAAGAGATAATGCAATTTCGCAACCGGCAATGTAATTAGCATGCCGAATATCACTTGGAATGTGAATTGGGACGAAATCGCCAATAGATAAGACTATTTTACAATTTGGGCCCAAGTTAGAAGCAGAGCCTAAGGTGTAAATTATCGATAGTCCATATCTCGGAAACTATAAGAGATAATGCAATTTGGCAACCGGCAATGTAATTAGCATGCCGAATATTACTTGGAATGTGAATTGGAACGAAATCGCCAATAGATAAGACCATTTTACAATTTGGGCCCAAGTTAGAAGCAGAGCCTAAGGTGTAAATTATCGATAGTCCATATCTCGGAAACTATAAGAGATAATGCAATTTGGCAACCGGCAATGTAATTAGCATGCCGAATATTACTTGGAATGTGAATTGGAACGAAATCGCCAATAGATAAGACCATTTTACAATTTGGGCCCAAGTTAGAAGCAGAGCCTAAGGTGTAAATTATCGATAGTCCATATCTCGGAAACTATAAGAGTTAATGCAATTTGGCAACCGGCAATGTAATTAGCATGCCGAATATTACTTGGAATGTGAATTGGAACGAAATCGCCAATAGATAAGACCATTTTACAATTTGGGCCCAAGTTAGAAGCAGAGCCTAAGGTGTAAATTATCGATAGTCCATATCTCGGAAACTATAAGAGATAATGCAATTTGGCAACCAGCAATGTAATTAGCATGCCGAATATTACTTGGAATGTGAATTGGAACGAAATCGCCAATAGATAAGACCATTTTACGATTTGGGCCCAAGTTAGAAGCAGAGCCTAAGGTGTAAATTATCGATAGTCCATATCTCGGAAACTATAAGAGATAATGCAATTTGGCAACCGGCAATGTAATTAGCATGCCGAATATTACTTGGAATGTGAGTTGGAACGAAATCGCCAATAGATAAGACCATTTTACAATTTGGGCCCAAGTTATAAGCAGAGCCTATGGTGTAAATTATCGATAGTCCATATCTCGGAAACTATAAGAGATAATGCAATTTGACAACCGGCAATGTAATTAGCATGCCGAATATTACTTGGAATGTGAATTGGAACGAAATCGCCAATAGATAAGACCATTTTACAATTTGGGCCCAAGTTAGAAGCAGAGCCTAAGGTGTAAATTATCGATAGTCCATATCTCGGAAACTATAAGAGTTAATGCAATTTGGCAACCGGCAATGTAATTAGCATGCCGAATATTACTTGGAATGTGAATTGGAACGAAATCGCCAATAGATAAGACCATTTTACAATTTGGGCCCAAGTTAGAAGCAGAGCCTAAGGTGTAAATTATCGATAGTCCATATCTCGGAAACTATAAGAGATAATGCAATTTGGCAACCAGCAATGTAATTAGCATGCCGAATATTACTTGGAATGTGAATTGGAACGAAATCGCCAATAGATAAGACCATTTTACGATTTGGGCCCAAGTTAGAAGCAGAGCCTAAGGTGTAAATTATCGATAGTCCATATCTCGGAAACTATAAGAGATAATGCAATTTGGCAACCGGCAATGTAATTAGCATGCCGAATATTACTTGGAATGTGAATTGGAACGAAATCGCCAATAGATAAGACCATTTTACAATTTGGGCCCAAGTTAGAAGCAGAGCCTAAGGTGTAAATTATTGATAGTCCATATCTCGGAAACTATAAGAGATAATGCAATTTCGCAACCGGCAATGTAATTAGCATGCCGAATATTACTTGGAGTGTGAATTGGAACGAAATCGCCAATAGGTAAGACCATTTTACAATTTGGACCCAAGTTAGAAGCAGAGCCTAAGGTGTAAATTATCGATAGTCCATATCTCGGAAACTATAAGAGATAATGCAATTTGGCAACCGGCAATGTAATTAGCATGCCGAATATTACTTGGAATGTGAATTGGAACGAAATCGCCAATAGATAAGGCCATTTTACAATTTGGGCCCAAGTTAGAAGCAGAGCCTAAGGTGTAAATTATCGATAGTCCATATCTCGGAAACTATAAGAGATAATGCAATTTGGCAACCGGCAATGTAATTAGCATGCCGAATGTTACTTGGAATGTGAATTGGAACGAAATCGCCAATAGATAAGACCATTTTACAATTTGGGCCCAAGTTAGAAGCAGAGCCTAAGGTGTAAATTATTGATAGTCCATATCTCGGAAACTATAAGAGATAATGCAATTTGGCAACCGGCAATGTAATTAGCATGCCGAATATTACTTGGAATGTGAATTGGAACGAAATCGCCAATAGATAAGACCATTTTACAATTTGGGAACAAGTTAGAAGCAGAGCCTAAGGTGTAAATTATCGATAGTCCATATCTCGGAAACTATAAGAGATAATGCAATTTGGCAACCGGCAATGTAACTAGCATGCCGAATATTACTTGGAATGTGAATTGGAACGAAATCGCCAATAGATAAGACCATTTTACAATTTGGGCCCAAGTTAGAAGCAGAGCCTAAGGTGTAAATTATCGATAGTCCATATCTCGGAAACTATAAGAGATAATGCAATTTGGCAACCGGCAATGTAATTAGCATGCCGAATATTACTTGGAATGTGAATTGGAACGAAATCGCCAATAGATAAGACCATTTTACAATTTGGGCCCAAGAGGGCAGAGCCTAAGGTGTAAATTATCGATAGTCCATATCTCGGAAACTATAAGAGATAATGCAATTTGGCAACCGGCAATGTAATTAGCATGCCGAATATTACTTGGAATGTGAATTGGAACGAAATCGCCAATAGATAAGACCATTTTACAATTTGGGCCCAAGTTAGAAGCAGAGCCTAAGGTGTAAATTATCGATAGTCCATATCTCGGAAACTATAAGAGATAATGCAATTTGGCAACCGGCAATGTAATTAGCATGCCGAATATTACTTGGAATGTGAATTGGAACGAAATCGCCAATAGATAAGACCATTTTACAATTTGGGCCCAAGTTAGAAGCAGAGCCTAAGGTGTAAATTATCGATAGTCCATATCTCGGAAACTATAAGAGATAATGCAATTTGGCAACCGGCAATGTAATTAGCATGCCGAATATTACTTGGAATGTGAATTGGAACGAAATCGCCAATAGATAAGACCATTTTACAATTTGGGCCCAAGTTAGAAGCAGAGCCTAAGGTGTAAATTATCGATAGTCCATATCTCGGAAACTATAAGAGATAATGCAATTTGGCAACCGGCAATGTAATTAGCATGCCGAATATTACTTGGAATGTGAATTGGAACGAAATCGCCAATAGATAAGACCATTTTACAATTTGGGCCCAAGTTAGAAGCAGAGCCTAAGGTGTAAATTATCGATAGTCCATATCTCGGAAACTATAAGAGATAATGCAATTTGGCAACCGGCAATGTAATTAGCATGCCGAATATTTCTTGGAATGTGAATTGGAACGAAATCGCCAATAGATAAGACCATTTTACAATTTGGACCCAAGTTAGAAGCAGAGCCTAAGGTGTAAATTATTGATAGTCCATATCTCGGAAACTATAAGAGATAATGCAATTTCGCAACCGGCAATGTAATTAGCATGCCGAATATCACTTGGAATGTGAATTGGGACGAAATCGCCAATAGATAAGACCATTTTACAATTTGGGCCCAAGTTAGAAGCAGAGCCTAAGGTGTAAATTATCGATAGTCCATATCTCGGAAACTATAAGAGATAATGCAATTTGGCAACCGGCAATGTAATTAGCATGCCGAATATTACTTGGAATGTGAATTGGAACGAAATCGCCAATAGATAAATCGAATTTGGGCCCAAGTTAGAAGCAGAGCCTAAGGTGTAAATTATCGATAGTCCATATCTCGGAAACTATAAGAGATAATTCAATTTGGCAACCGGCAATGTAATTAGCATGCCGAATATTACTTGGAATGTGAATTGGAACGAAATCGCCAATAGATAAGACCATTTTACAATTTGGGCCCAAGTTAGAAGCAGAGCCTAAGGTGTAAATTATCGATAGTCCATATCTCGGAAACTATAAGAGATAATGCAATTTGGCAACCGGCAATGTAATTAGCATGCCGAATATTACTTGGAATGTGAATTGGAACGAAATCGCCAATAGATAAGACCATTTTACAATTTGGGAGCAAGTTAGAAGCAGAGCCTAAGGTGTAAATTATCGATAGTCCATATCTCGGAAACTATAAGAGATAATGCAATTTGGCAACCGGCAATGTAATTAGCATGCCGAATATTACTTGGAATGTGAATTGGAACGAAATCGCCAATAGATAAGACCATTTTACAATTTGGGCCCAAGTTAGAAGCAGAGCCTATGGTGTAAATTATCGATAGTCCATATCTCGGAAACTATAAGAGATAATGCATTTTGGCAACCGGCAATGTAATTAGCATGCCGAATATTACTTGGAATGTGAATTGGAACGAAATCGCCAATAGATAAGACCATTTTACAATTTGGGCCCAAGTTAGAAGCAGAACCTAAGGTGTAAATTATCGATAGTCCATATTTCGGAAACTATAAGAGATAATGCAATTTGGCAACCGGCAATGTAATTAGCATGCCGAATATTACTTGGAATGTGAATTGGAACGAAATCGCCAATAGATAAGACCATTTTACAATTTGGGCCCAAGTTAGAAGCAGAGCCTAAGGTGTAAATTATTGATAGTCCATATCTCGGAAACTATAAGAGATAATGCAATTTCGCAACCGGCAATGTAATTAGCATGCCGAATATCACTTGGAATGTGAATTGGAACGAAATCGCCAATAGATAAGACCATTTTACAATTTGGGCCCAAGTTAGAAGCAGAGCCTAAGGTGCAAATTATCGATAGTCCATATCTCGGAAACTATAAGAGATAATGCAATTTGGCAACCGGCAATGTAATTAGCATGGCGAATATTACTTGGAATGTGAATTGGAACGAAATCGCCAATAGATAAGACCATTTTACAATTTGGGCCCAAGTTAGAAGCAGAGCCTAAGGTGTAAATTATCGATAGTCCATATCTCGGAAACTATAAGAGATAATGCAATTTGGCAACCGGCAATGTAATTAGCATGGCGAATATTACTTGGAATGTGAATTGGAACGAAATCGCCAATAGATAAGACCATTTTACAATTTGGGAGCAAGTTAGAAGCAGAGCCTAAGGTGTAAATTATCGATAGTCCATATCTCGGAAACTATAAGAGATAATGCAATTTGGCAACCGGCAATGTAATTAGCATGCCGAATATTACTTGGAATGTGAATTGGAACGAAATCGCCAATAGATAAGACCATTTTACAATTTGGGCCCAAGTTAGAAGCAGAGCCTAAGGTGTAAATTATCGATAGTCCATATCTCGGAAACTATAAGAGATAATGCAATTTGGCAACCGGCAATGTAATTAGCATGCCGAATATTACTTGGAATGTGAATTGGAACGAAATCGCCAATAGATAAGACCATTTTACAATTTGGGCTCAAGTTAGAAGCAGAGCCTAAGGTGTAAATTATCGATAGTCCATATCTCGGAAACTATAAGAGATAATGCAATTTGGCAACCGGCAATGTAATTAGCATGCCGAATATTACTTGGAATGTGAATTGGAACGAAATCGCCAATAGATAAGACCATTTTACAATTTGGGCCCAAGTTAGAAGCAGAGCCTAAGGTGTAAATTATCGATAGTCCATATCTCGGAAACTATAAGAGATAATGCAATTTGGCAACCGGCAATGTAATTAGCATGCCGAATATTACTTGGAATGTGAATTGGAACGAAATCGCCAATAGATAAGACCATTTTACAATTTGGGCCCAAGTTAGAAGCAGAGCCTAAGGTGTAAATTATCGATAGTCCATATCTCGGAAACTATAAGAGATAATGCAATTTGGCAACCGGCAATGTAATTAGCATACCCAATATTACTTGGAATGTGAATTGGAACGAAATCGCCTATAGATAAGACCATTTTACAATTTGGGCCCAAGTTAGAAGCAGAGCCTAAGGTGTAAATTATCGATAGTCCATATCTCGGAAACTATAAGAGATAATGCAATTTGGCAACCGGCAATGTAATTAGCATGCCGAATATTACTTGGAATGTGAATTGGAACGAAATCGCCAATAGATAAGACCATTTTACAATTTGGGCCCAAGTTAGAAGCAGAGCCTAAGGTGTAAATTATCGATAGTCCATATCTCGGAAACTATAAGAGATAATGCAATTTCGCAACCGGCAATGTAATTAGCATGCCGAATATTACTTGGAATGTGAATTGGAACGAAATCGCCAATAGATAAGACCATTTTACAATTTGGGAGCAAGTTAGAAGCAGAGCTTATGGTGTAAATTATCGATAGTCCATATCTCGGAAACTATAAGAGATAATGCAATTTGGCAACCGGCAATGTAATTAGCATGCCGAATATTACTTGGAATGTGAATTGGAACGAAATCGCCAATAGATAAGACCATTTTACAATTTGGGCCCAAGTTAGAAGCAGAGCCTAAGGTGTAAATTATCGATAGTCCATATCTCGGAAACTATAAGAGATAATGCAATTTGGCAACCGGCAATGTAATTAGCATGCCGAATATTACTTGGAATGTGAATTGGAACGAAATCGCCAATAGATAAGACCATTTTACAATTTGGGCCCAAGTTAGAAGCAGAGCCTATGGTGTAAATTATCGATAGTCCATATCTCGGAAACTATAAGAGATAATGCAATTTGGCAACCGGCAATGTAATTAGCATGCCCAATATTACTTGGAATGTGAATTGGAACGAAATCGCCAATAGATAAGACCATTTTACAATTTGGGCCCAAGTTAGAAGCAGAGCCTAAGGTGTAAATTATCGATAGTCCATATCTCGGAAACTATAAGAGATAATTCAATTTGGCAACCGGCAATGTAATTAGCATGCCGAATATTACTTGGAATGTGAATTGGAACGAAATCGCCAATAGATAAGACCATTTTACAATTTGGGCCCAAGTTAGAAGCAGAGCCTAAGGTGTAAATAATCGATAGTCCATATCTCGGAAACTATAAGAGATAATGCAATTTGGCAACCGGCAATGTAATTAGCATGCCGAATATTATTTGGAATGTGAATTGGAACGAAATCGCCAATAGATAAGACCATTTTACAATTTGGGCCCAAGTTAGAAGCAGAGCCTAAGGTGTAAATTATCGATAGTCCATATCTCGGAAACTATAAGAGATAATGCAATTTGGCAACCGGCAATGTAATTAGCATGCCGAATATTACTTGGAATGTGAATTGGAACGAAATCGCCAATAGATAAGACCATTTTACAATTTGGGCCCAAGTTAGAAGCAGAGCCTAAGGTGTAAATTATCGATAGTCCATATCTCGGAAACTATAAGAGATAATGCAATTTGGCAACCGGCAATGTAATTAGCATGCCGAATATTACTTGGAATGTGAATTGGAACGAAATCGCCAATAGATAAGACCATTTTACAATTTGGGCCCAAGTTAGAAGCAGAGCCTAAGGTGTAAATTATCGATAGTCCATATCTCGGAAACTATAAGAGATAATGCAATTTGGCAACCGGCAATGTAATTAGCATGCCGAATATTACTTGGAATGTGAATTGGAACGAAATCGCCAATAGATAAGACCATTTTACAATTTGGGCCCAAGTTAGAAGCAGAGCCTAAGGTGTAAATTATCGATAGTCCATATCTCGGAAACTATAAGAGATAATGCAATTTGGCAACCGGCAATGTAATTAGCATGCCGAATATTACTTGGAATGTGAATTGGAACGAATTCGCCAATAGATAAGACCATTTTACAATTTGGGCCCAAGTTAGAAGCAGAGCCTAAGGTGTAAATTATCGATAGTCCATATCTCGGAAACTATAAGAGATAATGCAATTTCGCAACCGGCAATGTAATTAGCATGCCGAATATTACTTGGAATGTGAATTGGAACGAAATCGCCAATAGATAAGACCATTTTACAATTTGGGAGCAAGTTAGAAGCAGAGCTTATGGTGTAAATTATCGATAGTCCATATCTCGGAAACTATAAGAGATAATGCAATTTGGCAACCGGCAATGTAATTAGCATGCCGAATATTACTGGGAATGTGAATTGGAACGAAATCGCCAATAGATAAGACCATTTTACAATTTGGGCCCAAGTTAGAAGCAGAGCCTAAGGTGTAAATTATCGATAGTCCATATCTCGGAAACTATAAGAGATAATGCAATTTGGCAACCGGCAATGTAATTAGCATGCCGAATATTACTTGGAATGTGAATTGGAACGAAATCGCCAATAGATAAGACCATTTTACAATTTGGGCCCAAGTTAGAAGCAGAGCCTATGGTGTAAATTATCGATAGTCCATATCTCGGAAACTATAAGAGATAATGCAATTTGGCAACCGGCAATGTAATTAGCATGCCCAATATTACTTGGAATGTGAATTGGAACGAAATCGCCAATAGATAAGACCATTTTACAATTTGGGCCCAAGTTAGAAGCAGAGCCTAAGGTGTAAATTATCGATAGTCCATATCTCGGAAACTATAAGAGATAATTCAATTTGGCAACCGGCAATGTAATTAGCATGCCGAATATTACTTGGAATGTGAATTGGAACGAAATCGCCAATAGATAAGACCATTTTACAATTTGGGCCCAAGTTAGAAGCAGAGCCTAAGGTGTAAATTATCGATAGTCCATATCTCGGAAACTATAAGAGATAATGCAATTTGGCAACCGGCAATGTAATTAGCATGCCGAATATTACTTGGAATGTGAATTGGAACGAAATCGCCAATAGATAAGACCATTTTACAATTTGGGAGCAAGTTAGAAGCAGAGCCTAAGGTGTAAATTATCGATAGTCCATATCTCGGAAACTATAAGAGATAATGCAATTTGGCAACCGGCAATGTAATTAGCATGCCGAATATTACTTGGAATGTGAATTGGAACGAAATCGCCAATAGATAAGACCATTTTACCCTTTGGGCCCAAGTTAGAAGCAGAGCCTATGGTGTAAATTATCGATAGTCCATATCTCGGAAACTATAAGAGATAATGCAATTTGGCAACCGGCAATGTAATTAGCATGCCGAATATTACTTGGAATGTGAATTGGAACGAAATCGCCAATAGATAAGACCATTTTACAATTTGGGCCCAAGTTAGAAGCAGAGCCTAAGGTGTAAATTATCGATAGTCCATATCTCGGAAACTATAAGTGATAATGCAATTTGGCAACCGGCAATGTAATTAGCATGCCGAATATTACTTGGAATGTGAATTGGAACGAAATCGCCAATAGATAAGACCATTTTACAATTTGGGCCCAAGTTAGAATCAGAGCCTAAGGTGTAAATTATCGATAGTCCATATTTCGGAAACTATAAGAGATAATGCAATTTGGCAACCGGCAATGTAATTAGCATGCCGAATATTACTTGGAATGTGAATTGGAACGAAATCGCCAATAAATAAGACCATTTTACAATTTGGGCCCAAGTTAGAAGCAGAGCCTAAGGTGTAAATTATCGATAGTCCATATCTCGGAAACTATAAGAGATAATGCAATTTCGCAACCGGCAATGTAATTAGCATGCCGAATATCACTTGGAATGTGAATTGGGACGAAATCGCCAATAGATAAGACCATTTTACAATTTGGGCCCAAGTTAGAAGCAGAGCCTAAGGTGTAAATTATCGATAGTCCATATCTCGGAAACTATAAGAGATAATGCAATTTGGCAACCGGCAATGTAATTAGCATGCCGAATATTACTTGGAATGTGAATTGGAACGAAATCGCCAATAGATAAGACCATTTTACAATTTGGGCCCAAGTTAGAAGCAGAGCCTAAGGTGTAAATTATCGATAGTCCATATCTCGGAAACTATAAGAGATAATGCAATTTGGCAACCGGCAATGTAATTAGCAGGCCGAATATTACTTGGAATGTGAATTGGAACGAAATCGCCAATAGATAAGACCATTTTACAATTTGGGAGCAAGTTAGAAGCAGAGCCTAAGGTGTAAATTATCGATAGTCCATATCTCGGAAACTATAAGAGATAATGCAATTTGGCAACCGGCAATGTAATTAGCATGCCGAATATTACTTGGAATGTGAATTGGAACGAAATCGCCAATAGATAAGACCATTTTACAATTTGGGCCCAAGTTAGAAGCAGAGCCTAAGGTGTAAATTATCGATAGTCCATATCTCGGAAACTATAAGAGATAATGCAATTTGGCAACCGGCAATGTAATTAGCATGCCGAATATTACTTGGAATGTGAATTGGAACGAAATCGCCAATAGATAAGACCATTTTACAATTTGGGCCCAAGTTAGAAGCAGAGCCTAAGGTGTAAATTATCGATAGTCCATATCTCGGAAACTATAAGAGATAATGCAATTTGGCAACCGGCAATGTAATTAGCATGCCGAATATTTCTTGGAATGTGAATTGGAACGAAATCGCCAATAGATAAGACCATTTTACAATTTGGACCCAAGTTAGAAGCAGAGCCTAAGGTGTAAATTATTGATTGTCCATATCTCGGAAACTATAAGAGATAATGCAATTTCGCAACCGGCAATGTAATTAGCATGCCGAATATCACTTGGAATGTGAATTGGGACGAAATCGCCAATAGATAAGACCATTTTACAATTTGGGCCCAAGTTAGAAGCAGAGCCTATGGTGTAAATTATCGATAGTCCATATCTCGGAAACTATAAGAGATAATGCAATTTGGCAACCGGCAATGTAATTAGCATGCCGAATATTACTTGGAATGTGAATTGGAACGAAATCGCCAATAGATAAGACCATTTTACAATTTGGGCCCAAGTTAGAAGCAGAGCCTATGGTGTAAATTATCGATAGTCCATATCTCGGAAACTATAAGAGATAATGCAATTTGGCAACCGGCAATGTAATTAGCATGCCGAATATTACTTGGAATGTGAATTGGAACGAAATCGCCAATAGATAAGACCATTTTACAATTTGGGCCCAAGTTAGAAGCAGAGCCTAAGGTGTAAATTATCGATAGTTCATATCTCGGAGACTATAAGAGATAATGCAATTTGGCAACCGGCAATGTAATTAGCACGCCGAATATTACTTGGAATGTGAATTGGAACGGAATCGCCAATAAATAAGACCATTTTACAATTTGGGTCCAAGTTAGAAGCAGAGCCTAAGGTGTAAATTATCGATAGTCCATATCTCGGAAACTATAAGAGATAATGCAATTTCGCAACCGGCAATGTAATTAGCATGCCGAATATCACTTGGAATGTGAATTGGGACGAAATCGCCAATAGATAAGACCATTTTACAATTTGGGCCCAAGTTAGAAGCAGAGCCTAAGGTGTAAATTATCGATAGTCCATATCTCGGAAACTATAAGAGATAATGCAATTTGGCAACCGGCAATGTAATTAGCATGCCGAATATTACTTGGAATGTGAATTGGAACGAAATCGCCAATAGATAAGACCATTTTACAATTTGGGCCCAAGTTAGAAGCAGAGCCTAAGGTGTAAATTATCGATAGTCCATATCTCGGAAACTATAAGAGATAATGCAATTTGGCAACCGGCAATGTAATTAGCATGCCGAATATTACTTGGAATGTGAATTGGAACGAAATCGCCAATAGATAAGACCATTTTACAATTTGGGAGCAAGTTAGAAGCAGAGCCTAAGGTGTAAATTATCGATAGTCCATATCTCGGAAACTATAAGAGATAATGCAATTTGGCAACCGGCAATGTAATTAGCATGCCGAATATTACTTGGAATGTGAATTGGAACGAAATCGCCAATAGATAAGACCATTTTACAATTTGGGCCCAAGTTAGAAGCAGAGCCTAAGGTGTAAATTATCGATAGTCCATATCTCGGAAACTATAAGAGATAATGCAATTTGGCAACCGGCAATGTAATTAGCATGCCGAATATTACTTGGAATGTGAATTGGAACGAAATCGCCAATAGATAAGACCATTTTACAATTTGGGCCCAAGTTAGAAGCAGAGCCTAAGGTGTAAATTATCGATAGTCCATATCTCGGAAACTATAAGAGATAATGCAATTTGGCAACCGGCAATGTAATTAGCATGCCGAATATTTCTTGGAATGTGAATTGGAACGAAATCGCCAATAGATAAGACCATTTTACAATTTGGACCCAAGTTAGAAGCAGAGCCTAAGGTGTAAATTATTGATAGTCCATATCTCGGAAACTATAAGAGATAATGCAATTTCGCAACCGGCAATGTAATTAGCATGCCGAATATCACTTGGAATGTGAATTGGGACGAAATCGCCAATAGATAAGACCATTTTACAATTTGGGCCCAAGTTAGAAGCAGAGCCTAAGGTGTAAATTATCGATAGTCCATATCTCGGAAACTATAAGAGATAATGCAATTTGGCAACCGGCAATGTAATTAGCATGCCGAATATTACTTGGAATGTGAATTGGAACGAAATCGCCAATAGATAAGACCATTTTACAATTTGGGCCCAAGTTAGAAGCAGAGCCTAAGGTGTAAATTATCGATAGTCCATATCTCGGAAACTATAAGAGATAATGCAATTTGGCAACCGGCAATGTAATTAGCATGCCGAATATTACTTGGAATGTGAATTGGAACGAAATCGCCAATAGATAAGACCATTTTAGAATTTGGGCCCAAGTTATAAGCAGAGCCTATGGTGTAAATTATCGATAGTCCATATCTCGGAAACTATAAGAGATAATGCAATTTCGCAACCGGCAATGTAATTACCATGCCGAATATCACTTGGAATGTGAATTGGGACGAAATCGCCAATAGATAAGACCATTTTACAATTTGGGCCCAAGTTAGAAGCAGAGCCTAAGGTGTAAATTATCGATAGTCCATATCTCGGAAACTATAAGAGATAATGCAATTTGGCAACCGGCAATGTAATTAGCATGCCGAATATTACTCGGAATGTGAATTGGAACGAAATCGCCAATAGATAAGACCATTTTACAATTTGGGCCCAAGTTAGAAGCAGAGCCTAAGGTGTAAATTATTGATAGTCCATATCTCGGAAACTATAAGAGATAATGCAATTTCGCAACCGGCAATGTAATTACCATGCCGAATATCACTTGGAATGTGAATTGGGACGAAATCGCCAATAGATAAGACCATTTTACAATTTGGGCCCAAGTTAGAAGCAGAGCCTAAGGTGTAAATTATCGATAGTCCATATCTCGGAAACTATAAGAGATAATGCAATTTGGCAACCGGCAATGTAATTAGCATGCCGAATATTACTTGGAATGTGAATTGGAACGAAATCGCCAATAGATAAGACCATTTTACAATTTGGGCCCAAGTTAGAAGCAGAGCCTAAGGTGTAAATTATCGATAGTCCATATCTCGGAAACTATAAGAGATAATGCAATTTGGCAACCGGCAATGTAATTAGCATGCCGAATATTACTTGGAATGTGAATTGGAACGAAATCGCCAATAGATAAGACCATTTTACAATTTGGGCCCAAGTTAGAAGCAGAGCCTAAGGTGTAAATTATCGATAGTCCATATCTCGGAAACTATAAGAGATAATGCAATTTGGCAACCGGCAATGTAATTAGCATGCCGAATATTACTTGGAATGTGAATTGGAACGAAATCGCCAATAGATAAGACCATTTTACAATTTGGGCCCAAGTTATAAGCAGAGCCTATGGTGTAAATTATCGATAGTCCATATCTCGGAAACTATAAGAGATAATGCAATTTGGCAACCGGCAATGTAATTAGCATGCCGAATATTACTTGGAATGTGAATTGGAACGAAATCGCCAATAGATAAGACCATTTTACAATTTGGGCCCAAGTTAGAAGCAGAGCCTAAGGTGTAAATTATCGATAGTCCATATCTCGGAAACTATAAGAGTTAATGCAATTTGGCAACCGGCAATGTAATTAGCATGCCGAATATTACTTGGAATGTGAATTGGAACGAAATCGCCAATAGATAAGACCATTTTACAATTTGGGCCCAAGTTAGAAGCAGAGCCTAAGGTGTAAATTATCGATAGTCCATATCTTGGAAACTATAAGAGATAATGCAATTTGGCAAACGGCAATGTAATTAGCATGCCGAATATTACTTGGAATGTGAATTGGAACGAAATCGCCAATAGATAAGACCATTTTACAATTTGGGCCCAAGTTAGAAGCAGAGCCTAAGGTGTAAATTATCGATAGTCCATATCTCGGAAACTATAAGAGATAATGCAATTTGGCAACCGGCAATGTAATTAGCATGCCGAATATTACTTGGAATGTGAATTGGAACGAAATCGCCAATAGGTAAGACCATTTTACAATTTGGGCCCAAGTTAGAAGCAGAGCCTAAGGTGTAAATTATCGATAGTCCATATCTCGGAAACTATAAGAGATAATTCAATTTGGCAACCGGCAATGTAATTAGCATGCCGAATATTACTTGGAATGTGAATTGGAACGAAATCGCCAATAGATAAGACCATTTTACAATTTGGGCCCAAGTTAGAAGCAGAGCATAAGGTGTAAATTATCGATAGTCCATATCTCGGAAACTATAAGAGATAATGCAATTTGGCAACCGGCAATGTAATTAGCATGCCGAATATTACTTGGAATGTGAATTGGAACGAAATCGCCAATAGATAAGACCATTTTACAATTTTGGCCCAAGTTAGAAGCAGAGCCTAAGGTGTAAATTATCGATAGTCCATATCTCGGAAACTATAAGAGATAATGCAATTTGGCAACCGGCAATGTAATTAGCATGCCGAATATTACTTGGAATGTGAATTGGAACGAAATCGCCAATATACAAGACCATTTTACAATTTGGGCCCAAGTTAGAAGCAGAGCCTATGGTGTAAATTATCGATAGTCCATATCTCGGAAACTATAAGAGATAATGCAATTTGGCAACCGGCAATGTAATTAGCATGCCGAATATTACTTGGAATGTGAATTGGAACGAAATCGCCAATAGATAAGACCATTTTACAATTTGGGCCCAAGTTAGAAGCAGAGCCTAAGGTGTAAATTATCGATAGTCCATATCTCGGAAACTATAAGAGATAATGCAATTTCGCAACCGGCAATGTAATTAGCATGCCGAATATTACTTGGAGTGTGAATTGGAACGAAATCGCCAATAGATAAGACCATTTTACAATTTGGGCCCAAGTTAGAAGCAGAGCCTAAGGTGTAAATTATCGATAGTCCATATCTCGGAAACTATAAGAGATAATGCAATTTGGCAACCGGCAATGTAATTAGCATGCCGAATATTACTTGGAATGTGAATTGGAACGAAATCGCCAATAGATAAGACCATTTTACAATTTGGGCCCAAGTTAGAAGCAGAGCCTAAGGTGTAAATTATCGATAGTCCATATCTCGGAAACTATAAGAGATAATGCAATTTGGCAACCGGCAATGTAATTAGCATGCCGAATATTACTTGGAATGTGAATTGGAACGAAATCGCCAATAGATAAGACCATTTTACAATTTGGGCCCAAGTTAGAAGCAGAGCCTAAGGTGTAAATTATCGATAGTCCATATCTCGGAAACTATAAGAGATAATGCAATTTGGCAACCGGCAATGTAATTAGCATGCCGAATATTACTTGGAATGTGAATAGGAACGAAATCGCCAATAGATAAGACCATTTTACAATTTGGGCCCAAGTTAGAAGCAGAGCCTAAGGTGTAAATTATCGATAGTCCATATCTCGGAAACTATAAGAGATAATGCAATTTGACAACCGGCAATGTAATTAGCATGCCGAATATTACTTGGAATGTGAATTGGAACGAAATCGCCAATAGATAAGACCATTTTACAATTTGGGCCCAAGTTAGAAGCAGAGCCTATGGTGTAAACTATCGATAGTCCATATCTCGGAAACTATAAGAGATAATGCAATTTGGCAACCGGCAATGTAATTAGCATGCCGAATATTACTTGGAATGTGAATTGGAACGAAATCGCCAATAGATAAGACCATTTTACAATTTGGGCCCAAGTTAGAAGCAGAGCCTATGGTGTAAATTATCAATAGTCCATATCTCTGAAACTATAAGAGATAATGCAATTTCGCAAACGGCAATGTAATTAGCATGCCGAATATTACTTGGAATGTGAATTGGGACGAAATCGCCAATAGAGAAGGCCATTTTACAATTTGGGCCCAAGTTAGAAGCAGAGCCTAAGGTGTAAATTATCGATAGTCCATATCTCGGAAACTATAAGAGATAATGCAATTTGGCAACCGGCAATGTAATTAGCATGCCGAATATTACTTGGAATGTGAATTGGAACGAAATCGCCAATAGATAAGACCATTTTACAATTTGGGCCCAAGTTAGAAGCAGAGCCTAAGGTGTAAATTATCGATAGTCCATATCTCGGAAACTATAAGAGATAATGCAATTTGGCAACCGGCAATGTAATTAGCATGCCGAATATTACTTGGAATGTGAATTGGAACGAAATCGCCAATAGATAAGACCATTTTACAATTTGGGCCCAAGTTAGAAGCAGAGCCTAAGGTGTAAATTATCGATAGTCCATATCTCGGAAACTATAAGAGATAATGCAATTTGGCAACCGGAAATGTAATTAGCATGCCGAATATTACTTGGAATGTGAATTGGAACGAAATCGCCAATAGATAAGACCATTTTACAATTTGGGCCCAAGTTAGAAGCAGAGCCTAAGGTGTAAATTATCGATAGTCCATATCTCGGAAACTATAAGAGATAATGCAATTTGGCAACCGGCAATGTAATTAGCATGCCGAATATTACTTGGAATGTGAATTGGAACGAAATCGCCAATAGATAAGACCATTTTACAATTTGGGCCCAAGTTAGAAGCAGAGCCTAAGGTGTAAATTATCGATAGTCCATATCTCGGAAACTATAAGAGATAATTCAATTTGGCAACCGGCAATGTAATTAGCATGCCGAATATTACTTGGAATGTGAATTGGAACGAAATCGCCAATAGATAAGACCATTTTACAATTTGGACCCAAGTTAGAAGCAGAGCCTAAGGTGTAAATTATTGATAGTCCATATCTCGGAAACTATAAGAGATAATGCAATTTCGCAACCGGCAATGTAATTAGCATGCCGAATATCACTTGGAATGTGAATTGGGACGAAATCGCCAATAGATAAGACCATTTTACAATTTGGGCCCAAGTTAGAAGCAGAGCCTAAGGTGTAAATTATCGATAGTCCATATCTCGGAAACTATAAGAGATAATGCAATTTGGCAACCGGCAATGTAATTAGCATGCCGAATATTACTTGGAATGTGAATTGGAACGAAATCGCCAATAGATAAATAGAATTTGGGCCCAAGTTAGAAGCAGAGCCTAAGGTGTAAATTATCGATAGTCCATATCTCGGAAACTATAAGAGATAATGCAATTTGGCAACCGGCAATGTAATTAGCATGCCGAATATTACTTGGAATGTGAATTGGAACGAAATCGCCAATAGATAAGACCATTTTACAATTTGGGAGCAAGTTAGAAGCAGAGCCTAAGGTGTAAATTATCGATAGTCCATATCTCGGAAACTATAAGAGATAATGCAATTTGGCAACCGGCAATGTAATTAGCATGCCGAATATTACTTGGAATGTGAATTGGAACGAAATCGCCTATAGATAAGACCATTTTACAATTTGGGCCCAAGTTAGAAGCAGAGCCTAAGGTGTAAATTATTGATAGTCCATATCTCGGAAACTATAAGAGATAATGCAATTTCGCAACCGGCAATGTAATTACCATGCCGAATATCACTTGGAATGTGAATTGGGACGAAATCGCCAATAGATAAGACCATTTTACAATTTGGGCCCAAGTTAGAAGCAGAGCCTAAGGTGTAAATTATCGATAGTCCATATCTCGGAAACTATAAGAGATAATGCAATTTGGCAACCGGCAATGTAATTAGCATGCCGAATATTACTTGGAATGTGAATTGGAACGAAATCGCCAATAGATAAGACCATTTTACAATTTGGGCCCAAGTTAGAAGCAGAGCCTAAGGTGTAAATTATCGATAGTCCATATCTCGGAAACTATAAGAGATAATGCAATTTGGCAACCGGCAATGTAATTAGCATGCCGAATATTACTTGGAATGTGAATTGGAACGAAATCGCCAATAGATAAGACCATTTTACAATTTGGGCCCAAGTTAGAAGCAGAGCCTAAGGTGTAAATTATCGATAGTCCATATCTCGGAAACTATAAGAGATAATGCAATTTGGCAACCGGCAATGTAATTAGCATGCCGAATATTACTTGGAATGTGAATTGGAACGAAATCGCCAATAGATAAGACCATTTTACAATTTGGGCCCAAGTTATAAGCAGAGCCTATGGTGTAAATTATCGATAGTCCATATCTCGGAAACTATAAGAGATAATGCAATTTCGCAACCGGCAATGTAATTAGCATGCCGAATATCACTTGGAATGTGAATTGGGACGAAATCGCCAATAGATAAGACCATTTTACAATTTGGGCCCAAGTTAGAAGCAGAGCCTAAGGTGTAAATTATCGATAGTCCATATCTCGGAAACTATAAGAGATAATGCAATTTCGCAACCGGCAATGTAATTAGCATGCCGAATATCACTTGGAATGTGAATTGGGACGAAATCGCCAATAGATAAGACCATTTTACAATTTGGGCCCAAGTTAGAAGCAGAGCCTAAGGTGTAAATTATCGATAGTCCATATCTCGGAAACTATAAGAGATAATGCAATTTGGCAACCGGCAATGTAATTAGCATGCCGAATATTACTTGGAATGTGAATTGGAACGAAATCGCCAATAGATAAATAGAATTTGGGCCCAAGTTAGAAGCAGAGCCTAAGGTGTAAATTATCGATAGTCCATATCTCGGAAACTATAAGAGATAATGCAATTTGGCAACCGGCAATGTAATTAGCATGCCGAATATTACTTGGAATGTGAATTGGAACGAAATCGCCAATAGATAAGACCATTTTACAATTTGGGCCCAAGTTAGAAGCAGAGCCTAAGGTGTAAATTATCGATAGTCCATATCTCGGAAACTATAAGAGATAATGCAATTTGGCAACCGGAAATGTAATTAGCATGCCGAATATTACTTGGAATGTGAATTGGAACGAAATCGCCAATAGATAAGACCATTTTACAATTTGGGCCCAAGTTAGAAGCAGAGCCTAAGGTGTAAATTATCGATAGTCCATATCTCGGAAACTATAAGAGATAATGCAATTTGGCAACCGGCAATGTAATTAGCATGCCGAATATTACTTGGAATGTGAATTGGAACGAAATCGCCAATAGATAAGACCATTTTACAATTTGGGCCCAAGTTAGAAGCAGAGCCTAAGGTGTAAATTATCGATAGTCCATATCTCGGAAACTATAAGAGATAATTCAATTTGGCAACCGGCAATGTAATTAGCATGCCGAATATTACTTGGAATGTGAATTGGAACGAAATCGCCAATAGATAAGACCATTTTACAATTTGGACCCAAGTTAGAAGCAGAGCCTAAGGTGTAAATTATTGATAGTCCATATCTCGGAAACTATAAGAGATAATGCAATTTCGCAACCGGCAATGTAATTAGCATGCCGAATATCACTTGGAATGTGAATTGGGACGAAATCGCCAATAGATAAGACCATTTTACAATTTGGGCCCAAGTTAGAAGCAGAGCCTAAGGTGTAAATTATCGATAGTCCATATCTCGGAAACTATAAGAGATAATGCAATTTGGCAACCGGCAATGTAATTAGCATGCCGAATATTACTTGGAATGTGAATTGGAACGAAATCGCCAATAGATAAATAGAATTTGGGCCCAAGTTAGAAGCAGAGCCTAAGGTGTAAATTATCGATAGTCCATATCTCGGAAACTATAAGAGATAATGCAATTTGGCAACCGGCAATGTAATTAGCATGCCGAATATTACTTGGAATGTGAATTGGAACGAAATCGCCAATAGATAAGACCATTTTACAATTTGGGAGCAAGTTAGAAGCAGAGCCTAAGGTGTAAATTATCGATAGTCCATATCTCGGAAACTATAAGAGATAATGCAATTTGGCAACCGGCAATGTAATTAGCATGCCGAATATTACTTGGAATGTGAATTGGAACGAAATCGCCAATAGATAAGACCATTTTACAATTTGGGCCCAAGTTAGAAGCAGAGCCTAAGGTGTAAATTATTGATAGTCCATATCTCGGAAACTATAAGAGATAATGCAATTTCGCAACCGGCAATGTAATTACCATGCCGAATATCACTTGGAATGTGAATTGGGACGAAATCGCCAATAGATAAGACCATTTTACAATTTGGGCCCAAGTTAGAAGCAGAGCCTAAGGTGTAAATTATCGATAGTCCATATCTCGGAAACTATAAGAGATAATGCAATTTGGCAACCGGCAATGTAATTAGCATGCCGAATATTACTTGGAATGTGAATTGGAACGAAATCGCCAATAGATAAGACCATTTTACAATTTGGGCCCAAGTTAGAAGCAGAGCCTAAGGTGTAAATTATCGATAGTCCATATCTCGGAAACTATAAGAGATAATGCAATTTGGCAACCGGCAATGTAATTAGCATGCCGAATATTACTTGGAATGTGAATTGGAACGAAATCGCCAATAGATAAGACCATTTTACAATTTGGGCCCAAGTTAGAAGCAGAGCCTAAGGTGTAAATTATCGATAGTCCATATCTCGGAAACTATAAGAGATAATGCAATTTGGCAACCGGCAATGTAATTAGCATGCCGAATATTACTTGGAATGTGAATTGGAACGAAATCGCCAATAGATAAGACCATTTTACAATTTGGGCCCAAGTTATAAGCAGAGCCTATGGTGTAAATTATCGATAGTCCATATCTCGGAAACTATAAGAGATAATGCAATTTCGCAACCGGCAATGTAATTAGCATGCCGAATATCACTTGGAATGTGAATTGGGACGAAATCGCCAATAGATAAGACCATTTTACAATTTGGGCCCAAGTTAGAAGCAGAGCCTAAGGTGTAAATTATCGATAGTCCATATCTCGGAAACTATAAGAGATAATGCAATTTCGCAACCGGCAATGTAATTAGCATGCCGAATATCACTTGGAATGTGAATTGGGACGAAATCGCCAATAGATAAGACCATTTTACAATTTGGGCCCAAGTTAGAAGCAGAGCCTAAGGTGTAAATTATCGATAGTCCATATCTCGGAAACTATAAGAGATAATGCAATTTGGCAACCGGCAATGTAATTAGCATGCCGAATATTACTTGGAATGTGAATTGGAACGAAATCGCCAATAGATAAATAGAATTTGGGCCCAAGTTAGAAGCAGAGCCTAAGGTGTAAATTATCGATAGTCCATATCTCGGAAACTATAAGAGATAATGCAATTTGGCAACCGGCAATGTAATTAGCATGCCGAATATTACTTGGAATGTGAATTGGAACGAAATCGCCAATAGATAAGACCATTTTACAATTTGGGCCCAAGTTAGAAGCAGAGCCTAAGGTGTAAATTATCGATAGTCCATATCTCGGAAACTATAAGAGATAATGCAATTTGGCAACCGGCAATGTAATTAGCATGCCGAATATTACTTGGAATGTGAATTGGAACGAAATCGCCAATAGATAAGACCATTTTACAATTTGGGCCCAAGTTAGAAGCAGAGCCTAAGGTGTAAATTATCGATAGTCCATATCTCGGAAACTATAAGAGATAATTCAATTTGGCAACCGGCAATGTAATTAGCATGCCGAATATTACTTGGAATGTGAATTGGAACGAAATCGCCAATAGATAAGACCATTTTACAATTTGGACCCAAGTTAGAAGCAGAGCCTAAGGTGTAAATTATTGATAGTCCATATCTCGGAAACTATAAGAGATAATGCAATTTCGCAACCGGCAATGTAATTAGCATGCCGAATATCACTTGGAATGTGAATTGGGACGAAATCGCCAATAGATAAGACCATTTTACAATTTGGGCCCAAGTTAGAAGCAGAGCCTAAGGTGTAAATTATCGATAGTCCATATCTCGGAAACTATAAGAGATAATGCAATTTGGCAACCGGCAATGTAATTAGCATGCCGAATATTACTTGGAATGTGAATTGGAACGAAATCGCCAATAGATAAATAGAATTTGGGCCCAAGTTAGAAGCAGAGCCTAAGGTGTAAATTATCGATAGTCCATATCTCGGAAACTATAAGAGATAATGCAATTTGGCAACCGGCAATGTAATTAGCATGCCGAATATTACTTGGAATGTGAATTGGAACGAAATCGCCAATAGATAAGACCATTTTACAATTTGGGAGCAAGTTAGAAGCAGAGCCTAAGGTGTAAATTATCGATAGTCCATATCTCGGAAACTATAAGAGATAATGCAATTTGGCAACCGGCAATGTAATTAGCATGCCGAATATTACTTGGAATGTGAATTGGAACGAAATCGCCAATAGATAAGACCATTTTACAATTTGGGCCCAAGTTATAAGCAGAGCCTAAGGTGTAAATTATTGATAGTCCATATCTCGGAAACTATAAGAGATAATGCAATTTCGCAACCGGCAATGTAATTAGCATGCCGAATATTACTTGGAATGTGAATTGGAACGAAATCGCCAATAGATAAGACCATTTTACAATTTGGACCCAAGTTAGAAGCAGAGCCTAAGGTGTAAATTATTGATAGTCCATATCTCGGAAACTATAAGAGATAATGCAATTTCGCAACCGGCAATGTAATTAGCATGCCGAATATCACTTGGAATGTGAATTGGGACGAAATCGCCAATAGATAAGACCATTTTACAATTTGGGCCCAAGTTAGAAGCAGAGCCTAAGGTGTAAATTATCGATAGTCCATATCTCGGAAACTATAAGAGATAATGCAATTTGGCAACCGGCAATGTAATTAGCATGCCGAATATTACTTGGAATGTGAATTGGAACGAAATCGCCAATAGATAAATAGAATTTGGGCCCAAGTTAGAAGCAGAGCCTAAGGTGTAAATTATCGATAGTCCATATCTCGGAAACTATAAGAGATAATGCAATTTGGCAACCGGCAATGTAATTAGCATGCCGAATATTACTTGGAATGTGAATTGGAACGAAATCGCCAATAGATAAGACCATTTTACAATTTGGGAGCAAGTTAGAAGCAGAGCCTAAGGTGTAAATTATCGATAGTCCATATCTCGGAAACTATAAGAGATAATGCAATTTGGCAACCGGCAATGTAATTAGCATGCCGAATATTACTTGGAATGTGAATTGGAACGAAATCGCCAATAGATAAGACCATTTTACAATTTGGGCCCAAGTTAGAAGCAGAGCCTCTGGTGTAAATTATCGATAGTCCATATCTCGGAAACTATAAGAGATAATGCAATTTGGCAACCGGCAATGTAATTAGCATGCCGAATATTACTTGGAATGTGAATTGGAACGAAATCGCCAATAGATAAGACCCTTTTACAATTTGGGCCCAAGTTAGAAGCAGAGCCTAAGGTGTAAATTATCGATAGTCCATATCTCGGAAACTATAAGAGATAATGCAATTTGGCAACCGGCAATGTATTTAGCATGCCGAATATTACTTGGAATGTGAATTGGAACGAAATCGCCAATAGATAAGACCATTTTACAATTTGGGCCCAAGTTAGAAGCAGAGCCTAAGGTGTAAATTATTGATAGTCCATATCTCGGAAACTATAAGAGATAATGCAATTTCGCAACCGGCAATGTAATTAGCATGCCGAATATCACTTGGAATGTGAATTGGGACGAAATCGCCAATAGATAAGACCATTTTACAATTTGGGCCCAAGTTAGAAGCAGAGCCTAAGGTGTAAATTATCGATAGTCCATATCTCGGAAACTATAAGAGATAATGCAATTTGGCAACCGGCAATGTAATTAGCATGCCGAATATTACTTGGAATGTGAATTGGAACGAAATCGCCAATAGATAAGACCATTTTACAATTTGGGCCCAAGTTAGAAGCAGAGCCTAAGGTGTAAATTATCGATAGTCCATATCTCGGAAACTATAAGAGATAATGCAATTTCGCAACCGGCAATGTAATTAGCATGCCGAATATTACTTGGAGTGTGAATTGGAACGAAATCGCCAATAGATAAGACCATTTTACAATTTGGGCCCAAGTTAGAAGCAGAGCCTAAGGTGTAAATTATCGATAGTCCATATCTCGGAAACTATAAGAGATAATGCAATTTGGCAACCGGCAATGTAATTAGCATGCCGAATATTACTTGGAATGTGAATTGGAACGAAATCGCCAATAGATAAGACCATTTTACAATTTGGGCCCAAGTTAGAAGCAGAGCCTAAGGTGTAAATTATCGATAGTCCATATCTCGGAAACTATAAGAGATAATGCAATTTGGCAACCGGCAATGTAATTAGCATGCCGAATATTACTTGGAATGTGAATTGGAACGAAATCCCCAATAGATAAGACCATTTTACAATTTGGGCCCAAGTTAGAAGCAGAGCCTAAGGTGTAAATTATCGATAGTCCATATCTCGGAAACTATAAGAGATAATGCAATTTGGCAACCGGCAATGTAATTAGCATGCCGAATATTACTTGGAATGTGAATTGCAACTAAATCGCCAATAGATAAGACCATTTTACAATTTGGGCCCAAGTTAGAAGCAGAGCCTAAGGTGTAAATTATCGATAGTCCATATCTCGGAAACTATAAGAGATAAAGCAATTTGGCAACCGGCAATGTAATTAGCATGCCGAATATTACTTGGAATGTGAATTGGAACGAAATCGCCAATAGATAAGACCATTTTACAATTTGGGCCCAAGTTAGAAGCAGAGCCTATGGTGTAAATTATCGATAGTCCATATCTCGGAAACTATAAGAGATAATGCAATTTGGCAACCGGCAATGTAATTAGCATGCCCAATATTACTTAGAATGTGAATTGGAACGAAATCGCCAATAGTTAAGACCATTTTACAATTTGGGCCCAAGTTAGAAGCAGAGCCTAAGGTGTAAATTATCGATAGTCCATATCTCAGAAACTATAAGAGATAATGCAATTTGGCAACCGGCAATGTAATTAGCATGCCGAATATTACTTGGAATGTGAATTGGAACGAAATCGCCAATAGATAAGACCATTTTACAATTTGGGAGCAAGTTAGAAGCAGAGCCTAAGGTGTAAATAATCGATAGTCCATATCTCGGAAACTATAAGAGATAATGCAATTTGGCAACCGGCAATGTAATTAGCATGCCGAATATTACTTGGAATGTGAATTGGAACGAAATCGCCAATAGATAAGACCATTTTACAATTTGGGCCCAAGTTAGAAGCAGAGCCTATGGTGTAAATTATCGATAGTCCATATCTCGGAAACTATAAGAGATAATGCAATTTGGCAACCGGCAATGTAATTAGCATGCCGAATATTACTTGGAATGTGAATTGGAACGAAATCGCCAATAGATAAGACCATTTTACAATTTGGGCCCAAGTTAGAAGCAGAGCCTAAGGTGTAAATTATCGATAGTCCATATCTCGGAAACTATAAGAGATAATGCAATTTGGCAACCGGCAATGTAATTAGCATGCCGAATATTACTTGGAATGTGAATTGGAACGAAATCGCCAATAGATAAGACCATTTTACAATTTGGGCCCAAGTTAGAAGCAGAGCCTAAGGTGTAAATTATTGATAGTCCATATCTCGGAAACTATAAGAGATAATGCAATTTCGCAACCGGCAATGTAATTAGCATGCCGAATTTCACTTGGAATGTGAATTGGGACGAAATCGCCAATAGATAAGACCATTTTACAAATTGGGCCCAAGTTAGAAGCAGAGCCTAAGGTGTAAATTATCGATAGTCCATATCTCGGAAACTATAAGAGATAATGCAATTTGGCAACCGGCAATGTAATTAGCATGCCGAATATTACTTGGAATGTGAATTGGAACGAAATCGCCAATAGATAAGACCATTTTACAATTTGGGCCCAAGTTAGAAGCAGAGCCTAAGGTGTAAATTATCGATAGTCCATATCTCGGAAACTATAAGAGATAATGCAATTTGGCAACCGGCAATGTAATTAGCATGCCGAATATTACTTGGAATGTGAATTGGAACGAAATCGCCAATAGATAAGACCATTTTACAATTTGGGCCCAAGTTAGAAGCAGAGCCTAAGGTGTAAATTATCGATAGTCCATATCTCGGAAACTATAAGAGATAATGCAATTTGGCAACCGGCAATGTAATTAGCATGCCGAATATTACTTGGAATGTGAATTGGAACGAAATCGCCAATAGATAAGACCATTTTACAATTTGGGAGCAAGTTAGAAGCAGAGCCTAAGGTGTAAATTATCGATAGTCCATATCTCGGAAACTATAAGAGATAATGCAATTTGGCAACCGGCAATGTAATTAGCATGCCGAATATTACTTGGAATGTGAATTGGAACGAAATCGCCAATAGATAAGACCATTTTACCATTTGGGCCCAAATTAGAAGCAGAGCCTATGGTGTAAATTATCGATAGTCCATATCTCGGAAACTATAAGAGATAATGCAATTTGACAACCGGCAATGTAATTAGCATGCCGAATATTACTTGGAATGTGAATTGGAACGAAATCGCCAATAGATAAGACCATTTTACAATTTGGGCCCAAGTTAGAAGCAGAGCCTAAGGTGTAAATTATCGATAGTCCATATCTCGGAAACTATAAGAGATAATGCAATTTGGCAACCGGCAATGTAATTAGCATGCCGAATATTACTTGGAATGTGAATTGGAACGAAATCGCCAATAAATAAGACCATTTTACAATTTGGGCCCAAGTTAGAAGCAGACCCTAAGGTGTAAATTATCGATAGTCCATATCTCGGAAACTATAAGAGATAATGCAATTTCGCAACCGGCAATGTAATTAGCATGCCGAATATCACTTGGAATGTGAATTGGGACGAAATCGCCAATAGATAAGACCATTTTACAATTTGGGCCCAAGTTAGAAGCAGAGCCTAAGGTGTAAATTATCGATAGTCCATATCTCGGAAACTATAAGAGATAATGCAATTTGGCAACCGGCAATGTAATTAGCATGCCGAATATTACTTGGAATGTGAATTGGAACGAAATCGCCAATAGATAAGACCATTTTACAATTTGGGCCCAAGTTAGAAGCAGAGCCTAAGGTGTAAATTATCGATAGTCCATATCTCGGAAACTATAAGAGATAATGCAATTTGGCAACCGGCAATGTAATTAGCAGGCCGAATATTACTTGGAATGTGAATTGGAACGAAATCGCCAATAGATAAGACCATTTTACAATTTGGGAGCAAGTTAGAAGCATAGCCTAAGGTGTAAATTATCGATAGTCCATATCTCGGAAACTATAAGAGATAATGCAATTTGGCAACCGGCAATGTAATTAGCATGCCAAATATTACTTGGAATGTGAATTGGAACGAAATCGCCAATAGATAAGACCATTTTACAATTTGGGCCCAAGTTAGAAGCAGAGCCTAAGGTGTAAATTATCGATAGTCCATATCTCGGAAACTATAAGAGATAATGCAATTTGGCAACCGGCAATGTAATTAGCATGCCGAATATTACTTGGAATGTGAATTGGAACGAAATCGCCAATAGATAAGACCATTTTACAATTTGGGCCCAAGTTAGAAGCAGAGCCTAAGGTGTAAATTATCGATAGTCCATATCTCGGAAACTATAAGAGATAATGCAATTTGGCAACCGGCAATGTAATTAGCATGCCGAATATTTCTTGGAATGTGAATTGGAACGAAATCGCCAATAGATAAGACCATTTTACAATTTGGACCCAAGTTAGAAGCAGAGCCTAAGGTGTAAATTATTGATAGTCCATATCTCGGAAACTATAAGAGATAATGCAATTTCGCAACCGGCAATGTAATTAGCATGCCGAATATCACTTGGAATGTGAATTGGGACGAAATCGCCAATAGATAAGACCATTTTACAATTTGGGCCCAAGTTAGAAGCAGAGCCTATGGTGTAAATTATCGATAGTCCATATCTCGGAAACTATAAGAGATAATGCAATTTGGCAACCGGCAATGTAATTAGCATGCCGAATATTACTTGGAATGTGAATTGGAACGAAATCGCCAATAGATAAGACCATTTTACAATTTGGGCCCAAGTTAGAAGCAGAGCCTATGGTGTAAATTATCGATAGTCCATATCTCGGAAACTATAAGAGATAATGCAATTTGGCAACCGGCAATGTAATTAGCATGCCGAATATTACTTGGAATGTGAATTGGAACGAAATCGCCAATAGATAAGACCATTTTACAATTTGGGCCCAAGTTAGAAGCAGAGCCTATGGTGTAAATTATCGATAGTCCATATCTCGGAAACTATAAGAGATAATGCAATTTGGCAACCGGCAATGTAATTAGCATGCCGAATATTACTTGGAATGTGAATTGGAACGAAATCGCCAATAGATAAGACCATTTTACAATTTGGGCCCAAGTTAGAAGCAGAGCCTAAGGTGTAAATTATCGATAGTCCATATCTCGGAAACTATAAGAGATAATGCAATTTGGCAACCGGCAATGTAATTAGCATGCCGAATATTACTTGGAATGTGAATTGGAACGAAATCGCCAATAGATAAGACCATTTTACAATTTGGGCCCAAGTTAGAAGCAGAGCCTAAGGTGTAAATTATTGATAGTCCATATCTCGGAAACTATAAGAGATAATGCAATTTCGCAACCGGCAATGTAATTAGCATGCCGAATTTCACTTGGAATGTGAATTGGGACGAAATCGCCAATAGATAAGACCATTTTACAAATTGGGCCCAAGTTAGAAGCAGAGCCTAAGGTGTAAATTATCGATAGTCCATATCTCGGAAACTATAAGAGATAATGCAATTTGGCAACCGGCAATGTAATTAGCATGCCGAATATTACTTGGAATGTGAATTGGAACGAAATCGCCAATAGATAAGACCATTTTACAATTTGGGCCCAAGTTAGAAGCAGAGCCTAAGGTGTAAATTATCGATAGTCCATATCTCGGAAACTATAAGAGATAATGCAATTTGGCAACCGGCAATGTAATTAGCATGCCGAATATTACTTGGAATGTGAATTGGAACGAAATCGCCAATTGATAAGACCATTTTACAATTTGGGCCCAAGTTAGAAGCAGAGCCTAAGGTGTAAATTATCGATAGTCCATATCTCGGAAACTATAAGAGATAATGCAATTTGGCAACCGGCAATGTAATTAGCATGCCGAATATTACTTGGAATGTGAATTGGAACGAAATCGCCAATAGATAAGACCATTTTACAATTTGGGAGCAAGTTAGAAGCAGAGCCTAAGGTGTAAATTATCGATAGTCCATATCTCGGAAACTATAAGAGATAATGCAATTTGGCAACCGGCAATGTAATTAGCATGCCGAATATTACTTGGAATGTGAATTGGAACGAAATCGCCAATAGATAAGACCATTTTACCATTTGGGCCCAAATTAGAAGCAGAGCCTATGGTGTAAATTATCGATAGTCCATATCTCGGAAACTATAAGAGATAATGCAATTTGACAACCGGCAATGTAATTAGCATGCCGAATATTACTTGGAATGTGAATTGGAACGAAATCGCCAATAGATAAGACCATTTTACAATTTGGGCCCAAGTTAGAAGCAGAGCCTAAGGTGTAAATTATCGATAGTCCATATCTCGGAAACTATAAGAGATAATGCAATTTGGCAACCGGCAATGTAATTAGCATGCCGAATATTACTTGGAATGTGAATTGGAACGAAATCGCCAATAAATAAGACCATTTTACAATTTGGGCCCAAGTTAGAAGCAGACCCTAAGGTGTAAATTATCGATAGTCCATATCTCGGAAACTATAAGAGATAATGCAATTTCGCAACCGGCAATGTAATTAGCATGCCGAATATCACTTGGAATGTGAATTGGGACGAAATCGCCAATAGATAAGACCATTTTACAATTTGGGCCCAAGTTAGAAGCAGAGCCTAAGGTGTAAATTATCGATAGTCCATATCTCGGAAACTATAAGAGATAATGCAATTTGGCAACCGGCAATGTAATTAGCATGCCGAATATTACTTGGAATGTGAATTGGAACGAAATCGCCAATAGATAAGACCATTTTACAATTTGGGCCCAAGTTAGAAGCAGAGCCTAAGGTGTAAATTATCGATAGTCCATATCTCGGAAACTATAAGAGATAATGCAATTTGGCAACCGGCAATGTAATTAGCAGGCCGAATATTACTTGGAATGTGAATTGGAACGAAATCGCCAATAGATAAGACCATTTTACAATTTGGGAGCAAGTTAGAAGCATAGCCTAAGGTGTAAATTATCGATAGTCCATATCTCGGAAACTATAAGAGATAATGCAATTTGGCAACCGGCAATGTAATTAGCATGCCAAATATTACTTGGAATGTGAATTGGAACGAAATCGCCAATAGATAAGACCATTTTACAATTTGGGCCCAAGTTAGAAGCAGAGCCTAAGGTGTAAATTATCGATAGTCCATATCTCGGAAACTATAAGAGATAATGCAATTTGGCAACCGGCAATGTAATTAGCATGCCGAATATTACTTGGAATGTGAATTGGAACGAAATCGCCAATAGATAAGACCATTTTACAATTTGGGCCCAAGTTAGAAGCAGAGCCTAAGGTGTAAATTATCGATAGTCCATATCTCGGAAACTATAAGAGATAATGCAATTTGGCAACCGGCAATGTAATTAGCATGCCGAATATTTCTTGGAATGTGAATTGGAACGAAATCGCCAATAGATAAGACCATTTTACAATTTGGACCCAAGTTAGAAGCAGAGCCTAAGGTGTAAATTATTGATAGTCCATATCTCGGAAACTATAAGAGATAATGCAATTTCGCAACCGGCAATGTAATTAGCATGCCGAATATCACTTGGAATGTGAATTGGGACGAAATCGCCAATAGATAAGACCATTTTACAATTTGGGCCCAAGTTAGAAGCAGAGCCTATGGTGTAAATTATCGATAGTCCATATCTCGGAAACTATAAGAGATAATGCAATTTGGCAACCGGCAATGTAATTAGCATGCCGAATATTACTTGGAATGTGAATTGGAACGAAATCGCCAATAGATAAGACCATTTTACAATTTGGGCCCAAGTTAGAAGCAGAGCCTATGGTGTAAATTATCGATAGTCCATATCTCGGAAACTATAAGAGATAATGCAATTTGGCAACCGGCAATGTAATTAGCATGCCGAATATTACTTGGAATGTGAATTGGAACGAAATCGCCAATAGATAAGACCATTTTACAATTTGGGCCCAAGTTAGAAGCAGAGCCTAAGGTGTAAATTATCGATAGTCCATATCTCGGAAACTATAAGAGATAATGCAATTTGGCAACCGGCAATGTAATTAGCACGCCGAATATTACTTGGAATGTGAAATGGAACGAAATCGCCAATAGATAAGACCATTTTACAATTTGGGCCCAAGTTAGAATCAGAGCCTAAGGTGTAAATTATCGATAGTCCATATCTCGGAAACTATAAGAGATAATGCAATTTGGCAACCGGCAATGTAATTAGCATGCCGAATATTACTTGGAATGTGAATTGGAACGAAATCGCCAATAAATAAGACCATTTTACAATTTGGGCCCAAGTTAGAAGCAGAGCCTAAGGTGTAAATTATCGATAGTCCATATCTCGGAAACTATAAGAGATAATGCAATTTCGCAACCGGCAATGTAATTAGCATGCCCAATATCACTTGAAATGTGAATTGGGACGAAATCGCCAATAGATAAGACCATTTTACAATTTGGGCCCAAGTTAGAAGCAGAGCCTAAGGTGTAAATTATCGATAGTCCATATCTCGGAAACTATAAGAGATAATGCAATTTGGCAACCGGCAATGTAATTAGCATGCCGAATATTACTTGGAATGTGAATTGGAACGAAATCGCCAATAGAAAAGACCATTTTACAATTTGGGCCCAAGTTAGAAGCAGAGCCTAAGGTGTAAATTATCGATAGTCCATATCTCGGAAATTATAAGAGATAATGCAATTTGCCAACCGGCAATGTAATTAGCATGCCGAATATTACTTGGAATGTGAATTGGAACGAAATCGCCAATAGATAAGACCATTTTACAATTTGGGAGCAAGTTAGAAGCAGAGCCTAAGGTGTAAATTATCGATAGTCCATATCTCGGAAACTATAAGAGATAATGCAATTTGGCAACCGGCAATGTAATTAGCATGCCGAATATTACTTGGAATGTGAATTGGAACGAAATCGCCAATAGATAAGACCATTTTACAATTTGGGCCCAAGTTAGAAGCAGAGCCTAAGGTGTAAATTATCGATAGTCCATATCTCGGAAACTATAAGAGATAATGCAATTTGGCAACCGGCTATGTAATTAGCATGCCGAATATTACTTGGAATGTGAATTTGAACGAAATCGCCAATAGATAAGACCATTTTACAATTTGGGCCCAAGTTAGAAGCAGAGCCTAAGGTGTAAATTATCGATAGTCCATATCTCGGAAACTATAAGAGATAATGCAATTTGGCAACCGGCAATGTAATTAGCATGCCGAATATTTCTTGGAATGTGAATTGGAACGAAATCGCCAATAGATAAGACCATTTTACAATTTGGACCCAAGTTAGAAGCAGAGCCTAAGGTGTAAATTATTGATAGTCCATATCTCGGAAACTATAAGAGATAATGCAATTTCGCTACCGGCAATGTAATTAGCATGCCGAATATCACTTGGAATGTGAATTGGGACGAAATCGCCAATAGATAAGACCATTTTACAATTTGGGCCCAAGTTAGAAGCAGAGCCTAAGGTGTAAATTATCGATAGTCCATATCTCGGAAACTATAAGAGATAATGCAATTTGGCAACCGGCAATGTAATTAGCATGCCGAATATTACTTGGAATGTGAATTGGAACGAAATCGCCAATAGATAAGACCATTTTACAATTTGGGCCCAAGTTAGAAGCAGAGCCTAAGGTGTAAATTATCGATAGTCCATATCTCGGAAACTATAAGAGATAATGCAATTTGGCAACCGGCAATGTAATAAGCATGCCGAATATTACTTGGAATGTGAATTGGAACGAAATCGCCAATAGATAAGACCATTTTACAATTTGGGCCCAAGTTAGAAGCAGAGCCTAAGGTGTAAATTATCGATAGTCCATATCTCGGAAACTATAAGAGATAATGCAATTTGGCAACCGGCAATGTAATTAGCATGCCGAATATTACTTGGAGTGTGAATTGGAACGAAATCGCCAATAGGTAAGACCATTTTACAATTTGGGCCCAAGTTAGAAGCAGAGCCTAAGGTGTAAATTATCGATAGTCCATATCTCGGAAACTATAAGAGATAATGCAATTTGGCAACCGGCAATGTAATTAGCATGCCGAATATTACTTGGAATGTGAATTGGAACGAAATCGCCAATAGATAAGACCATTTTACAATTTGGGAGCAAGTTAGAAGCAGAGCCTAAGGTGTAAATTATCGATAGTCCATATCTCGGAAACTATAAGAGATAATGCAATTTGGCAACCGGCAATGTAATTAGCATGCCGAATATTACTTGGAATGTGAATTGGAACGAAATCGCCAATAGATAAGACCATTTTACAATTTGGGCCCAAGTTAGAAGCAGAGCCTATGGTGTAAATTATCGATAGTCCATATCTCGGAAACTATAAGAGATAATGCAATTTGGCAACCGGCAATGAAATTAGCATGCCCAATATTACTTGGAATGTGAATTGGAACGAAATCGCCAATAGATAAGACCATTTTACAATTTGGGCCCAAGTTAGAAGCAGAGCCTAAGGTGTAAATTATCGATAGTCCATATCTCGGAAACTATAAGAGATAATGCAATTTGGCAACCGGCAATGAAATTAGCATGCCCAATATTACTTGGAATGTGAATTGGAACGAAATCGCCAATAGATAAGACCATTTTACAATTTGAGCCCAAGTTAGAAGCAGAGCCTAAGGTGTAAATTATCGATAGTCCATATCTCGGAAACTATAAGAGATAATTCAATTTGGCAACCGGCAATGTAATTAGCATGCCGAATATTACTTGGAATGTGAATTGGAACGAAATCGCCAATAGATAAGACCATTTTACAATTTGGGCCCAAGTTAGAAGCAGAGCCTAAGGTGTAAATTATCGATAGTCCATATCTCGGAAACTATAAGAGATAATTCAATTTGGCAACCGGCAATGTAATTAGCATGCCGAATATCACTTGGAATGTGAATTGGGACGAAATCGCCAATAGATAAGACCATTTTACAATTTGGGCCCAAGTTAGAAGCAGAGCCTAAGGTGTAAATTATCGATAGTTCATATCTCGGAAACTATAAGAGATAATTCAATTTGGCAACCGGCAATGTAATTAGCATGCCGAATATTACTTGGAATGTGAATTGGAACGAAATCGCCAATAGATAAGACCATTTTACAATTTGGGCCCAAGTTAGAAGCAGAGCCTAAGGTGTAAATTATCGATAGTCCATATCTCGGAAACTATAAGAGATAATTCAATTTGGCAACCGGCAATGTAATTAGCATGCCGAATATCACTTGGAATGTGAATTGGGACGAAATCGCCAATAGATAAGACCATTTTACAATTTGGGCCCAAGTTAGAAGCAGAGCCTAAGGTGTAAATTATCGATAGTCCATATCTCGGAAACTATAAGAGATAATGCAATTTGGCAACCGGCAATGTAATTAGCATGCCGAATATTACTTGGAATGTGAATTGGAACGAAATCGCCAATAGATAAATAGAATTTGGGCCCAAGTTAGAAGCAGAGCCTAAGGTGTAAATTATCGATAGTCCATATCTCGGAAACTATAAGAGATAATGCAATTTGGCAACCGGCAATGTAATTGGCATGCCGAATATTACTTGGAGTGTGAATTGGAACGAAATCGCCAATAGGTAAGACCATTTTACAATTTGGGCCCAAGTTAGAAGCAGAGCCTAAGGTGTAAATTATCGATAGTCCATATCTCGGAAACTATAAGAGATAATGCAATTTGGCAACCGGCAATGTAATTAGCATGCCGAATATTACTTGGAATGTGAATTGGAACGAAATCGCCAATAGATAAGACCATTTTGCAATTTGGGAGCAAGTTAGAAGCAGAGCCTAAGGTGTAAATTATCGATAGTCCATATCTCGGAAACTATAAGAGATAATTCAATTTGGCAACCGGCAATGTAATTAGCATGCCGAATATCACTTGGAATGTGAATTGGGACGAAATCGCCAATAGATAAGACCATTTTACAATTTGGGCCCAAGTTAGAAGCAGAGCCTAAGGTGTAAATTATCGATAGTCCATATCTCGGAAACTATAAGAGATAATGCAATTTGGCAACCGGCAATGTAATTAGCATGCCGAATATTACTTGGAATGTGAATTGGAACGAAATCGCCAATAGATAAATAGAATTTGGGCCCAAGTTAGAAGCAGAGCCTAAGGTGTAAATTATCGATAGTCCATATCTCGGAAACTATAAGAGATAATGCAATTTGGCAACCGGCAATGTAATTGGCATGCCGAATATTACTTGGAGTGTGAATTGGAACGAAATCGCCAATAGGTAAGACCATTTTACAATTTGGGCCCAAGTTAGAAGCAGAGCCTAAGGTGTAAATTATCGATAGTCCATATCTCGGAAACTATAAGAGATAATGCAATTTGGCAACCGGCAATGTAATTAGCATGCCGAATATTACTTGGAATGTGAATTGGAACGAAATCGCCAATAGATAAGACCATTTTACAATTTGGGAGCAAGTTAGAAGCAGAGCCTATGGTGTAAATTATCGATAGTCCATATCTCGGAAACTATAAGAGATAATGCAATTTGGCAACCGGCAATGAAATTAGCATGCCCAATATTACTTGGAATGTGAATTGGAACGAAATCGCCAATAGATAAGACCATTTTACAATTTGGGCCCAAGTTAGAAGCAGAGCCTAAGGTGTAAATTATCGATAGTCCATATCTCAGAAACTATAAGAGATAATTCAATTTGGCAACCGGCAATGTAATTAGCATGCCGAATATTACTTGGAATGTGAATTGGAACGAAATCGCCAATAGATAAGACCATTTTACAATTTGGGCCCAAGTTAGAAGCAGAGCCTAAGGTGTAAATTATCGATAGTCCATATCTCGGAAACTATAAGAGATAATGCAATTTGGCAACCGGCAATGTAATTAGCATGCCGAATATTACTTGGAATGTGAATTGGAACGAAATCGCCAATAGATAAGACCATTTTACAATTTGGGAGCAAGTTAGAAGCAGAGCCTAAGGTGTAAATTATCGATAGTCCATATCTCGGAAACTATAAGAGATAATGCAATTTGGCAACCGGCAATGTAATTAGCATGCCGAATATTACTTGGAATGTGAATTGGAACGAAATCGCCAATAGATAAGACCATTTTACAATTTGGGCCCAAGTTAGAAGCAGAGCCTATGGTGTAAATTATCGATAGTCCATATCTCGGAAACTATAAGAGATAATGCAATTTGGCAACCGGCAATGTAATTAGCATGCCGAATATTACTTGGAATGTGAATTGGAACGAAATCGCCAATAGATAAGACCATTTTACAATTTGGGCCCAAGTTAGAAGCAGAGCCTAAGGTGTAAATTATCGATAGTCCATATCTCGGAAACTATAAGAGATAATGCAATTTGGCAACCGGCAATGTAATTAGCATGCCGAATATTACTTGGAATGTGAATTGGAACGAAATCGCCAATAGATAAGACCATTTTACAATTTGGGCCCAAGTTAGAAGCAGAGCCTAAGGTGTAAATTATCGATAGTCCATATCTCGGAAACTATAAGAGTTAATGCAATTTGGCAACCGGCAATGTAATTAGCATGCCGAATATTACTTGGAATGTGAATTGGAACGAAATCGCCAATAGATAAGACCATTTTACAATTTGGGCCCAAGTTAGAAGCAGAGCCTAAGGTGTAAATTATTGATAGTCCATATCTCGGAAACTATAAGAGATAATGCAATTTCGCAACCGGCAATGTAATTAGCATGCCGAATATCACTTGGAATGTGAATTGGGACGAAATCGCCAATAGATAAGACCATTTTACAATTTGGGCCCAAGTTAGAAGCAGAGCCTAAGGTGTAAATTATCGATAGTCCATATCTCGGAAACTCTAAGAGATAATGCAATTTGGCAACCGGCAATGTAATTAGCATGCCGAATATTACTTGGAATGTGAATTGGAACGAAATCGCCAATAGATAAGACCATTTTACAATTTGGGCCCAAATTAGAAGCAGAGCCTAAGGTGTAAATTATCGATAGTCCATATCTCGGAAACTATAAGAGATAATGCAATTTGGCAACCGGCAATGTAATTAGCATGCCGAATATTACTTGGAATGTGAATTGGAACGAAATCGCCAATAGATAAGACCATTTTACAATTTGGGCCCAAGTTAGAAGCAGAGCCTAAGGTGTAAATTATCGATAGTCCATATCTCGGAAACTATAAGAGATAATGCAATTTCGCAACCGGCAATGTAATTAGCATGCCGAATATTACTTGGAGTGTGAATTGGAACGAAATCGCCAATAGATAAGACCATTTTACAATTTGGGCCCAAGTTAGAAGCAGAGCCTAAGGTGTAAATTATCGATAGTCCATATCTCGGAAACTATAAGAGATAATGCAGTTTGGCAACCGGCAATGTAATTAGCATGCCGAATATTACTTGGAATGTGAATTGGAACGAAATCGCCAATAGATAAGACCATTTTACAATTTGGGCCCAAGTTAGAAGCAGAGCCTAAGGTGTAAATTATCGATAGTCCATATCTCGGAAACTATAAGAGATAATGCAATTTGGCAACCGGCAATGTAATTAGCATGCCGAATATTACTTGGAATGTGAATTGGAACGAAATCCCCAATAGATAAGACCATTTTACAATTTGGGCCCAAGTTAGAAGCAGAGCCTAAGGTGTAAATTATCGATAGTCCATATCTCGGAAACTATAAGAGATAATGCAATTTGGCAACCGGCAATGTAATTAGCATGCCGAATATTACTTGGAATGTGAATTGCAACTAAATCGCCAATAGATAAGACCATTTTACAATTTGGGCCGAAGTTAGAAGCAGAGCCTAAGGTGTAAATTATCGATAGTCCATATCTCGGAAACTATAAGAGATAATGCAATTTGGCAACCGGCAATGTAATTAGCATGCCGAATATTACTTGGAATGTGAATTGGAACGAAATCGCCAATAGATAAAACCATTTTACAATTTGGGCCCAAGTTAGAAGCAGAGCCTATGGTGTAAATTATCGATAGTCCATATCTCGGAAACTATAAGAGATAATGCAATTTGGCAACCGGCAATGTAATTAGCATGCCCAATATTACTTGGAATGTGAATTGGAACGAAATCGCCAATAGATAAGACCATTTTACAATTTGGGCCCAAGTTAGAAGCAGAGCCTAAGGTGTAAATTATCGATAGTCCATATCTCGGAAACTATAAGAGATAATTCAATTTGGCAACCGGCAATGTAATTAGCATGCCGAATATTACTTGGAATGTGAATTGGAACGAAATCGCCAATAGATAAGACCATTTTACAATTTGGGCCCAAGTTAGAAGCAGAGCCTAAGGTGTAAATTATCGATAGTCCATATCTCGGAAACTATAAGAGATAATGCAATTTGGCAACCGGCAATGTAATTAGCATGCCGAATATTACTTGGAATGTGAATTGGAACGAAATCGCCAATAGATAAGACCATTTTACAATTTGGGAGCAAGTTAGAAGCAGAGCCTAAGGTGTAAATTATCGATAGTCCATATCTCGGAAACTATAAGAGATAATGCAATTTGGCAACCGGCAAAATAATTAGCATGCCGAATATTACTTGGAATGTGAATTGGAACGAAATCGCCAATAGATAAGACCATTTTACAATTTGGGCCCAAGTTAGAAGCATAGCCTATGGTGTAAATTATCGATAGTCCATATCTCGGAAACTATAAGAGATAATGCAATTTGGCAACCGGCAATGTAATTAGCATGCCGAATATTACTTGGAATGTGAATTGGAACGAAATCGCCAATAGATAAGACCATTTTACAATTTGGGCCCAAGTTAGAAGCAGAGCCTAAGGTGTAAATTATCGATAGTCCATATCTCGGAAACTATAAGAGATAATGCAATTTGGCAACCGGCAATATGATTAGCATGCCGAATATTACTTGGAATGTGAATTGGAACGAAATCGCCAATAGATAAGACCATTTTACAATTTGGGCCCAAGTTAGAAACAGAGCCTAAGATGTAAATTATCGATAGTCCATATCTCGGAAACTATAAGAGATAATGCAATTTGGCAACCGGCAATGTAATTAGCATGCCGAATATTACTTGGAATGTGAATTGGAACGAAATCGCCAATAGATAAGACCATTTTACAATTTGGGCCCAAGTTAGAAGCAGAGCCTAAGGTGTAAATTATTGATAGTCCATATCTCGGAAACTATAAGAGATAATGCAATTTCGCAACCGGCAATGTAATTAGCATGCCGAATATCGCTTGGAATGTGAATTGGGACGAAATCGCCAATAGATAAGACCATTTTACAATTTGGGCCCAAGTTAGAAGCAGAGCCTAAGGTGTAAATTATCGATAGTCCATATCTCGGAAACTATAAGAGATAATGCAATTTGGCAACCGGCAATGTAATTAGCATGCCGAATATTACTTGGAATGTGAATTGCAACTAAATCGCCAATAGATAAGACCATTTTACAATTTGGGCCCAAGTTAGAAGCAGAGCCTAAGGTGTAAATAATCGATAGTCCATATCTCGGAAACTATAAGAGATAATGCAATTTGGCAACCGGCAATGTAATTAGCATGCCGAATATTACTTGGAATGTGAATTGGAACGAAATCGCCAATAGATAAGACCATTTTACAATTTGGGCCCAAGTTAGAAGCAGAGCCTATGGTGTAAATTATCGATAGTCCATATCTCGGAAACTATAAGAGATAATGCAATTTGGCAACCGGCAATGTAATTAGCATGCCCAATATTACTTGGAATGTGAATTGGAACGAAATCGCCAATAGATAAGACCATTTCACAATTTGGGCCCAAGTTAGAAGCAGAGCCTAAGGTGTAAATTATCGATAGTCCATATCTCGTTAACTATAAGAAATAATTCAATTTGGCAACCGGCAATGTAATTAGCATGCCGAATATTACTTGGAATGTGAATTGGAACGAAATCGCCAATAGATAAGACCATTTTACAATTTGGGCCCAAGTTAGAAGCAGAGCCTAAGGTGTAAATTATCGATAGTCCATATCTCGGAAACTATAAGAGATAATGCAATTTGGCAACCGGCAATGTAATTAGCATGCCGAATATTACTTGGAATGTGAATTGGAACGAAATCGCCAATAGATAAGACCATTTTACAATTTGGGAGCAAGTTAGAAGCAGAGCCTAAGGTGTAAATTATCGATAGTCCATATCTCGAAAACTATAAGAGATAATGCAATTTGGCAACCGGCAATGTAATTAGCATGCCGAATATTACTTGGAATGTGAATTGGAACGAAATCGCCAATAGATAAGACCATTTTACAATTTGGGCCCAAGTTAGAAGCAGAGCCTATGGTGTAAATTATCGATAGTCCATATCTCGGAAACTATAAGAGATAATGCAATTTGGCAACCGGCAATGTAATTAGCATGCCGAATATTACTTGGAATGTGAATTGGAACGAAATCGCCAATAGATAAGACCATTTTACAATTTGGGCCCAAGTTAGAAGCAGAGCCTAAGGTGTAAATTATCGATAGTCAATATCTCGGAAACTATAAGAGATAATGCAATTTGGCAACCGGCAATGTAATTAGCATGCCGAATATTACTTGGAATGTGAATTGGAACGAAATCGCCAATAGATAAGACCATTTTACAATTTGGGCCCAAGTTAGAATCAGAGCCTAAGGTGTAAATTATCGATAGTCCATATCTCGGAAACTATAAGAGATAATGCAATTTGGCAACCGGCAATGTAATTAGCATGCCGAATATTACTTGGAATGTGAATTGGAACGAAATCGCCAATAAATAAGACCATTTTACAATTTGGGCCCAAGTTAGAAGCAGAGCCTAAGGTGTAAATTATCGATAGTCCATATCTCGGAAACTATAAGAGATAATGCAATTTCGCAACCGGCAATGTAATTAGCATGCCGAATATCACTTGGAATGTGAATTGGGACGAAATCGCCAATAGATAAGACCATTTTACAATTTGGGCCCAAGTTAGAAGCAGAGCCTAAGGTGTAAATTATCGATAGTCCATATCTCGGAAACTATAAGAGATAATGCAATTTGGCAACCGGCAATGTAATTAGCATGCCGAATATTACTTGGAATGTGAATTGGAACGAAATCGCCAATAGATAAGACCATTTTACAATTTGGGCCCAAGTTTGAAGCAGAGCCTAAGGTGTAAATTATCGATAGTCCATATCTCGGAAACTATAAGAGATAATGCAATTTGGCAACCGGCAATGTAATTAGCATGCCGAATATTACTTGGAATGTGAATTGGAACGAAATCGCCAATAGATAAGACCATTTTACAATTTGGGCCCAAGTTAGAAGCAGAGCCTAAGGTGTAAATTATCGATAGTCCATATCTCGGAAACTATAAGAGATAATGCAATTTCGCAACCGGCAATGTAATTAGCATGCCGAATATTACTTGGAGTGTGAATTGGAACGAAATCGCCAATAGATAAGACCATTTTACAATTTGGGCCCAAGTTAAAAGCAGAGCCTAAGGTGTAAATTATCGATAGTCCATATCTCGGAAACTATAAGAGATAATGCAATTTGGCAACCGGCAATGTAATTAGCATGCCGAATATTACTTGGAATGTGAATTGGAACGAAATCGCCAATAGATAAGACCATTTTACAATTTGGGCCCAAGTTAGAATCAGAGCCTAAGGTGTAAATTATCGATAGTCCATATCTCGGAAACTATAAGAGATAATGCAATTTGGCAACCGGCAATGTAATTAGCATGCCGAATATTACTTGGAATGTGAATTGGAACGAAATCGCCAATAAATAAGACCATTTTACAATTTGGGCCCAAGTTAGAAGCAGAGCCTAAGGTGTAAATTATCGATAGTCCATATCTCGGAAACTATAAGAGATAATGCAATTTCGCAACCGGCAATGTAATTAGCATGCCGAATATCACTTGGAATGTGAATTGGGACGAAATCGCCAATAGATAAGACCATTTTACAATTTGGGCCCAAGTTAGAAGCAGAGCCTAAGGTGTAAATTATCGATAGTCCATATCTCGGAAACTATAAGAGATAATGCAATTTGGCAACCGGCAATGTAATTAGCATGCCGAATATTACTTGGAATGTGAATTGGAACGAAATCGCCAATAGATAAGACCATTTTACAATTTGGGCCCAAGTTTGAAGCAGAGCCTAAGGTGTAAATTATCGATAGTCCATATCTCGGAAACTATAAGAGATAATGCAATTTGGCAACCGGCAATGTAATTAGCATGCCGAATATTACTTGGAATGTGAATTGGAACGAAATCGCCAATAGATAAGACCATTTTACAATTTGGGCCCAAGTTAGAAGCAGAGCCTAAGGTGTAAATTATCGATAGTCCATATCTCGGAAACTATAAGAGATAATGCAATTTCGCAACCGGCAATGTAATTAGCATGCCGAATATTACTTGGAGTGTGAATTGGAACGAAATCGCCAATAGATAAGACCATTTTACAATTTGGGCCCAAGTTAGAAGCAGAGCCTAAGGTGTAAATTATCGATAGTCCATATCTCGGAAACTATAAGAGATAATGCAATTTGGCAACCGGCAATGTAATTAGCATGCCGAATATTACTTGGAATGTGAATTGGAACGAAATCGCCAATAGATAAGACCATTTTACAATTTGGGCCCAAGTTAGAAGCAGAGCCTAAGGTGTAAATTATCGATAGTCCATATCTCGGAAACTATAAGAGATAATGCAATTTGGCAACCGGCAATGTAATTAGCATGCCGAATATAACTTGGAATGTGAATTGGAACGAAATCGCCAATAGATAAGACCATTTTACAATTTGGGCCCAAGTTAGAAGCAGAGCCTAAGGTGTAAATTATCGATAGTCCATATCTCGGAAACTATAAGAGATAATGCAATTTCGCAACCGGCAATGTAATTAGCATGCCGAATATTACTTGGAGTGTGAATTGGAACGAAATCGCCAATAGATAAGACCATTTTACAATTTGGGCCCAAGTTAGAAGCAGAGCCTAAGGTGTAAATTATCGATAGTCCATATCTCGGAAACTATAAGAGATAATGCAATTTGGCAACCGGCAATGTAATTAGCATGCCGAATATAACTTGGAATGTGAATTGGAACGAAATCGCCAATAGATAAGACCATTTTACAATTTGGGCCCAAGTTAGAAGCAGAGCCTAAGGTGTAAATTATCGATAGTCCATATCTCGGAAACTATAAGAGATAATGCAATTTCGCAACCGGCAATGTAATTAGCATGCCGAATATTACTTGGAGTGTGAATTGGAACGAAATCGCCAATAGATAAGACCATTTTACAATTTGGGCCCAAGTTAGAAGCAGAGCCTAAGGTGTAAATTATCGATAGTCCATATCTCGGAAACTATAAGAGATAATGCAATTTGGCAACCGGCAATGTAATTAGCATGCCGAATATTACTTGGAGTGTGAATTGGAACGAAATCGCCAATAGATAAGACCATTTTACAATTTGGGCCCAAGTTAGAAGCAGAGATTAAGGTGTAAATTATCGATAGTCCATATCTCGGAAACTATAAGAGATAATGCAATTTGGCAACCGGCAATGTAATTAGCATGCCGAATATTACTTGGAATGTGAATTGGAACGAAATCGCCAATAGATAAGACCATTTTACAATTTGGGCCCAAGTTAGAAGCAGAGCCTAAGGTGTAAATAATCGATAATCCATATCTCGGAAACTATAAGAGATAATGCAATTTGGCAACCGGCAATGTAATTAGCATGCCGAATATTACTTGGAATGTGAATTGGAACGAAATCGCCAATAGATAAGACCATTTTACAATTTGGGCCCAAGTTAGAAGCAGAGCCTATGGTGTAAATTATCGATAGTCCATATCTCGGAAACTATAAGAGATAATTGAATTTGGCAACCGGCAATGTAATTAGCATGCCGAATATTACTTGGAATGTGAATTGGAACGAAATCGCCAATAGATAAGACCATTTTACAATTTGGGCCCAAGTTAGAAGCAGAGCCTAAGGTGTAAATTATCGATAGTCCATATCTCGGAAACTATAAGAGATAATGCAATTTGGCAACCGGCAATGTAATTAGCATGCCGAATATTACTTGGAATGTGAATTGGAACGAAATCGCCAATAAATAAGACCATTTTACAATTTGGGCCCAAGTTAGAAGCAGAGCCTAAGGTGTAAATTATCGATAGTCCATATCTCGGAAACTATAAGAGATAATGCAATTTCGCAACCGGCAATGTAATTAGCATGCCGAATATCACTTGGAATGTGAATTGGGACGAAATCGCCAATAGATAAGACCATTTTACAATTTGGGCCCAAGTTAGAAGCAGAGCCTAAGGTGTAAATTATCGATAGTCCATATCTCGGAAACTATAAGAGATAATGCAATTTGGCAACCGGCAATGTAATTAGCATGCCGAATATTACTTGGAATGTGAATTGGAACGAAATCGCCAATAGATAAGACCATTTTACAATTTGGGCCCAAGTTTGAAGCAGAGCCTAAGGTGTAAATTATCGATAGTCCATATCTCGGAAACTATAAGAGATAATGCAATTTGGCAACCGGCAATGTAATTAGCATGCCGAATATTACTTGGAATGTGAATTGGAACGAAATCGCCAATAGATAAGACCATTTTACAATTTGGGCCCAAGTTAGAAGCAGAGCCTAAGGTGTAAATTATCGATAGTCCATATCTCGGAAACTATAAGAGATAATGCAATTTCGCAACCGGCAATGTAATTAGCATGCCGAATATTACTTGGAGTGTGAATTGGAACGAAATCGCCAATAGATAAGACCATTTTACAATTTGGGCCCAAGTTAGAAGCAGAGGCTAAGGTGTAAATTATCGATAGTCCATATCTCGGAAACTATAAGAGATAATGCAATTTCGCAACCGGCAATGTAATTAGCATGCCGATTATCACTTGGAATGTGAATTGGGACGAAATCGCCAATAGATAAGACCATTTTACAATTTGGGCCCAAGTTAGAAGCAGAGCCTAAGGTGTAAATTATCGAGAGTCCATATCTCGGAAACTATAAGAGATAATGCAATTTGGCAACCGGCAATGTAATTAGCATGCCGAATATTACTTGGAATGTGAATTGGGACGAAATCGCCAATAGATAAGACCATTTTACAATTTGGGCCCAAGTTAGAAGCAGAGCCTAAGGTGTAAATTATCGATAGTCCATATCTCGGAAACTATAAGAGATAATGCAATTTGGCTACCGGCAATGTAATTAGCATGCCGAATATTACTTGGAATGTGAATTGGAACGAAATCGCCAATAGATAAGACCATTTTACATTTTGGGCCCAAGTTAGAAGCAGAGCCTAAGGTGTAAATTATCGATAGTCCATATCTCGGAAACTATAAGAGATAATGCAATTTCGCAACCGGCAATGTAATTAGCATGCCGAATATCACTTGGAATGTGAATTGGGACGAAATCGCCAATAGATAAGACCATTTTACAATTTGGGCCCAAGTTAGAAGCAGAGCCTAAGGTGTAAATTATCGATAGTCCATATCTCGGAAACTATAAGAGATAATGCAATTTGGCAACCGGCAATGTAATTAGCATGCCGAATATTACTTGGAATGTGAATTGGAACGAAATCGCCAATAGATAAGACCATTTTACAATTTGGGCCCAAGTTTGAAGCAGAGCCTAAGGTGTAAATTATCGATAGTCCATATCTCGGAAACTATAAGAGATAATGCAATTTGGCAACCGGCAATGTAATTAGCATGCCGAATATTACTTGGAATGTGAATTGGAACGAAATCGCCAATAGATAAGACCATTTTACAATTTGGGCCCAAGTTAGAAGCAGAGCCTAAGGTGTAAATTATCGATAGTCCATATCTCGGAAACTATAAGAGATAATGCAATTTCGCAACCGGCAATGTAATTAGCATGCCGAATATTACTTGGAGTGTGAATTGGAACGAAATCGCCAATAGATAAGACCATTTTACAATTTGGGCCCAAGTTAGAAGCAGAGATTAAGGTGTAAATTATCGATAGTCCATATCTCGGAAACTATAAGAGATAATGCAATTTGGCAACCGGCAATGTAATTAGCATGCCGAATATTACTTGGAATGTGAATTGGAACGAAATCGCCAATAGATAAGACCATTTTACAATTTGGGCCCAAGTTAGAAGCAGAGCCTAAGGTGTAAATTATCGATAGTCCATATCTCGGAAACTATAAGAGATAATGCAATTTGGCAACCGGCAATGTAATTAGCATGCCGAATATAACTTGGAATGTGAATTGGAACGAAATCGCCAATAGATAAGACCATTTTACAATTTGGGCCCAAGTTGGAAGCAGAGCCTAAGGTGTAAATTATCGATAGTCCATATCTCGGAAACTATAAGAGATAATGCAATTTGGCAACCGGCAATGTAATTAGCATGCCGAATATTACTTGGAATGTGAATTGCAACTAAATCGCCAATAGATAAGACCATTTTACAATTTGGGCCCAAGTTAGAAGCAGAGGCTAAGGTGTGAATTATCGATAGTCCATATCTCGGAAACTATAAGAGATAATGCAATTTCGCAACCGGCAATGTAATTAGCATGCCGATTATCACTTGGAATGTGAATTGGGACGAAATCGCCAATAGATAAGACCATTTTACAATTTGGGCCCAAGTTAGAAGCAGAGCCTAAGGTGTAAATTATCGAGAGTCCATATCTCGGAAACTATAAGAGATAATGCAATTTGGCAACCGGCAATGTAATTAGCATGCCGAATATTACTTGGAATGTGAATTGGGACGAAATCGCCAATAGATAAGACCATTTTACAATTTGGGCCCAAGTTAGAAGCAGAGCCTAAGGTGTAAATTATCGATAGTCCATATCTCGGAAACTATAAGTGATAATGCAATTTGGCAACCGGCAATGTAATTAGCATGCCGAATATTACTTGGAATGTGAATTGGAACGAAATCGCCAATAGGTAAGACCATTTTACAATTTGGGCCCAAGTTAGAAGCAGAGCCTAAGGTGTAAATTATCGATAGTCCATATCTCGGAAACTATAAGAGATAATGCAAGTTCGCAACCGGCAATGTAATTAACATGCCGAATATCACTTGGAATGTGAATTGGGACGAAATCGCCAATAGATAAGACCATTTTACAATTTGGGCCCAAGTTAGAAGCAGAGCCTAAGGTGTAAATTATTGATAGTCCATATCTCGGAAACTATAAGAGATAATGCCATTTCGCAACCGGCAATGTAATTAGCATGCCGAATATTACTAGGAGTGTGAATTGGAATGAAATCGCCAATAGATAAGACCATTTTACAATTTGGGCCCAAGTTAGAAGCAGAGCCTAAGGTGTAAATTATCGATAGTCCATATCTCGGAAACTATAAGTGATAATGCAATTTGGCAACCGGCAATGTAATTAGCATGCCGAATATTACTTGGAATGTGAATTGGAACGAAATCGCCAATAGATAAGACCATTTTACAATTTGGGCCCAAGTTAGAAGCAGAGCCTAAGGTGTAAATTATCGATAGTCCATATCTCGGAAACTATAAGAGATAATGCAATTTGGCAACCGGCAATGTAATTAGCATGCCGAATATAACTTGGAATTTGAATTGGAACGAAATTGCCAATAGATAAGACCATTTTACAATTTGGGCCCAAGTTAGAAGCAGAGCCTAAGGTGTAAATTATCGATAGTCCATTTCTCGGAAACTATAAGAGATAATGCAATTTGGCAACCGGCAATGTAATTAGCATGCCGAATATTACTTGGAATGTGAATTGGAACGAAATCGCCAATAGATAAGACCATTTTACAATTTGGGCCCAAGTTTGAAGCAGAGCCTAAGGTGTAAATTATCGATTGTCCATATCTCGCAAACTATAAGAGATAATGCAATTTGGCAACCGGCAATGTAATTAGCATGCCGAATATTACTTGGAATGTGAATTGGAACGAAATCGCCAATAGATAAGACCATTTTACAATTTGGGCCCAAGTTAGAAGCAGAGCCTAAGGTGTAAATTATCGATAGTCCATATCTCGGAAACTATAAGAGATAATGCAATTTGGCAACCGGCAATGTAATTAGCATGCCGAATATAACTTGGAATGTGAATTGGAACGAAATCGCCAATAGATAAGACCATTTTACAATTTGGGCCCAAGTTGGAAGCAGAGCCTAAGGTGTAAATTATCGATAGTCCATATCTCGGAAACTATAAGAGATAATGCAATTTGGCAACCGGCAATGTAATTAGCATGCCGAATATTACTTGGAATGTGAATTGCAACTAAATCGCCAATAGATAAGACCATTTTACAATTTGGGCCCAAGTTAGAAGCAGAGGCTAAGGTGTAAATTATCGATAGTCCATATCTCGGAAACTATAAGAGATAATGCAATTTCGCAACCGGCAATGTAATTAGCATGCCGAATATCACTTGGAATGTGAATTGGGACGAAATCGCCAATAGATAAGACCATTTTACAATTTGGGCCCAAGTTAGAAGCAGAGCCTAAGGTGTAAATTATCGAGAGTCCATATCTCGGAAACTATAAGAGATAATGCAATTTGGCAACCGGCAATGTAATTAGCATGCCGAATATTACTTGGAATGTGAATTGGAACGAAATCGCCAATAGATAAGACCATTTTACAATTTGGGCCCAAGTTAGAAGCAGAGCCTAAGGTGTAAATTATCGATAGTCCATATCTCGGAAACTATAAGTGATAATGCAATTTGGCAACCGGCAATGTAATTAGCATGCCGAATATTACTTGGAATGTGAATTGGAACGAAATCGCCAATAGGTAAGACCATTTTACAATTTGGGCCCAAGTTAGAAGCAGAGCCTAAGGTGTAAATTATCGATAGTCCATATCTCGGAAACTATAAGAGATAATGCAATTTCGCAACCGGCAATGTAATTAGCATGCCGAATATCACTTGGAATGTGAATTGGGACGAAATCGCCAATAGATAAGACCATTTTACAATTTGGGCCCAAGTTAGAAGCAGAGCCTAAGGTGTAAATTATCGAGAGTCCATATCTCGGAAACTATAAGAGATAATGCAATTTGGCAACCGGCAATGTAATTAGCATGCCGAATATTACTTGGAATGTGAATTGGAACGAAATCGCCAATAGATAAGACCATTTTACAATTTGGGCCCAAGTTAGAAGCAGAGCCTAAGGTGTAAATTATCGATAGTCCATATCTCGGAAACTATAAGTCATAATGCAATTTGGCAACCGGCAATGTAATTAGCACGCCGAATATTACTTGGAATGTGAATTGGAACGAAATCGCCAATAGGTAAGACCATTTTACAATTTGGGCCCAAGTTAGAAGCAGAGCCTAAGGTGTAAATTATCGATAGTCCATATCTCGGAAACTATAAGAGATAATTCAATTTGGCAACCGGCAATGTAATTAGCATGCCGAATATTACTTGGAATGTGAATTGGAACGAAATCGCCAATAGATAAGACCATTTTACAATTTGGGCCCAAGTTAGAAGCAGAGCCTAAGGTGTAAATTATCGATAGTCCATATCTCGGAAACTATAAGAGATAATGCAATTTGGCAACCGGCAATGTAATTAGCATGCCGAATATTACTTGGAATGTGAATTGGAACGAAATCGAAAATAGATAAGACCATTTTACAATTTGGGCCCAAGTTAGAAGCAGAGCCTAAGGTGTAAATTATCGATAGTCCATAACTCGGAAACTATAAGAGATAATGCAATTTGGCAACCGGCAATGTAATTAGCATGCCGAATATTACTTGGAATGTGAATTGGAACGAAATCGCCAATAGATAAGGCCATTTTACAATTTGGGCCCAAGTTAGAAGCAGAGCCTATGGTGTAAATTATCGATAGTCCATATCTCGGAAACTATAAGAGATAATGCAATTTGGCAACCGGCAATGTAATTAGCATGCCGAATATTACTTGGAATGTGAATTGGAACGAAATCGCCAATAGATAAGACCATTTTACAATTTGGGCCCAAGTTAGAAGCAGAGCCTAAGGTGTAAATTATCGAGAGTCCATATCTCGGAAACTATAAGAGATAATGCAATTTGGCAACCGGCAATGTAATTAGCATGCCGAATATTACTTGGAATGTGAATTGGAACGAAATCGCCAATAGATAAGACCATTTTACAATTTGGGCCCAAGTTAGAAGCAGAGCCTAAGGTGTAAATTATCGATAGTCCATATCTCGGAAACTATAAGTGATAATGCAATTTGGCAACCGGCAATGTAATTAGCATGCCGAATATTACTTGGAATGTGAATTGGAACGAAATCGCCAATAGGTAAGACCATTTTACAATTTGGGCCCAAGTTAGAAGCAGAGCCTAATGTGTAAATTATCGATAGTCCATATCTCGGAAACTATAAGAGATAATGCAATTTGGCAACCGGCAATGTAATTAGCATGCCGAATATTACTTGGAATGTGAATTGGAACGAAATCGCCAATAGATAAGACCATTTTACAATTTGGGCCCAAGTTAGAAGCAGAGCCTAAGGTGTAAATTATCGATAGTCCATATCTCGGAAACTATAAGAGATAATGCAATTTGGCAACCGGCAATGTAATTAGCATGCCGAATATAACTTGGAATGTGAATTGGAACGAAATCGCCAATAGATAAGACCATTTTACAATTTGGGCCCAAGTTGGAAGCAGAGCCTAAGGTGTAAATTATCGATAGTCCATATCTCGGAAACTATAAGAGATAATGCAATTTGGCAACCGGCAATGTAATTAGCATGCCGAATATTACTTGGAATGTGAATTGCAACTAAATCGCCAATAGATAAGACCATTTTACAATTTGGGCCCAAGTTAGAAGCAGAGGCTAAGGTGTAAATTATCGATAGTCCATATCTCGGAAACTATAAGAGATAATGCAATTTCGCAACCGGCAATGTAATTAGCATGCCGAATATCACTTGGAATGTGAATTGGGACGAAATCGCCAATAGATAAGACCATTTTACAATTTGGGCCCAAGTTAGAAGCAGAGCCTAAGGTGTAAATTATCGAGAGTCCATATCTCGGAAACTATAAGAGATAATGCAATTTGGCAACCGGCAATGTAATTAGCATGCCGAATATTACTTGGAATGTGAATTGGAACGAAATCGCCAATAGATAAGACCATTTTACAATTTGGGCCCAAGTTAGAAGCAGAGCCTAAGGTGTAAATTATCGATAGTCCATATCTCGGAAACTATAAGTGATAATGCAATTTGGCAACCGGCAATGTAATTAGCATGCCGAATATTACTTGGAATGTGAATTGGAACGAAATCGCCAATAGGTAAGACCATTTTACAATTTGGGCCCAAGTTAGAAGCAGAGCCTAAGGTGTAAATTATCGATAGTCCATATCTCGGAAACTATAAGAGATAATGCAATTTCGCAACCGGCAATGTAATTAGCATGCCGAATATCACTTGGAATGTGAATTGGGACGAAATCGCCAATAGATAAGACCATTTCACAATTTGGGCCCAAGTTAGAAGCAGAGCCTAAGGTGTAAATTATCGAGAGTCCATATCTCGGAAACTATAAGAGATAATGCAATTTGGCAACCGGCAATGTAATTAGCATGCCGAATATTACTTGGAATGTGAATTGGAACGAAATCGCCAATAGATAAGACCATTTTACAATTTGGGCCCAAGTTAGAAGCAGAGCCTAAGGTGTAAATTATCGATAGTCCATATCTCGGAAACTATAAGTCATAATGCAATTTGGCAACCGGCAATGTAATTAGCACGCCGAATATTACTTGGAATGTGAATTGGAACGAAATCGCCAATAGGTAAGACCATTTTACAATTTGGGCCCAAGTTAGAAGCAGAGCCTAAGGTGTAAATTATCGATAGTCCATATCTCGGAAACTATAAGAGATAATTCAATTTGGCAACCGGCAATGTAATTAGCATGCCGAATATTACTTGGAATGTGAATTGGAACGAAATCGCCAATAGATAAGACCATTTTACAATTTGGGCCCAAGTTAGAAGCAGAGCCTAAGGTGTAAATTATCGATAGTCCATATCTCGGAAACTATAAGAGATAATGCAATTTGGCAACCGGCAATGTAATTAGCATGCCGAATATTACTTGGAATGTGAATTGGAACGAAATCGCCAATAGATAAGACCATTTTACAATTTGGGCCCAAGTTAGAAGCAGAGCCTAAGGTGTAAATTATCGATAGTCCATAACTCGGAAACTATAAGAGATAATGCAATTTGGCAACCGGCAATGTAATTAGCATGCCGAATATTACTTGGAATGTGAATTGGAACGAAATCGCCAATAGATAAGGCCATTTTACAATTTGGGCCCAAGTTAGAAGCAGAGCCTATGGTGTAAATTATCGATAGTCCATATCTCGGAAACTATAAGAGATAATGCAATTTGGCAACCGGCAATGTAATTAGCATGCCGAATATTACTTGGAATGTGAATTGGAACGAAATCGCCAATAGATAAGACCATTTTACAATTTGGGCCCAAGTTAGAAGCAGAGCCTAAGGTGTAAATTATCGAGAGTCCATATCTCGGAAACTATAAGAGATAATGCAATTTGGCAACCGGCAATGTAATTAGCATGCCGAATATTACTTGGAATGTGAATTGGAACGAAATCGCCAATAGATAAGACCATTTTACAATTTGGGCCCAAGTTAGAAGCAGAGCCTAAGGTGTAAATTATCGATAGTCCATATCTCGGAAACTATAAGTGATAATGCAATTTGGCAACCGGCAATGTAATTAGCATGCCGAATATTACTTGGAATGTGAATTGGAACGAAATCGCCAATAGGTAAGACCATTTTACAATTTGGGCCCAAGTTAGAAGCAGAGCCTAAGGTGTAAATTATCGATAGTCCATATCTCGGAAACTATAAGAGATAATGCAAGTTCGCAACCGGCAATGTAATTAACATGCCGAATATCACTTGGAATGTGAATTGGGACGAAATCGCCAATAGATAAGACCATTTTACAATTTGGGCCCAAGTTAGAAGCAGAGCCTAAGGTGTAAATTATCGAGAGTCCATATCTCGGAAACTATAAGAGATAATGCAATTTGGCAACCGGCAATGTAATTAGCATGCCGAATATTACTTGGAATGTGAATTGGAACGAAATCGCCAATAGATAAGACCATTTTACAATTTGGGCCCAAGTTAGAAGCAGAGCCTAAGGTGTAAATTATCGATAGTCCATATCTCGGAAACTATAAGAGATAATGCAATTTGGCAACCGGCAATGTAATTAGCATGCCGAATATAACTTGGAATGTGAATTGGAACGAAATCGCCAATAGATAAGACCATTTTACAATTTGGGCCCAAGTTAGAAGCAGAGCCTAAGGTGTAAATTATCGATAGTCCATATCTCGGAAACTATAAGAGATAATGCAATTTCGCAACCGGCAATGTAATTAGCATGCCGAATATTACTTGGAGTGTGAATTGGAACGAAATCGCCAATAGATAAGACCATTTTACAATTTGGGCCCAAGTTAGAAGCAGAGCCTAAGGTGTAAATTATCGATAGTCCATATCTCGGAAACTATAAGAGATAATGCAATTTGGCAACCGGCAATGTAATTAGCATGCCGAATATAACTTGGAATGTGAATTGGAACGAAATCGCCAATAGATAAGACCATTTTACAATTTGGGCCCAAGTTAGAAGCAGAGCCTAAGGTGTAAATTATCGATAGTCCATATCTCGGAAACTATAAGAGATAATGCAATTTCGCAACCGGCAATGTAATTAGCATGCCGAATATTACTTGGAGTGTGAATTGGAACGAAATCGCCAATAGATAAGACCATTTTACAATTTGGGCCCAAGTTAGAAGCAGAGCCTAAGGTGTAAATTATCGATAGTCCATATCTCGGAAACTATAAGAGATAATGCAATTTGGCAACCGGCAATGTAATTAGCATGCCGAATATTACTTGGAGTGTGAATTGGAACGAAATCGCCAATAGATAAGACCATTTTACAATTTGGGCCCAAGTTAGAAGCAGAGATTAAGGTGTAAATTATCGATAGTCCATATCTCGGAAACTATAAGAGATAATGCAATTTGGCAACCGGCAATGTAATTAGCATGCCGAATATTACTTGGAATGTGAATTGGAACGAAATCGCCAATAGATAAGACCATTTTACAATTTGGGCCCAAGTTAGAAGCAGAGCCTAAGGTGTAAATAATCGATAATCCATATCTCGGAAACTATAAGAGATAATGCAATTTGGCAACCGGCAATGTAATTAGCATGCCGAATATTACTTGGAATGTGAATTGGAACGAAATCGCCAATAGATAAGACCATTTTACAATTTGGGCCCAAGTTAGAAGCAGAGCCTATGGTGTAAATTATCGATAGTCCATATCTCGGAAACTATAAGAGATAATTGAATTTGGCAACCGGCAATGTAATTAGCATGCCGAATATTACTTGGAATGTGAATTGGAACGAAATCGCCAATAGATAAGACCATTTTACAATTTGGGCCCAAGTTAGAAGCAGAGCCTAAGGTGTAAATTATCGATAGTCCATATCTCGGAAACTATAAGAGATAATGCAATTTGGCAACCGGCAATGTAATTAGCATGCCGAATATTACTTGGAATGTGAATTGGAACGAAATCGCCAATAAATAAGACCATTTTACAATTTGGGCCCAAGTTAGAAGCAGAGCGTAAGGTGTAAATTATCGATAGTCCATATCTCGGAAACTATAAGAGATAATGCAATTTCGCAACCGGCAATGTAATTAGCATGCCGAATATCACTTGGAATGTGAATTGGGACGAAATCGCCAATAGATAAGACCATTTTACAATTTGGGCCCAAGTTAGAAGCAGAGCCTAAGGTGTAAATTATCGATAGTCCATATCTCGGAAACTATAAGAGATAATGCAATTTGGCAACCGGCAATGTAATTAGCATGCCGAATATTACTTGGAATGTGAATTGGAACGAAATCGCCAATAGATAAGACCATTTTACAATTTGGGCCCAAGTTTGAAGCAGAGCCTAAGGTGTAAATTATCGATAGTCCATATCTCGGAAACTATAAGAGATAATGCAATTTGGCAACCGGCAATGTAATTAGCATGCCGAATATTACTTGGAATGTGAATTGGAACGAAATCGCCAATAGATAAGACCATTTTACAATTTGGGCCCAAGTTAGAAGCAGAGCCTAAGGTGTAAATTATCGATAGTCCATATCTCGGAAACTATAAGAGATAATGCAATTTCGCAACCGGCAATGTAATTAGCATGCCGAATATTACTTGGAGTGTGAATTGGAACGAAATCGCCAATAGATAAGACCATTTTACAATTTGGGCCCAAGTTAGAAGCAGAGGCTAAGGTGTAAATTATCGATAGTCCATATCTCGGAAACTATAAGAGATAATGCAATTTCGCAACCGGCAATGTAATTAGCATGCCGATTATCACTTGGAATGTGAATTGGGACGAAATCGCCAATAGATAAGACCATTTTACAATTTGGGCCCAAGTTAGAAGCAGAGCCTAAGGTGTAAATTATCGAGAGTCCATATCTCGGAAACTATAAGAGATAATGCAATTTGGCAACCGGCAATGTAATTAGCATGCCGAATATTACTTGGAATGTGAATTGGGACGAAATCGCCAATAGATAAGACCATTTTACAATTTGGGCCCAAGTTAGAAGCAGAGCCTAAGGTGTAAATTATCGATAGTCCATATCTCGGAAACTATAAGTGATAATGCAATTTGGCAACCGGCAATGTAATTAGCATGCCGAATATTACTTGGAATGTGAATTGGAACGAAATCGCCAATAGGTAAGACCATTTTACAATTTGGGCCCAAGTTAGAAGCAGAGCCTAAGGTGTAAATTATCGATAGTCCATATCTCGGAAACTATAAGAGATAATGCAATTTGGCTACCGGCAATGTAATTAGCATGCCGAATATTACTTGGAATGTGAATTGGAACGAAATCGCCAATAGATAAGACCATTTTACATTTTGGGCCCAAGTTAGAAGCAGAGCCTAAGGTGTAAATTATCGATAGTCCATATCTCGGAAACTATAAGAGATAATGCAATTTCGCAACCGGCAATGTAATTAGCATGCCGAATATCACTTGGAATGTGAATTGGGACGAAATCGCCAATAGATAAGACCATTTTACAATTTGGGCCCAAGTTAGAAGCAGAGCCTAAGGTGTAAATTATCGATAGTCCATATCTCGGAAACTATAAGAGATAATGCAATTTGGCAACCGGCAATGTAATTAGCATGCCGAATATTACTTGGAATGTGAATTGGAACGAAATCGCCAATAGATAAGACCATTTTACAATTTGGGCCCAAGTTTGAAGCAGAGCCTAAGGTGTAAATTATCGATAGTCCATATCTCGGAAACTATAAGAGATAATGCAATTTGGCAACCGGCAATGTAATTAGCATGCCGAATATTACTTGGAATGTGAATTGGAACGAAATCGCCAATAGATAAGACCATTTTACAATTTGGGCCCAAGTTAGAAGCAGAGCCTAAGGTGTAAATTACCGATAGTCCATATCTCGGAAACTATAAGAGATAATGCAATTTCGCAACCGGCAATGTAATTAGCATGCCGAATATTACTTGGAGTGTGAATTGGAACGAAATCGCCAATAGATAAGACCATTTTACAATTTGGGCCCAAGTTAGAAGCAGAGATTAAGGTGTAAATTATCGATAGTCCATATCTCGGAAACTATAAGAGATAATGCAATTTGGCAACCGGCAATGTAATTAGCATGCCGAATATTACTTGGAATGTGAATTGGAACGAAATCGCCAATAGATAAGACCATTTTACAATTTGGGCCCAAGTTAGAAGCAGAGCCTAAGGTGTAAATTATCGATAGTCCATATCTCGGAAACTATAAGAGATAATGCAATTTGGCAACCGGCAATGTAATTAGCATGCCGAATATAACTTGGAATGTGAATTGGAACGAAATCGCCAATAGATAAGACCATTTTACAATTTGGGCCCAAGTTGGAAGCAGAGCCTAAGGTGTAAATTATCGATAGTCCATATCTCGGAAACTATAAGAGATAATGCAATTTGGCAACCGGCAATGTAATTAGCATGCCGAATATTACTTGGAATGTGAATTGCAACTAAATCGCCAATAGATAAGACCATTTTACAATTTGGGCCCAAGTTAGAAGCAGAGGCTAAGGTGTGAATTATCGATAGTCCATATCTCGGAAACTATAAGAGATAATGCAATTTCGCAACCGGCAATGTAATTAGCATGCCGATTATCACTTGGAATGTGAATTGGGACGAAATCGCCAATAGATAAGACCATTTTACAATTTGGGCCCAAGTTAGAAGCAGAGCCTAAGGTGTAAATTATCGAGAGTCCATATCTCGGAAACTATAAGAGATAATGCAATTTGGCAACCGGCAATGTAATTAGCATGCCGAATATTACTTGGAATGTGAATTGGGACGAAATCGCCAATAGATAAGACCATTTTACAATTTGGGCCCAAGTTAGAAGCAGAGCCTAAGGTGTAAATTATCGATAGTCCATATCTCGGAAACTATAAGTGATAATGCAATTTGGCAACCGGCAATGTAATTAGCATGCCGAATATTACTTGGAATGTGAATTGGAACGAAATCGCCAATAGGTAAGACCATTTTACAATTTGGGCCCAAGTTAGAAGCAGAGCCTAAGGTGTAAATTATCGATAGTCCATATCTCGGAAACTATAAGAGATAATGCAAGTTCGCAACCGGCAATGTAATTAACATGCCGAATATCACTTGGAATGTGAATTGGGACGAAATCGCCAATAGATAAGACCATTTTACAATTTGGGCCCAAGTTAGAAGCAGAGCCTAAGGTGTAAATTATCGAGAGTCCATATCTCGGAAACTATAAGAGATAATGCAATTTGGCAACCGGCAATGTAATTAGCATGCCGAATATTACTTGGAATGTGAATTGGAACGAAATCGCCAATAGATAAGACCATTTTACAATTTGGGCCCAAGTTAGAAGCAGAGCCTAAGGTGTAAATTATCGATAGTCCATATCTCGGAAACTATAAGTGATAATGCAATTTGGCAACCGGCAATGTAATTAGCACGCCGAATATTACTTGGAATGTGAATTGGAACGAAATCGCCAATAGGTAAGACCATTTTACAATTTGGGCCCAAGTTAGAAGCAGAGCCTAAGGTGTAAATTATCGATAGTCCATATCTCGGAAACTATAAGAGATAATGCAATTTGGCAACCGGCAATGTAATTAGCATGCCGAATATTACTTGGAATGTGAATTGGAACGAAATCGCCAATAGATAAGACCATTTTACAATTTGGGCCCAAGTTAGAAGCAGAGCCTAAGGTGTAAATTATTGATAGTCCATATCTCGGAAACTATAAGAGATAATGCCATTTCGCAACCGGCAATGTAATTAGCATGCCGAATATTACTAGGAGTGTGAATTGGAATGAAATCGCCAATAGATAAGACCATTTTACAATTTGGGCCCAAGTTAGAAGCAGAGCCTAAGGTGTAAATTATCGATAGTCCATATCTCGGAAACTATAAGTGATAATGCAATTTGGCAACCGGCAATGTAATTAGCATGCCGAATATTACTTGGAATGTGAATTGGAACGAAATCGCCAATAGATAAGACCATTTTACAATTTGGGCCCAAGTTAGAAGCAGAGCCTAAGGTGTAAATTATCGATAGTCCATATCTCGGAAACTATAAGAGATAATGCAATTTGGCAACCGGCAATGTAATTAGCATGCCGAATATAACTTGGAATTTGAATTGGAACGAAATTGCCAATAGATAAGACCATTTTACAATTTGGGCCCAAGTTAGAAGCAGAGCCTAAGGTGTAAATTATCGATAGTCCATTTCTCGGAAACTATAAGAGATAATGCAATTTGGCAACCGGCAATGTAATTAGCATGCCGAATATTACTTGGAATGTGAATTGGAACGAAATCGCCAATAGATAAGACCATTTTACAATTTGGGCCCAAGTTTGAAGCAGAGCCTAAGGTGTAAATTATCGATTGTCCATATCTCGCAAACTATAAGAGATAATGCAATTTGGCAACCGGCAATGTAATTAGCATGCCGAATATTACTTGGAATGTGAATTGGAACGAAATCGCCAATAGATAAGACCATTTTACAATTTGGGCCCAAGTTAGAAGCAGAGCCTAAGGTGTAAATTATCGATAGTCCATATCTCGGAAACTATAAGAGATAATGCAATTTCGCAACCGGCAATGTAATTAGCATGCCGAATATTACTTGGAGTGTGAATTGGAACGAAATCGCCAATAGATAAGACCATTTTACAATTTGGGCCCAAGTTAGAAGCAGAGCCTAAGGTGTTAATTATCGATAGTCCATATCTCGGAAACTATAAGAGATAATGCAATTTGGCAACCGGCAATGTAATTAGCATGCCGAATATTACTTGGAATGTGAATTGGAACGAAATCGCCAATAGATAAGACCATTTTACAATTTGGGCCCAAGTTAGAAGCAGAGCCTAAGGTGTAAATTATCGATAGTCCATATCTCGGAAACTATAAGAGATAATGCAATTTGGCAACCGGCAATGTAATTAGCATGCCGAATATAACTTGGAATGTGAATTGGAACGAAATCGCCAATAGATAAGACCATTTTACAATTTGGGCCCAAGTTGGAAGCAGAGCCTAAGGTGTAAATTATCGATAGTCCATATCTCGGAAACTATAAGAGATAATGCAATTTGGCAACCGGCAATGTAATTAGCATGCCGAATATTACTTGGAATGTGAATTGCAACTAAATCGCCAATAGATAAGACCATTTTACAATTTGGGCCCAAGTTAGAAGCAGAGGCTAAGGTGTAAATTATCGATAGTCCATATCTCGGAAACTATAAGAGATAATGCAATTTCGCAACCGGCAATGTAATTAGCATGCCGAATATCACTTGGAATGTGAATTGGGACGAAATCGCCAATAGATAAGACCATTTTACAATTTGGGCCCAAGTTAGAAGCAGAGCCTAAGGTGTAAATTATCGAGAGTCCATATCTCGGAAACTATAAGAGATAATGCAATTTGGCAACCGGCAATGTAATTAGCATGCCGAATATTACTTGGAATGTGAATTGGAACGAAATCGCCAATAGATAAGACCATTTTACAATTTGGGCCCAAGTTAGAAGCAGAGCCTAAGGTGTAAATTATCGATAGTCCATATCTCGGAAACTATAAGTGATAATGCAATTTGGCAACCGGCAATGTAATTAGCATGCCGAATATTACTTGGAATGTGAATTGGAACGAAATCGCCAATAGGTAAGACCATTTTACAATTTGGGCCCAAGTTAGAAGCAGAGCCTAAGGTGTAAATTATCGATAGTCCATATCTCGGAAACTATAAGAGATAATGCAATTTCGCAACCGGCAATGTAATTAGCATGCCGAATATCACTTGGAATGTGAATTGGGACGAAATCGCCAATAGATAAGACCATTTTACAATTTGGGCCCAAGTTAGAAGCAGAGCCTAAGGTGTAAATTATCGAGAGTCCATATCTCGGAAACTATAAGAGATAATGCAATTTGGCAACCGGCAATGTAATTAGCATGCCGAATATTACTTGGAATGTGAATTGGAACGAAATCGCCAATAGATAAGACCATTTTACAATTTGGGCCCAAGTTAGAAGCAGAGCCTAAGGTGTAAATTATCGATAGTCCATATCTCGGAAACTATAAGTCATAATGCAATTTGGCAACCGGCAATGTAATTAGCACGCCGAATATTACTTGGAATGTGAATTGGAACGAAATCGCCAATAGGTAAGACCATTTTACAATTTGGGCCCAAGTTAGAAGCAGAGCCTAAGGTGTAAATTATCGATAGTCCATATCTCGGAAACTATAAGAGATAATTCAATTTGGCAACCGGCAATGTAATTAGCATGCCGAATATTACTTGGAATGTGAATTGGAACGAAATCGCCAATAGATAAGACCATTTTACAATTTGGGCCCAAGTTAGAAGCAGAGCCTAAGGTGTAAATTATCGATAGTCCATATCTCGGAAACTATAAGAGATAATGCAATTTGGCAACCGGCAATGTAATTAGCATGCCGAATATTACTTGGAATGTGAATTGGAACGAAATCGAAAATAGATAAGACCATTTTACAATTTGGGCCCAAGTTAGAAGCAGAGCCTAAGGTGTAAATTATCGATAGTCCATAACTCGGAAACTATAAGAGATAATGCAATTTGGCAACCGGCAATGTAATTAGCATGCCGAATATTACTTGGAATGTGAATTGGAACGAAATCGCCAATAGATAAGGCCATTTTACAATTTGGGCCCAAGTTAGAAGCAGAGCCTATGGTGTAAATTATCGATAGTCCATATCTCGGAAACTATAAGAGATAATGCAATTTGGCAACCGGCAATGTAATTAGCATGCCGAATATTACTTTTAATGTGAATTGGAACGAAATCGCCAATAGATAAGACCATTTTACAATTTGGGCCCAAGTTAGAAGCAGAGCCTAAGGTGTAAATTATCGAGAGTCCATATCTCGGAAACTATAAGAGATAATGCAATTTGGCAACCGGCAATGTAATTAGCATGCCGAATATTACTTGGAATGTGAATTGGAACGAAATCGCCAATAGATAAGACCATTTTACAATTTGGGCCCAAGTTAGAAGCAGAGCCTAAGGTGTAAATTATCGATAGTCCATATCTCGGAAACTATAAGTGATAATGCAATTTGGCAACCGGCAATGTAATTAGCATGCCGAATATTACTTGGAATGTGAATTGGAACGAAATCGCCAATAGGTAAGACCATTTTACAATTTGGGCCCAAGTTAGAAGCAGAGCCTAAGGTGTAAATTATCGATAGTCCATATCTCGGAAACTATAAGAGATAATGCAATTTGGCAACCGGCAATGTAATTAGCATGCCGAATATTACTTGGAATGTGAATTGGAACGAAATCGCCAATAGATAAGACCATTTTACAATTTGGGCCCAAGTTAGAAGCAGAGCCTAAGGTGTAAATTATCGATAGTCCATATCTCGGAAACTATAAGAGATAATGCAATTTGGCAACCGGCAATGTAATTAGCATGCCGAATATAACTTGGAATGTGAATTGGAACGAAATCGCCAATAGATAAGACCATTTTACAATTTGGGCCCAAGTTGGAAGCAGAGCCTAAGGTGTAAATTATCGATAGTCCATATCTCGGAAACTATAAGAGATAATGCAATTTGGCAACCGGCAATGTAATTAGCATGCCGAATATTACTTGGAATGTGAATTGCAACTAAATCGCCAATAGATAAGACCATTTTACAATTTGGGCCCAAGTTAGAAGCAGAGGCTAAGGTGTAAATTATCGATAGTCCATATCTCGGAAACTATAAGAGATAATGCAATTTCGCAACCGGCAATGTAATTAGCATGCCGAATATCACTTGGAATGTGAATTGGGACGAAATCGCCAATAGATAAGACCATTTTACAATTTGGGCCCAAGTTAGAAGCAGAGCCTAAGGTGTAAATTATCGAGAGTCCATATCTCGGAAACTATAAGAGATAATGCAATTTGGCAACCGGCAATGTAATTAGCATGCCGAATATTACTTGGAATGTGAATTGGAACGAAATCGCCAATAGATAAGACCATTTTACAATTTGGGCCCAAGTTAGAAGCAGAGCCTAAGGTGTAAATTATCGATAGTCCATATCTCGGAAACTATAAGTGATAATGCAATTTGGCAACCGGCAATGTAATTAGCATGCCGAATATTACTTGGAATGTGAATTGGAACGAAATCGCCAATAGGTAAGACCATTTTACAATTTGGGCCCAAGTTAGAAGCAGAGCCTAAGGTGTAAATTATCGATAGTCCATATCTCGGAAACTATAAGAGATAATGCAATTTCGCAACCGGCAATGTAATTAGCATGCCGAATATCACTTGGAATGTGAATTGGGACGAAATCGCCAATAGATAAGACCATTTCACAATTTGGGCCCAAGTTAGAAGCAGAGCCTAAGGTGTAAATTATCGAGAGTCCATATCTCGGAAACTATAAGAGATAATGCAATTTGGCAACCGGCAATGTAATTAGCATGCCGAATATTACTTGGAATGTGAATTGGAACGAAATCGCCAATAGATAAGACCATTTTACAATTTGGGCCCAAGTTAGAAGCAGAGCCTAAGGTGTAAATTATCGATAGTCCATATCTCGGAAACTATAAGTCATAATGCAATTTGGCAACCGGCAATGTAATTAGCACGCCGAATATTACTTGGAATGTGAATTGGAACGAAATCGCCAATAGGTAAGACCATTTTACAATTTGGGCCCAAGTTAGAAGCAGAGCCTAAGGTGTAAATTATCGATAGTCCATATCTCGGAAACTATAAGAGATAATTCAATTTGGCAACCGGCAATGTAATTAGCATGCCGAATATTACTTGGAATGTGAATTGGAACGAAATCGCCAATAGATAAGACCATTTTACAATTTGGGCCCAAGTTAGAAGCAGAGCCTAAGGTGTAAATTATCGATAGTCCATATCTCGGAAACTATAAGAGATAATGCAATTTGGCAACCGGCAATGTAATTAGCATGCCGAATATTACTTGGAATGTGAATTGGAACGAAATCGCCAATAGATAAGACCATTTTACAATTTGGGCCCAAGTTAGAAGCAGAGCCTAAGGTGTAAATTATCGATAGTCCATAACTCGGAAACTATAAGAGATAATGCAATTTGGCAACCGGCAATGTAATTAGCATGCCGAATATTACTTGGAATGTGAATTGGAACGAAATCGCCAATAGATAAGGCCATTTTACAATTTGGGCCCAAGTTAGAAGCAGAGCCTATGGTGTAAATTATCGATAGTCCATATCTCGGAAACTATAAGAGATAATGCAATTTGGCAACCGGCAATGTAATTAGCATGCCGAATATTACTTGGAATGTGAATTGGAACGAAATCGCCAATAGATAAGACCATTTTACAATTTGGGCCCAAGTTAGAAGCAGAGCCTAAGGTGTAAATTATCGAGAGTCCATATCTCGGAAACTATAAGAGATAATGCAATTTGGCAACCGGCAATGTAATTAGCATGCCGAATATTACTTGGAATGTGAATTGGAACGAAATCGCCAATAGATAAGACCATTTTACAATTTGGGCCCAAGTTAGAAGCAGAGCCTAAGGTGTAAATTATCGATAGTCCATATCTCGGAAACTATAAGTGATAATGCAATTTGGCAACCGGCAATGTAATTAGCATGCCGAATATTACTTGGAATGTGAATTGGAACGAAATCGCCAATAGGTAAGACCATTTTACAATTTGGGCCCAAGTTAGAAGCAGAGCCTAAGGTGTAAATTATCGATAGTCCATATCTCGGAAACTATAAGAGATAATGCAAGTTCGCAACCGGCAATGTAATTAACATGCCGAATATCACTTGGAATGTGAATTGGGACGAAATCGCCAATAGATAAGACCATTTTACAATTTGGGCCCAAGTTAGAAGCAGAGCCTAAGGTGTAAATTATCGAGATTCCATATCTCGGAAACTATAAGAGATAATGCAATTTGGCAACCGGCAATGTAATTAGCATGCCGAATATTACTTGGAATGTGAATTGGAACGAAATCGCCAATAGATAAGACCATTTTACAATTTGGGCCCAAGTTAGAAGCAGAGCCTAAGGTGTAAATTATCGATAGTCCATATCTCGGAAACTATAAGTGATAATGCAATTTGGCAACCGGCAATGTAATTAGCACGCCGAATATTACTTGGAATGTGAATTGGAACGAAATCGCCAATAGGTAAGACCATTTTACAATTTGGGCCCAAGTTAGAAGCAGAGCCTAAGGTGTAAATTATCGATAGTCCATATCTCGGAAACTATAAGAGATAATTCAATTTGGCAACCGGCAATGTAATTAGCATGCCGAATATTACTTGGAATGTGAATTGGAACGAAATCGCCAATAGATAAGACCATTTTACATTTTGGGCCCAAGTTAGAAGCAGAGCCTAAGGTGTAAATTATCGATAGTCCATATCTCGGAAACTATAAGAGATAATGCAATTTGGCAACAGGCAATGTAATTAGCATGCCGAATATTACTTGGAATGTGAATTGGAACGAAATCGCCAATAGATAAGACCATTTTACAATTTGGGCCCAAGTTAGAAGCAGAGCCTAAGGTGTAAATTATCGATAGTCCATAACTCGGAAACTATAAGAGATAATGCAATTTGGCAACCGGCAATGTAATTAGCATGCCGAATATTACTTGGAATGTGAATTGGAACGAAATCGCCAATAGATAAGACCATTTTACAATTTGGGCCCAAGTTAGAAGCAGAGCCTAAGGTGTAAATTATCGATAGTCCATAACTCGGAAACTATAAGAGATAATGCAATTTGGCAACCGGCAATGTAATTAGCATGCCGAATATTACTTGGAATGTGAATTGGAACGAAATCGCCAATAGATAAGGCCATTTTACAATTTGGGCCCAAGTTAGAAGCAGAGCCTATGGTGTAAATTATCGATAGTCCATATCTCGGAAACTATAAGAGATAATGCAATTTGGCTACCGGCAATGTAATTAGCATGCCGAATATTACTTGGAATGTGAATTGGAACGAAATCGCCAATAGATAAGACCATTTTACAATTTGGGCCCAAGTTAGAAGCAGAGCCCAAGGTGTAAATTATCGATAGTCCATATCTCCGAAACTATAAGAGTTAATGCAATTTGGCAACCGGCAATGTAATTATCATGCCGAATATTACTTGGATTGTGAATTGGAACGAAATCGCCAATAGATAAGACCATTTTACAATTTGGGCCCAAGTTAGAAGCAGAGCCTAAGGTGTAAATTATCGATAGTCCATATCTCGGAAACTATAAGAGATAATGCAATTTGGCAACCGGCAATGTAATTAGCATGCCGAATATTACTTGGAATGTGAATTGGAACGAAATTGCCAATAGATAAGACCATTTTACAATTTGGGCCCAAGTTAGAAGCAGAGCCTAAGGTGTAAATTATCGATAGTCCATATCTCTGAAACTATAAGAGATGATGCAATTTCGCAACCGGCAATGTAATTAGCATGCCGAATATTACTTGGATTGTGAATTGGGACGAAATCACCAGTAGATAAGGCCATTTTACAATTTGGGCCCAAGTTAGAAGCAGAGCCTAAGGTGTAAATTATCGATAGTCCATATCTCGGAAACTATAAGAGATAATGCAATTTGGCAACCGGCAATGTAATTAGCATGCCGAATATTACTTGGAATGTGAATTGGAACGAAATCGCCAATAGATAAGACCATTTTACAATTTGGGCCCAAGTTAGAAGCAGAGCCTAAGGTGTAAATTATTGATAGTCCATATCTCGGAAACTATAAGAGATAATGCAATTTCGCAACCGGCAATGTAATTAGCATGCCGAATATTACTAGGAGTGTGAATTGGAACGAAATCGCCAATAGATAAGACCATTTTACAATTTGGGCCCAAGTTAGAAGCAGAGCCTAAGGTGTAAATTATCGATAGTCCATATCTCGGAAACTATAAGTGATAATGCAATTTGGCAACCGGCAATGTAATTAGCATGCCGAATATTACTTGGAATGTGAATTGGAACGAAATCGCCAATAGATAAGACCATTTTACAATTTGGGCCCAAGTTAGAAGCAGAGCCTAAGGTGTAAATTATCGATAGTCCATATCTCGGAAACTATAAGAGATAATGCAATTTGGCAACCGGCAATGTAATTAGCATGCCGAATATAACTTGGAATTTGAATTGGAACGAAATTGCCAATAGATAAGACCATTTTACAATTTGGGCCCAAGTTAGAAGCAGAGCCTAAGGTGTAAATTATCGATAGTCCATTTCTCGGAAACTATAAGAGATAATGCAATTTGGCAACCGGCAATGTAATTAGCATGCCGAATATTACTTGGAATGTGAATTGGAACGAAATCGCCAATAGATAAGACCATTTTACAATTTGGGCCCAAGTTTGAAGCAGAGCCTAAGGTGTAAATTATCGATAGTCCATATCTCGCAAACTATAAGAGATAATGCAATTTGGCAACCGGCAATGTAATTAGCATGCCGAATATTACTTGGAATGTGAATTGGAACGAAATCGCCAATAGATAAGACCATTTTACAATTTGGGCCCAAGTTAGAAGCAGAGCCTAAGGTGTAAATTATCGATAGTCCATATCTCGGAAACTATAAGAGATAATGCAATTTCGCAACCGGCAATGTAATTAGCATGCCGAATATTACTTGGAGTGTGAATTGGAACGAAATCGCCAATAGATAAGACCATTTTACAATTTGGGCCCAAGTTAGAAGCAGAGCCTAAGGTGTTAATTATCGATAGTCCATATCTCGGAAACTATAAGAGATAATGCAATTTGGCAACCGGCAATGTAATTAGCATGCCGAATATTACTTGGAATGTGAATTGGAACGAAATCGCCAATAGATAAGACCATTTTACAATTTGGGCCCAAGTTAGAAGCAGAGCCTAAGGTGTAAATTATCGATAGTCCATATCTCGGAAACTATAAGAGATAATGCAATTTGGCAACCGGCAATGTAATTAGCATGCCGAATATAACTTGGAATGTGAATTGGAACGAAATCGCCAATAGATAAGACCATTTTACAATTTGGGCCCAAGTTGGAAGCAGAGCCTAAGGTGTAAATTATCGATAGTCCATATCTCGGAAACTATAAGAGATAATGCAATTTGGCAACCGGCAATGTAATTAGCATGCCGAATATTACTTGGAATGTGAATTGCAACTAAATCGCCAATAGATAAGACCATTTTACAATTTGGGCCCAAGTTAGAAGCAGAGGCTAAGGTGTAAATTATCGATAGTCCATATCTCGGAAACTATAAGAGATAATGCAATTTCGCAACCGGCAATGTAATTAGCATGCCGAATATCACTTGGAATGTGAATTGGGACGAAATCGCCAATAGATAAGACCATTTTACAATTTGGGCCCAAGTTAGAAGCAGAGCCTAAGGTGTAAATTATCGAGAGTCCATATCTCGGAAACTATAAGAGATAATGCAATTTGGCAACCGGCAATGTAATTAGCATGCCGAATATTACTTGGAATGTGAATTGGAACGAAATCGCCAATAGATAAGACCATTTTACAATTTGGGCCCAAGTTAGAAGCAGAGCCTAAGGTGTAAATTATCGATAGTCCATATCTCGGAAACTATAAGTCATAATGCAATTTGGCAACCGGCAATGTAATTAGCACGCCGAATATTACTTGGAATGTGAATTGGAACGAAATCGCCAATAGGTAAGACCATTTTACAATTTGGGCCCAAGTTAGAAGCAGAGCCTAAGGTGTAAATTATCGATAGTCCATATCTCGGAAACTATAAGAGATAATTCAATTTGGCAACCGGCAATGTAATTAGCATGCCGAATATTACTTGGAATGTAAATTGGAACGAAATCGCCAATAGATAAGACCATTTTACAATTTGGGCCCAAGTTAGAAGCAGAGCCTAAGGTGTAAATTATCGATAGTCCATATCTCGGAAACTATAAGAGATAATGCAATTTGGCAACCGGCAATGTAATTAGCATGCCGAATATTACTTGGAATGTGAATTGGAACGAAATCGCCAATAGATAAGACCATTTTACAATTTGGGCCCAAGTTAGAAGCAGAGCCTAAGGTGTAAATTATCGATAGTCCATAACTCGGAAACTATAAGAGATAATGCAATTTGGCAACCGGCAATGTAATTAGCATGCCGAATATTACTTGGAATGTGAATTGGAACGAAATCGCCAATAGATAAGGCCATTTTACAATTTGGGCCCAAGTTAGAAGCAGAGCCTATGGTGTAAATTATCGATAGTCCATATCTCGGAAACTATAAGAGATAATGCAATTTGGCAACCGGCAATGTAATTAGCATGCCGAATATTACTTGGAATGTGAATTGGAACGAAATCGCCAATAGATAAGACCATTTTACAATTTGGGCCCAAGTTAGAAGCAGAGCCTAAGGTGTAAATTATCGATAGTCCATATCTCGGAAACTATAAGAGTTAATGCAATTTGGCAACCGGCAATGTAATTAGCATGCCGAATATTACTTGGATTGTGAATTGGAACGATATCGCCAATAGATAAGACCATTTTACAATTTGGGCCCAAGTTAGAAGCAGAGCCTAAGGTGTAAATTATCGATAGTCCATATCTCGGAAACTATAAGAGATAATGCAATTTGGCAACCGGCAATGTAATTAGCATGCCGAATATTACTTGGAATGTGAATTGGAACGAAATTGCCAATAGATAAGGCCATTTTACAATTTGGGCCCAAGTTAGAAGAAGAGCCTAAGGTGTAAATTATCGATAGTCCATATCTCTGAAACTATAAGAGATGATGCAATTTCGCAACCGGCAATGTAATTAGCATGCCGAATATTACTTGGAATGTGAATTGGGACGAAATCGCCAATAGATAAGGCCATTTTACAATTTGGGCCCAAGTTAGAAGCAGAGCCTAAGGTGTAAATTATCGATAGTCCATATCTCGGAAACTATAAGAGATAATGCAATTTGGCAACCGGCAATGTAATTAGCATGCCGAATATTACTTGGAATGTGAATTGGAACGAAATCGCCAATAGATAAGACCATTTTACAATTTGGGCCCAAGTTAGAAGCAGAGCCTAAGGTGTAAATTATTGATAGTCCATATCTCGGAAACTATAAGAGATAATGCAATTTCGCAACCGGCAATGTAATTAGCATGCCGAATATTACTAGGAGTGTGAATTGGAACGAAATCGCCAATAGATAAGACCATTTTACAATTTGGGCCCAAGTTAGAAGCAGAGCCTAAGGTGTAAATTATCGATAGTCCATATCTCGGAAACTATAAGTGATAATGCAATTTGGCAACCGGCAATGTAATTAGCATGCCGAATATTACTTGGAATGTGAATTGGAACGAAATCGCCAATAGATAAGACCATTTTACAATTTGGGCCCAAGTTAGAAGCAGAGCCTAAGGTGTAAATTATCGATAGTCCATATCTCGGAAACTATAAGAGATAATGCAACTTGGCCACCGGCAATGTAATTAGCATGCCGAATATTACTTGGAATGTGAATTGGAACGAAATCGCCAATAGATAAGACCATTTTACAATTTGGGCCCAAGTTAGAAGCAGAGCCTAAGGTGTAAATTATCGATAGTCCATATCTCGGAAACTATAAGAGATAATGCAATTTGGCAACCGGCAATGTAATTAGCATGCCGAATATTACTTGGAATGTGAATTGGAACGAAATCGCCAATAGATAAGACCATTTTACAATTCGGGCCCAAGTTAGAAGCAGAGCCTAAGGTGTAAATTATCGATAGTCCATATCTCGGAAACTATAAGAGATAATGCAATTTGGCAACCGGCAATGTAATTAGCATGCCGAATATTACTTGGAATGTGAATTGGAACGAAATCGCCAATAGATAAGACCATTTTACAATTTGGGCCCAAGTTAGAATCAGAGCCTAAGGTGTAAATTATCGATAGTCCATATCTCGGAAACTATAAGAGATAATGCAATTTGGCAACCGGCAATGTAATTAGCATGCCGAATATTACTTGGAATGTGAATTGGAACGAAATCGCCAATAGATAAGGCCATTTTGCAATTTGGGCCCAAGTTAGAAGCAGAGCCTAAGGTGTAAATTAACGATAGTCCATATCTCGGAAACTATAAGAGATAATGCAATTTGGCAACCGGCAATGTAATTAGCATGCCGAATATTACTTGGAATGTGAATTGGAACGAAATCGCCAATAGATAAGACCATTTTACAATTTGGGCCCAAGTTAGAAGCAGAGCCTAAGGTGTAAATTATCGATAGTCCATATCTCGGAAACTATAAGAGATAATGCAATTTGGCAACCGGCAATGTAATTAGCATGCCGAATATTACTTGGAATGTGAATTGGAACGAAATCGCCAATAGATAAGACCATTTTACAATTTGAGCCCAAGTTAGAAGCAGAGCCTAAGGTGTAAATTATCGATAGTCCATATCTCGGAAACTATAAGAGATAATGCAATTTGGCAACCGGCAATGTAATTAGCATGCCGAATATTACTTGGAATGTGAATTGGAACGAAATCGCCAATAGATAAGACCATTTTACAATTTGGGCCCAAGTTAGAAGCAGAGCCTAAGGTGTAAATTATCGATAGTCCATATCTCGGGAACTATTAGAGATAATGCAATTTGGCAACCGGCAATGTAATTAGCATGCCGAATATTACTTGGAATGTGAATTGGAACGAAATCGCCAATAGATAAGACCATTTTACAATTTGGGCCCAAGTTAGAAGCAGAGCCTAAGGTGTAAATTATTGATAGTCCATATCTCGGAAACTATAAGAGATAATGCAATTTCGCAACCGGCAATGTAATTAGCATGCCGAATATCACTTGGAATGTGAATTGGGACGAAATCGCCAATAGATAAGACCATTTTACAATTTGGGCCCAAGTTAGAAGCAGAGCCTAAGGTGTAAATTATCGATAGTCCATATCTCGGAAACTATAAGAGATAATGCAATTTGGCAACCGGCAATGTAATTAGCATGCCAAATATTACTTGGAATGTGAATTGGAACGAAATTGCCAATAGATAAGACCATTTTACAATTTGGGCCCAAGTTAGAAGCAGAGCCTAAGGTGTAAATTATCGATAGTCCATATCTCGGAAACTATAAGAGGTAATGCAATTTGGCAACCGGCAATGTAATTAGCATGCCGAATATTACTTGGAATGTGAATTGGAACGAAATCGCCAATAGATAAGACCATTTTACAATTTGGGCCCAAGTTAGAAGCAGAGACTAAGGTGTAAATTATCGATAGTCAATATCTCGGAAACTATAAGAGATAATGCAATTTGGCAACCGGCAATGTAATTAGCATGCCGAATATTACTTGGAATGTGAATTGGAACGAAATCGCCAATAGATAAGACCATTTTACAATTTGGACCCAAGTTAGAAGCAGAGCCTAAGGTGTAAATTATTGATAGTCCATATCTCGGAAACTATAAGAGATAATGCAATTTCGCAACCGGCAATGTAATTAGCATGCCGAATATCACTTGGAATGTGAATTGGGACGAAATCGCCAATAGATAAGACCATTTTACAATTTGGGCCCAAGTTAGAAGCAGAGCCTAAGGTGTAAATTATCGATAGTCCATATCTCGGAAACTATAAGAGATAATGCAATTTGGCAACCGGCAATGTAATTAGCATGCCGAATATTACTTGGAATGTGAATTGGAACGAAATCGCCAATAGATAAGACCATTTTACAATTTGGGCCCAAGTTAGAAGCAGAGCCTAAGGTGTAAATTATCGATAGTCCATATCTCGGAAACTATAAGAGATAATGCAATTTGGCAACCGGCAATGTAATTAGCATGCCGAATATTACTTGGAATGTGAATTGGAACGAAATCGCCAATAGGTAAGACCATTTTACAATTTGGGCCCAAGTTAGAAGCAGAGCCTAAGGTGTAAATTATCGATAGTCCATATCTCGGAAACTATAAGAGATAATGCAATTTGGCAACCGGCAATGTAATTAGCATGCCGAATATTACTTGGAATGTGAATTGGAATGAAATCGCCAATAGATAAGGCCATTTTACAATTTGGGAGCAAGTTAGAAGCAGAGCCTAAGGTGTAAATTATCGATAGTCCATATCTCGGAAACTATAAGAGATAATGCAATTTGGCAACCGGCAATGTAATTAGCATGCCGAATATTACTTGGAATGTGAATTGGAACGAAATCGCCAATATATAAGACCATTTTACAATTTGGGCCCAAGTTAGAAGCAGAGCCTATGGTGTAAATTATCGATAGTCCATATCTCGGAAACTATAAGAGATAATGCAATTTGGCAACCGGCAATGTAATTAGCATGCCCAATATTACTTGGAATGTGAATTGGAACGAAATCGCCAATAGATAAGACCATTTTACAATTTGGGCCCAAGTTAGAAGCAGAGCCTAAGGTGTAAATTATCGATAGTCCATATCTCGGAAACTATAAGAGATAATTCAATTTGGCAACCGGGGAATGCAATTAGCATGCCGAATATTACTTGGAATGTGAATTGGAACGAAATCGCCAATAGATAAGACCATTTTACAATTTGGGCCCAAGTTAGAAGCAGAGCCTAAGGTGTAAATTATCGATAGTCCATATCTCGGAAACTATAAGAGATAATGCAATTTGGCAACCGGCAATGTAATTAGCATGCCGAATATTACTTGGAATGTGAATTGGAACGAAATCGCCAATAGATAAGACCATTTTACAATTTGGGAGCAAGTTAGAAGCAGAGCCTAAGGTGTAAATTATCGATAGTCCATATCTCGGAAACTATAAGAGATAATGCAATTTGGCAACCGGCAATGTAATTAGCATGCCGAATATTACTTGGAATGTGAATTGGAACGAAATCGCCAATAGATAAGACCATTTTACAATTTGGGCCCAAGTTAGAAGCAGAGCCTATGGTGTAAATTATCGATAGTCCATATCTCGGAAACTATAAGAGATAATGCAATTTGGCAACCGGCAATGTAATTAGCATGCCGAATATTACTTGGAATGTGAATTGGAACGAAATCGCCAACAGATAAGACCATTTTACAATTTGGGCCCAAGTTAGAAGCAGAGCCTAAGGTGTAAATTATCGATAGTCCATATCTCGGAAACTATAAGAGATAATGCAATTTGGCAACCGGCAATGTAATTAGCATGCCGAATATTACTTGGAATGTGAATTGGAACGAAATCGCCAATAGATAAGACCATTTTACAATTTGGGAGCAAGTTAGAAGCAGAGCCTAAGGTGTAAATTATCGATAGTCCATATCTCGGAAACTATAAGAGATAATGCAATTTGGCAACCGGCAATGTAATTAGCATGCCGAATATTACTTGGAATGTGAATTGGAACGAAATCGCCAATAGATAAGACCATTTTACAATTTGGGCCCAAGTTAGAAGCAGAGCCTATGGTGTAAATTATCGATAGTCCATATCTCGGAAACTATAAGAGATAATGCAATTTGGCAACCGGCAATGTAATTAGCATGCCGAATATTACTTGGAATGTGAATTGGAACGAAATCGCCAATAGATAAGACCATTTTACAATTTGGGCCCAAGTTAGAAGCAGAGCCTAAGGTGTAAATTATCGATAGTCCATATCTCGGAAACTATAAGAGATAATGCAATTTGGCAACCGGCAATGTAATTAGCATGCCGAATATCACTTGGAATGTGAATTGGGACGAAATCGCCAATAGATAAGACCATTTTACAATTTGGGCCCAAGTTAGAAGCAGAGCCTAAGGTGTAAATTATCGATAGTCCATATCTCGGAAACTATAAGAGATAATGCAATTTGGCAACCGGCAATGTAATTAGCATGCCGAATATTACTTGGAATGTGAATTGGAACGAAATCGCCAATAGATAAGACCATTTTACAATTTGGGCCCAAGTTAGAAGCAGAGCCTATGGTGTAAATTATCGATAGTCCATATCTCGGAAACTATAAGAGATAATGCAATTTGGCAACCGGCAATGTAATTAGCATGCCGAATATTACTTGGAATGTGAATTGGAACGAAATCGCCAATAGATAAGACCATTTTACAATTTGGGCCCAAGTTAGAAGCAGAGCCTAAGGTGTAAATTATCGATAGTCCATATCTCGGAAACTATAAGAGATAATGCAATTTGGCAACCGGCAATGTAATTAGCATGCCGAATATCACTTGGAATGTGAATTGGGACGAAATCGCCAATAGATAAGACCATTTTACAATTTGGGCCCAAGTTAGAAGCAGAGCCTAAGGTGTAAATTATCGATAGTCCATATCTCGGAAACTATAAGAGATAATGCAATTTGGCAACCGGCAATGTAATTAGCATGCCGAATATTACTTGGAATGTGAATTGGAACGAAATCGCCAATAGATAAGACCATTTTACAATTTGGGCCCAAGTTAGAAGCAGAGCCTAAGGTGTAAATTATCGATAGTCCATATCTCGGAAACTATAAGAGATAATGCAATTTGGCAACCGGCAATGTAATTAGCATGCCGAATATTACTTGGAATGTGAATTGGAACGAAATCGCCAATAGATAAGACCATTTTACAATTTGGGCCCAAGTTAGAAGCAGAGCCTAAGGTGTAAATTATCGATAGTCCATATCTCGGAAACTATAAGAGATAATGTAATTTCGCTACCGGCAATGTAATTAGCATGCCGAATATTACTTGGAGTGTGAATTGGAAAGAAATCGCCTATAGATAAGACCATTTTACAATTTGGGCCCAAGTTAGAAGCAGAGCCTAAGGTGTAAATTATCGATAGTCCATATCTCGGAAATTATAAGAGATAATGCAATTTGGCAACCGGCAATGTAATTAGCATGCCGAATATTACTTGGAATGTGAATTGGAACGAAATCGCCAATAGATAAGACCATTTTACAATTTGGGCCCAAGTTAGAAGCAGAGCCTAAGGTGTAAATTATCGATAGTCCATATCTCGGAAACTATTAGAGATAATGCAATTTGGCAACCGGCAATGTAATTAGCATGCCGAATATTACTTGGAATGTGAATTGGAACGAACCTGCCAATAGATAAGACCATTTTACAATTTGGGCCCAAGTTAGAAGCAGAGCCTAAGGTGTAAATTATCGATAGTCCATATCTCGGAAACTATAAGAGATAATGCAATTTGGCAACCGGCAAAGTAATTAGCATGCCGAATATTACTTGGAATGTGAATTGGAACGAAATCGCCAATAGATAAGACCATTTTACAATTTGGGCCCAAGTTAGAAGCAGAGACTAAGGTGTAAATTATCGATAGTCCATATCTCGGAAACTATAAGAGATAATGCAATTTGACAACCAGCAATGTAATTAGCATGCCGAATATTACTTGGAATGTGAATTGGAACGAAATCGCCAATAGATAAGACCATTTTACAATTTGGACCCAAGTTAGAAGCAGAGCCTAAGGTGTAAATTATTGATAGTCCATATCTCGGAAACTATAAGAGATAATGCAATTTCGCAACCGGCAATGTAATTAGCATGCCGAATATCACTTGGTATGTGAATTGTTACGAAATCGCCAATAGATAAGACCATTTTACAATTTGGGCCCAAGTTAGAAGCAGAGCCTAAGGTGTAAATTATCGATAGTCCATATCTCGGAAACTATAAGAGATAATGCAATTTGGCAACCGGCAATGTAATTAGCATGCCGAATATTACTTGGAATGTGAATTGGAACGAAATCGCCAATAGGTAAGACCATTTTACAATTTGGGCCCAAGTTAGAAGCAGAGCCTAAGGTGTAAATTATCGATAGTCCATATCTCGGAAACTATAAGAGATAATGCAATTTGACAACCGGCAATGTAATTAGCATGCCGAATATTACTTGGAATGTGAATTGGAACGAAATCGCCAATAGGTAAGACCATTTTACAATTTGGGCCCAAGTTAGAAGCAGAGCCTAAGGTGTAAATTATCGATAGTCCATATCTCGGAAACTATAAGAGATAATGCAATTTGGCAACCGGCAATGTAATTAGCATGCCGAATATTACTTGGAATGTGAATTGGAACGAAATCGCCAATAGATAAGGCCATTTTACAATTTGGGAGCAAGTTAGAAGCAGAGCCTAAGGTGTAAATTATCGATAGTCCATATCTCGGAGACTATAAGAGATAATGCAATTTGGCAACCGGCAATGTAATTAGCATGCCGAATATTACTTGGAATGTGAATTGGAACGAAATCGCCAATATATAAGACCATTTTACAATTTGGGCCCAAGTTAGAAGCAGAGCCTATGGTGTAAATTATCGATAGTCCATATCTCGGAAACTATAAGAGATAATGCAATTTGGCAACCGGCAATGTAATTAGCATGCCGAATATTACTTGGAATGTGAATTGGAACGAAATCGCCAATAGATAAGACCATTTTACAATTTGGGCCCAAGTTAGAAGCAGAGCCTAAGGTGTAAATTATCGATAGTCCATATCTCGGAAACTATAAGAGATAATGCAATTTGGCAACCGGCAATGTAATTAGCATGCCGAATATTACTTGGAATGTGAATTGGAACGAAATCGCCAATAGGTAAGACCATTTTACAATTTGGGCCCAAGTTAGAAGCAGAGCCTAAGGTGTAAATTATCGATAGTCCATATCTCGGAAACTATAAGAGATAATGCAATTTGGCAACCGGCAATGTAATTAGCATGCCGAATATTACTTGGAATGTGAATTGGAACGAAATCGCCAATAGATAAGGCCATTTTACAATTTGGGAGCAAGTTAGAAGCAGAGCCTAAGGTGTAAATTATCGATAGTCCATATCTCGGAGACTATAAGAGATAATGCAATTTGGCAACCGGCAATGTAATTAGCATGCCGAATATTACTTGGAATGTGAATTGGAACGAAATCGCCAATATATAAGACCATTTTACAATTTGGGCCCAAGTTAGAAGCAGAGCCTATGGTGTAAATTATCGATAGTCCATATCTCGGAAACTATAAGAGATAATGCAATTTGGCAACCGGCAATGTAATTAGCATGCCCAATATTACATGGAATGTGAATTGGAACGAAATCGCCAATAGATAAGACCATTTTACAATTTGGGCCCAAGTTAGAAGCAGAGCCTAAGGTGTAAATTATCGATAGTCCATATCTCGGAAACTATAAGAGATAATTCAATTTGGCAACCGGGGAATGTAATTAGCATGCCGAATATTACTTGGAATGTGAATTGGAACGAAATCGCCAATAGATAAGACCATTTTACAATTTGGGCCCAAGTTAGAAGCAGAGCCTAAGGTGTAAATTATCGATAGTCCATATCTCGGAAACTATAAGAGATAATGCAATTTCGCAACCGGCAATGTAATTAGCATGACGAATATTACTTGGAATGTGAATTGGAACGAAATCGCCAATAGATAAGACCATTTTACAATTTGGGCCCAAGTTAGAAGCAGAGCCTAAGGTGTAAATTATCGATAGTCCATATCTCGGTAACTATAAGAGATAATGCAATTTGGCAACCGGCAATGTAATTAGCATGCCGAATATTACTTGGAATGTGAATTGGAACGAAATCGCCAATAGATTAGACCATTTTACAATTTGGGCCCAAGTTAGAAGCAGAGCCTAAGGTGTAAATTATCGATAGTCCATATCTCGGAAACTATAAGAGATAATGCAATTTGGCAACCGGCAATGTAATGAGCATGCCGAATATTACTTGGAATGTGAATTGGAACGAAATCGCCAATAGATAAGACCATTTTACAATTTGGGCCCAAGTTAGAAGCAGAGCCTAAGGTGTAAATTATTGATAGTCCATATCTCGGAAACTATAAGAGATAATGCAATTTCGCAACCGGCAATGTAATTAGCATGCCGAATATCACTTGGAATGTGAATTGGGACGAAATCGCCAATAGATAAGACCATTTTACAATTTGGGCCCAAGTTAGAAGCAGAGCCTAAGGTGTAAATTATCGATAGTCCATATCTCGGAAACTATAAGAGATAATGCAATTTGGCAACCGGCAATGTAATTAGCATGCCGAATATTACTTGGAATGTGAATTGGAACGAAATCGCCAATAGATAAGACCATTTTACAATTTGGGCCCAAGTTAGAAGCAGAGCCTAAGATGTAAATTATCGATAGTCCATATCTCGGAAACTATAAGAGATAATGTAATTTCGCTACCGGCAATGTAATTAGCATGCCGAATATTACTTGGAGTGTGAATTGGAACGAAATCGCCAATAGATAAGACCATTTTACAATTTGGGCCCAAGTTAGAAGCAGAGCCTAAGGTGTAAATTATCGATAGTCCATATCTCGGAAATTATAAGAGGTAATGCAATTTGGCAACCGGCAATGTAATTAGCATGCCGAATATCACTTGGAATGTGAATTGGAACGAAATCGCCAATAGATAAGACCATTTTACAATTTGGGCCCAAGTTAGAAGCAGAGCCTAAGGTGTAAATTATCGATAGTCCATATCTCGGAAACTATAAGACATAATGCAATTTGGCAACCGGCAATGTAATTAGCATGCCGAATATTACTTGGAATGTGAATTGGAACGAAATCGCCAATAGATAAGACCATTTTACAATTTGGGCCCAAGTTAGAAGCAGAGACTAAGGTGTAAATTATCGATAGTCCATATCTCGGAAACTATAAGAGATAATGCAATTTGGCAACCGGCAGTGTAACTAGCATGCCGAATATTACTTGGAATGTGAATTGGAACGAAATCGCCAATAGATAAGACCATTTTACAATTTGGACCCAAGTTAGAAGCAGAGCCTAAGGTGTAAATTATTGATAGTCCATATCTCGGAAACTATAAGAGATAATGCAATTTCGCAACCGGCAATGTAATTAGCATGCCGAATATCACTTGGAATGTGAATTGGGACGAAATCGCCAATAGATAAGACCATTTTACAATTTGGGCCCAAGTTAGAAGCAGAGCCTAAGGTGTAAATTATCGATAGTCCATATCTCGGAAACTATAAGTGATAATGCAATTTGGCAACCGGCAATGTAATTAGCATGCCGAATATTACTTGGAATGTGAATTGGAACGAAATCGCCAATAGATAAGACCATTTTACAATTTGGGCCCAAGTTAGAAGCAGAGCCTAAGGTGTAAATTATCGATAGTCCATATCTCGGAAACTATAAGAGATAATGCAACTTGGCCACCGGCAATGTAATTAGCATGCCGAATATTACTTGGAATGTGAATTGGAACGAAATCGCCAATAGATAAGACCATTTTACAATTTGGGCCCAAGTTAGAAGCAGAGCCTAAGGTGTAAATTATCGATAGTCCATATCTCGGAAACTATAAGAGATAATGCAATTTGGCAACCGGCAATGTAATTAGCATGCCGAATATTACTTGGAATGTGAATTGGAACGAAATCGCCAATAGATAAGACCATTTTACAATTCGGGCCCAAGTTAGAAGCAGAGCCTAAGGTGTAAATTATCGATAGTCCATATCTCGGAAACTATAAGAGATAATGCAATTTGGCAACCGGCAATGTAATTAGCATGCCGAATATTACTTGGAATGTGAATTGGAACGAAATCGCCAATAGATAAGACCATTTTACAATTTGGGCCCAAGTTAGAATCAGAGCCTAAGGTGTAAATTATCGATAGTCCATATCTCGGAAACTATAAGAGATAATGCAATTTGGCAACCGGCAATGTAATTAGCATGCCGAATATTACTTGGAATGTGAATTGGAACGAAATCGCCAATAGATAAGGCCATTTTGCAATTTGGGCCCAAGTTAGAAGCAGAGCCTAAGGTGTAAATTAACGATAGTCCATATCTCGGAAACTATAAGAGATAATGCAATTTGGCAACCGGCAATGTAATTAGCATGCCGAATATTACTTGGAATGTGAATTGGAACGAAATCGCCAATAGATAAGACCATTTTACAATTTGGGCCCAAGTTAGAAGCAGAGCCTAAGGTGTAAATTATCGATAGTCCATATCTCGGAAACTATAAGAGATAATGCAATTTGGCAACCGGCAATGTAATTAGTCCATATCTCGATGGACGAAACTAGAGATAATGCAATTTGGCAACCGGCAATGTAATTAGCATGCCGAATATTACTTGGAATGTGAATTGGAACGAAATCGCCAATAGATAAGACCATTTTACAATTTGAGCCCAAGTTAGAAGCAGAGCCTAAGGTGTAAATTATCGATAGTCCATATCTCGGAAACTATTAGAGATAATGCAATTTGGCAACCGGCAATGTAATTAGCATGCCGAATATTACTTGGAATGTGAATTGGAACGAAATCGCCAATAGATAAGACCATTTTACAATTTGGGCCCAAGTTAGAAGCAGAGCCTAAGGTGTAAATTATTGATAGTCCATATCTCGGAAACTATAAGAGATAATGCAATTTCGCAACCGGCAATGTAATTAGCATGCCGAATATCACTTGGAATGTGAATTGGGACGAAATCGCCAATAGATAAGACCATTTTACAATTTGGGCCCAAGTTAGAAGCAGAGCCTAAGGTGTAAATTATCGATAGTCCATATCTCGGAAACTATAAGAGATAATGCAATTTGGCAACCGGCAATGTAATTAGCATGCCAAATATTACTTGGAATGTGAATTGGAACGAAATTGCCAATAGATAAGACCATTTTACAATTTGGGCCCAAGTTAGAAGCAGAGCCTAAGGTGTAAATTATCGATAGTCCATATCTCGGAAACTATAAGAGGTAATGCAATTTGCCAACCGGCAATGTAATTAGCATGCCGAATATTACTTGGAATGTGAATTGGAACGAAATCGCCAATAGATAAGACCATTTTACAATTTGGGCCCAAGTTAGAAGCAGAGACTATGGTGTAAATTATCGATAGTCAATATCTCGGAAACTATAAGAGATAATGCAATTTCGCAACCGGCAATGTAATTAGCATGCCGAATATCACTTGGAATGTGAATTGGGACGAAATCGCCAATAGATAAGACCATTTTACAATTTGGGCCCAAGTTAGAAGCAGAGCCTAAGGTGTAAATTATCGATAGTCCATATCTCGGAAACTATAAGAGATAATGCAATTTGGCAACCGGCAATGTAATTAGCATGCCGAATATTACTTGGAATGTGAATTGGAACGAAATCGCCAATAGATAAGACCATTTTACAATTTGGGCCCAAGTTAGAAGCAGAGCCTAAGGTGTAAATTATCGATAGTCCATATCTCGGAAACTATAAGAGATAATGCAATTTGGCAACCGGCAATGTAATTAGCATGCCGAATATTACTTGGAATGTGAATTGGAACGAAATCGCCAATAGGTAAGACCATTTTACAATTTGGGCCCAAGTTAGAAGCAGAGCCTAAGGTGTAAATTATCGATAGTCCATATCTCGGAAACTATAAGAGATAATGCAATTTGGCAACCGGCAATGTAATTAGCATGCCGAATATTACTTGGAATGTGAATTGGAACGAAATCGCCAATAGATAAGGCCATTTTACAATTTGGGAGCAAGTTAGAAGCAGAGCCTAAGGTGTAAATTATCGATAGTCCATATCTCGGAAACTATAAGAGATAATGCAATTTGGCAACCGGCAATGTAATTAGCATGCCGAATATTACTTGGAATGTGAATTGGAACGAAATCGAAAATATATAAGACCATTTTACAATTTGGGCCCAAGTTAGAAGCAGAGCCTATGGTGTAAATTATCGATAGTCCATATCTCGGAAACTATAAGAGATAATGCAATTTGGCAACCGGCAATGTAATTAGCATGCCCAATATTACTTGGAATGTGAATTGGAACGAAATCGCCAATAGATAAGACCATTTTACAATTTGGGCCCAAGTTAGAAGCAGAGCCTAAGGTGTAAATTATCGATAGTCCATATCTCGGAAACTATAAGAGATAATTCAATTTGGCAACCGGGGAATGCAATTAGCATGCCGAATATTACTTGGAATGTGAATTGGAACGAAATCGCCAATAGATAAGACCATTTTACAATTTGGGCCCAAGTTAGAAGCAGAGCCTAAGGTGTAAATTATCGATAGTCCATATCTCGGAAACTATAAGAGATAATGCAATTTGGCAACCGGCAATGTAATTAGCATGCCGAATATTACTTGGAATGTGAATTGGAACGAAATCGCCAATAGATAAGACCATTTTACAATTTGGGAGCAAGTTAGAAGCAGAGCCTAAGGTGTAAATTATCGATAGTCCATATCTCGGAAACTATAAGAGATAATGCAATTTGGCAACCGGCAATGTAATTAGCATGCCGAATATTACTTGGAATGTGAATTGGAACGAAATCGCCAATAGATAAGACCATTTTACAATTTGGGCCCAAGTTAGAAGCAGAGCCTATGGTGTAAATTATCGATAGTCCATATCTCGGAAACTATAAGAGATAATGCAATTTGGCAACCGGCAATGTAATTAGCATGCCGAATATTACTTGGAATGTGAATTGGAACGAAATCGCCAACAGATAAGACCATTTTACAATTTGGGCCCAAGTTAGAAGCAGAGCCTAAGGTGTAAATTATCGATAGTCCATATCTCGGAAACTATAAGAGATAATGCAATTTGGCAACCGGCAATGTAATTAGCATGCCGAATATCACTTGGAATGTGAATTGGGACGAAATCGCCAATAGATAAGACCATTTTACAATTTGGGCCCAAGTTAGAAGCAGAGCCTAAGGTGTAAATTATCGATAGTCCATATCTCGGAAACTATAAGAGATAATGCAATTTGGCAACCGGCAATGTAATTAGCATGCCGAATATTACTTGGAATGTGAATTGGAACGAAATCGCCAATAGATAAGACCATTTTACAATTTGGGCCCAAGTTAGAAGCAGAGCCTATGGTGTAAATTATCGATAGTCCATATCTCGGAAACTATAAGAGATAATGCAATTTGGCAACCGGCAATGTAATTAGCATGCCGAATATTACTTGGAATGTGAATTGGAACGAAATCGCCAATAGATAAGACCATTTTACAATTTGGGCCCAAGTTAGAAGCAGAGCCTAAGGTGTAAATTATCGATAGTCCATATCTCGGAAACTATAAGAGATAATGCAATTTGGCAACCGGCAATGTAATTAGCATGCCGAATATCACTTGGAATGTGAATTGGGACGAAATCGCCAATAGATAAGACCATTTTACAATTTGGGCCCAAGTTAGAAGCAGAGCCTAAGGTGTAAATTATCGATAGTCCATATCTCGGAAACTATAAGAGATAATGCAATTTGGCAACCGGCAATGTAATTAGCATGCCGAATATTACTTGGAATGTGAATTGGAACGAAATCGCCAATAGATAAGACCATTTTACAATTTGGGCCCAAGTTAGAAGCAGAGCCTAAGGTGTAAATTATCGATAGTCCATATCTCGGAAACTATAAGAGATAATGCAATTTGGCAACCGGCAATGTAATTAGCATGCCGAATATTACTTGGAATGTGAATTGGAACGAAATCGCCAATAGATAAGACCATTTTACAATTTGGGCCCAAGTTAGAAGCAGAGCCTAAGGTGTAAATTATCGATAGTCCATATCTCGGAAACTATAAGAGATAATGTAATTTCGCTACCGGCAATGTAATTAGCATGCCGAATATTACTTGGAATGTGAATTGGAACGAAATCGCCAATAGATAAGACCATTTTACAATTTGGGCCCAAGTTAGAAGCAGAGCCTAATGTGTAAATTATCGATAGTCCATATCTCGGAAATTATAAGAGATAATGCAATTTGGCAACCGGCAATGTAATTAGCATGCCGAATATTACTTGGAATGTGAATTGGAACGAAATCGCCAATAGATAAGACCATTTTACAATTTGGGCCCAAGTTAGAAGCAGAGCCTAAGGTGTAAATTATCGATAGTCCATATCTCGGAAACTATAAGAGATAATGTAATTTCGCTACCGGCAATGTAATTAGCATGCCGAATATTACTTGGAGTGTGAATTGGAAAGAAATCGCCTATAGATAAGACCATTTTACAATTTGGGCCCAAGTTAGAAGCAGAGCCTAAGGTGTAAATTATCGATAGTCCATATCTCGGAAATTATAAGAGATAATGCAATTTGGCAACCGGCAATGTAATTAGCATGCCGAATATTACTTGGAATGTGAATTGGAACGAAATCGCCAATAGATAAGACCATTTTACAATTTGGGCCCAAGTTAGAAGCAGAGCCTAAGGTGTAAATTATCGATAGTCCATATCTCGGAAACTATTAGAGATAATGCAATTTGGCAACCGGCAATGTAATTAGCATGCCGAATATTACTTGGAATGTGAATTGGAACGAACCTGCCAATAGATAAGACCATTTTACAATTTGGGCCCAAGTTAGAAGCAGAGCCTAAGGTGTAAATTATCGATAGTCCATATCTCGGAAACTATAAGAGATAATGCAATTTGGCAACCGGCAATGTAATTAGCATGCCGAATATTACTTGGAATGTGAATTGGAACGAAATCGCCAATAGATAAGACCATTTTACAATTTGGGCCCAAGTTAGAAGCAGAGACTAAGGTGTAAATTATCGATAGTCAATATCTCGGAAACTATAAGAGATAATGCAATATGACAACCAGCAATGTAATTAGCATGCCGAATATTACTTGGAATGTGAATTGGAACGAAATCGCCAATAGATAAGACCATTTTACAATTTGGGCCCAAGTTAGAAGCAGAGCCTAAGGTGTAAATTATCGATAGTCCATATCTCGGAAACTATTAGAGATAATGCAATTTGGCAACCGGCAATGTAATTAGCATGCCGAATATTACTTGGAATGTGAATTGGAACGAAATCGCCAATAGGTAAGACCATTTTACAATTTGGGCCCAAGTTAGAAGCAGAGCCTAAGGTGTAAATTATCGATAGTCCATATCTCGGAAACTATAAGAGATAATGCAATTTGGCACCCGGCAATGTAATTAGCATGCCGAATATTACTTGGAATGCGAATTGGAACGAAATCGCCAATAGATAAGGCCATTTTACAATTTGGGAGCAAGTTAGAAGCAGAGCCTAAGGTGTAAATTATCGATAGTCCATATCTCGGAAACTATAAGAGATAATGCAATTTGGCAACCGGCAATGTAATTAGCATGCCGAATATTACTTGGAATGTGAATTGGAACGAAATCGCCAATATATAAGACCATTTTACAATTTGGGCCCAAGTTAGAAGCAGAGCCTATGGTGTAAATTATCGATAGTCCATATTTCGGAAACTATAAGAGATAATGCAATTTGGCAACCGGCAATGTAATTAGCATGCCCAATATTACTTGGAATGTGAATTGGAACGAAATCGCCAATAGATAAGACCATTTTACAATTTGGGCCCAAGTTAGAAGCAGAGCCTAAGGTGTAAATTATCGATAGTCCATATCTCGGAAACTATAAGAGATAATTCAATTTGGCAACCGGGGAATGTAATTAGCATGCCGAATATTACTTGGAATGTGAATTGGAACGAAATCGCCAATAGATAAGACCATTTTACAATTTGGGCCCAAGTTAGAAGCAGAGCCTAAGGTGTAAATTATCGATAGTCCATATCTCGGAAACTATAAGAGATAATGCAATTTCGCAACCGGCAATGTAATTAGCATGCCGAATATTACTTGGAATGTGAATTGGAACGAAATCGCCAATAGATAAGACCATTTTACAATTTGGGCCCAAGTTAGAAGCAGAGCCTAAGGTGTAAATTATCGATAGTCCATATCTCGGAAACTATAAGAGATAATGCAATTTCGCAACCGGCAATGTAATTAGCATGCCGAATATTACTTGGAATGTGAATTGGAATGAAATCGCCAATAGATAAGACCATTTTACAATTTGGGCCCAAGTTAGAAGCAGAGCCTAAGGTGTAAATTATCGATAGTCCATATCTCGGTAACTATAAGAGATAATGCAATTTGGCAACCGGCAATGTAATTAGCATGCCGAATATTACTTGGAATGTGAATTGGAACGAAATCGCCAATAGATTAGACCATTTTACAATTTGGGCCCAAGTTAGAAGCAGAGCCTAAGGTGTAAATTATCGATAGTCCATATCTCGGAAACTATAAGAGATAATGCAATTTGGCAACCGGCAATGTAATGAGCATGCCGAATATTACTTGGAATGTGAATTGGAACGAAATCGCCAATAGATAAGACCATTTTACAATTTGGGCCCAAGTTAGAAGCAGAGCCTAAGGTGTAAATTATTGATAGTCCATATCTCGGAAACTATAAGAGATAATGCAATTTCGCAACCGGCAATGTAATTAGCATGCCGAATATCACTTGGAATGTGAATTGGGACGAAATCGCCAATAGATAAGACCATTTTACAATTTGGGCCCAAGTTAGAAGCAGAGCCTAAGGTGTAAATTATCGATAGTCCATATCTCGGAAACTATAAGAGATAATGCAATTTGGCAACCGGCAATGTAATTAGCATGCCGAATATTACTTGGAATGTGAATTGGAACGAAATCGCCAATAGATAAGACCATTTTACAATTTGGGCCCAAGTTAGAAGCAGAGCCTAAGGTGTAAATTATCGATAGTCCATATCTCGGAAACTATAAGAGATAATGTAATTTCGCTACCGGCAATGTAATTAGCATGCCGAATATTACTTGGAGTGTGAATTGGAACGAAATCGCCAATAGATAAGACCATTTTACAATTTGGGCCCAAGTTAGAAGCAGAGCCTAAGGTGTAAATTATCGATAGTCCATATCTCGGAAATTATAAGAGGTAATGCAATTTGGCAACCGGCAATGTAATTAGCATGCCGAATATCACTTGGAATGTGAATTGGAACGAAATCGCCAATAGATAAGACCATTTTACAATTTGGGCCCAAGTTAGAAGCAGAGCCTAAGGTGTAAATTATCGATAGTCCATATCTCGGAAACTATAAGAGATAATGCAATTTGGCAACCGGCAATGTAATTAGCATGCCGAATATTACTTGGAATGTGAATTGGAACGAAATCGCCAATAGATAAGACCATTTTACAATTTGGGCCCAAGTTAGAAGCAGAGACTAAGGTGTAAATTATCGATAGTCCATATCTCGGAAACTATAAGAGATAATGCAATTTGGCAACCGGCAGTGTAACTAGCATGCCGAATATTACTTGGAATGTGAATTGGAACGAAATCGCCAATAGATAAGACCATTTTACAATTTGGACCCAAGTTAGAAGCAGAGCCTAAGGTGTAAATTATTGATAGTCCATATCTCGGAAACTATAAGAGATAATGCAATTTCGCAACCGGCAATGTAATTAGCATGCCGAATATCACTTGGAATGTGAATTGGGACGAAATCGCCAATAGATAAGACCATTTTACAATTTGGGCCCAAGTTAGAAGCAGAGCCTAAGGTGTAAATTATCGATAGTCCATATCTCGGAAACTATAAGAGATAATGCAATTTGGCAACCGGCAATGTAATTAGCATGCCCAATATTACTTGGAATGTGAATTGGAACGAAATCGCCAATAGATAAGACCATTTTACAATTTGGGCCCAAGTTAGAAGCAGAGACTAAGGTGTAAATTATCGATAGTCCATATCTCGGAAACTATTAGAGATAATGCAATTTGGCAACCGATAATGTAATTAGCATGCCGAATATTACTTGGAATGTGAATTGGAACGAAACTGCCAATAGATAAGACCATTTTACAATTTGGGCCCAAGTTAGAAGCAGAGCCTAAGGTGTAAATTATCGATAGTCCATATCTCGGAAACTATAAGAGATAATGCAATTTGGCAACCGGCAATGTAATTAGCATGCCGAATATTACTTGGAATGTGAATTGGAACGAAATCGCCAATAGATAAGACCATTTTACAATTTGGGCCCAAGTTAGAAGCAGAGACTAAGGTGTAAATTATCGATAGTCCATATCTCGGAAACTATAAGAGATAATGCAATTTGGCAACCGGCAGTGTAATTAGCATGCCGAATATTACTTGGAATGTGAATTGGAACGAAATCGCCAATAGATAAGACCTTTTTACAATTTGGACCCAAGTTAGAAGCAGAGCCTAAGGTGTAAATTATTGATAGTCCATATCTCGGAAACTATAAGAGATAATGCAATTTCGCAACCGGCAATGTAATTAGCATGCCGAATATCACTTGGAATGTGAATTGGGACGAAATCGCCAATAGATAAGACCATTTTACAATTTGGGCCCAAGTTAGAAGCAGAGCCTAAGGTGTAAATTATCGATAGTCCATATCTCGGAAACTATAAGAGATAATGCAATTTGGCAACCGGCAATGTAATTAGCATGCCGAATATTACTTGGAATGTGAATTGGAACGAAATCGCCAATAGATAAGACCATTTTACAATTTGGGCCCAAGTTAGAAGCAGAGCCTAAGGTGTAAATTATCGATAGTCCATATCTCGGAAACTATAAGAGATAATGCAATTTGGCAACCGGCAATGTAATTAGCATGCCGAATATTACTTGGAATGTGAATTGGAACGAAATCGCCAATAGGTAAGACCATTTTACAATTTGGGCCCAAGTTAGAAGCAGAGCCTAAGGTGTAAATTATCGATAGTCCATATCTCGGAAACTATAAGAGATAATGCAATTTGGCAACCGGCAATGTAATTAGCATGCCGAATATTACTTGGAATGTGAATTGGAACGAAATCGCCAATAGATAAGACCATTTTACAATTTGGGAGCAAGTTAGAAGCAGAGCCTAAGGTGTAAATTATCGATAGTCCATATCTCGGAAACTATAAGAGATAATGCAATTTGGCAACCGGCAATGTAATTAGCATGCCGAATATTACTTGGAATGTGAATTGGAACGAAATCGCCAATATATAAGACCATTTTACAATTTGGGCCCAAGTTAGAAGCAGAGCCTATGGTGTAAATTATCGATAGTCCATATCTCGGAAACTATAAGAGATAATGCAATTTGGCAATCGGCAATGTAATTAGCATGCCCAATATTACTTGGAATGTGAATTGGAACGAAATCGCCAATAGATAAGACCATTTTACAATTTGGGCCCAAGTTAGAAGCAGAGCCTAAGGTGTAAATTATCGATAGTCCATATCTCGGAAACTATAAGAGATAATTCAATTTGGCAACCGGGGAATGTAATTAGCATGCCGAATATTACTTGGAATGTGAATTGAAACGAAATCGCCAATAGATAAGACCATTTTACAATTTGGGCCCAAGTTAGAAGCAGAGCCTAAGGTGTAAATTATCGATAGTCCATATCTCGGAAACTATAAGAGATAATGCAATTTGGCAACCGGCAATGTAATTAGCATGCCGAATATTACTTGGAATGTGAATTGGAACGAAATCGCCAATAGATAAGACCATTTTACAATTTGGGAGCAAGTTAGAAGCAGAGCCTAAGGTGTAAATTATCGATAGTCCATATCTCGGAAACTATAAGAGATAATGCAATTTGGCAACCGGCAATGTAATTAGCATGCCGAATATTACTTGGAATGTGAATTGCGACTAAATCGCCAATAGATAAGACCATTTTACAATTTGGGCCCAAGTTAGAAGCAGAGCCTAAGGTGTAAATTATCGATAGTCCATATCTCGGAAACTATAAGAGATAATGCAATTTGGCAACCGGCAATGTAATTAGCATGCCGAATATTACTTGGAATGTGAATTGGAACGAAATCGCCAATAGATAAGACCATTTTACAATTTGGGCCCAAGTTAGAAGCAGAGCCTAAGGTGTAAATTATTGATAGTCCATATCTCGGAAACTATAAGAGATAATGCAATTTCGCAACCGGCAATGTAATTAGCATGCCGAATATCACTTGGAATGTGAATTGGGACGAAATCGCCAATAGATAAGACCATTTTACAATTTGGGCCCAAGTTAGAAGCAGAGCCTAAGGTGTAAATTATCGATAGTCCATATCTCGGAAACTATAAGAGATAATGCAATTTGGCAACCGGCAATGTAATTAGCATGCCGAATATAACTTGGAATGTGAATTGGAACGAAATCGCCAATAGATAAGACCATTTTACAATTTGGGCCCAAGTTAGAAGCAGAGCCTAAGGTGTAAATTATCGATAGTCCATATCTCGGAAACTATAAGAGATAATGCAATTTGGCAACCGGCAATGTAATTAGCATGCCGAATATTACTTGGAATGTGAATTGGAACGAAATCGCCAATAGATAAGGCCATTTTACAATTTGGGCCCAAGTTAGAAGCAGAGCCTATGGTGTAAATTATCGATAGTCCATATCTCGGAAACTATAAGAGATAATGCAATTTGGCAACCGGCAATGTAATTAGTATGCCGAATATTACTTGGAATGTGAATTGGAACGAAATCGCCAATAGATAAGACCATTTTACAATTTGGGCCCAAGTTAGAAGCAGAGCCTAAGGTGTAAATTATCGATAGTCCATATCTCGGAAACTATAAGAGTTAATGCAATTTGGCAACCGGCAATGTAATTAGCATGCCGAATATCACTTGGAATGTGAATTGGGACGAAATCGCCAATAGATAAGACCATTTTACAATTTGGGCCCAAGTTAGAAGCAGAGCCTAAGGTGTAAATTATCGATAGTCCATATCTCGGAATCTATAAGAGATAATGCAATTTGGCAACCGGCAATGTAATTAGCATGCCGAATATTACTTGGAATGTGAATTGGGACGAAATCGCCAATAGATAAGACCATTTTACAATTTGGGCCCAAGTTAGAAGCAGAGCCTAAGGTGTAAATTATCGATAGTCCATATCTCGGAAACTATAAGAGGTAATGCAATTTGGCAACCGGCAATGTAATTAGCATGCCGAATATTACTTGGAATGTGAATTGGAACGAAATCGAAAATAGATAAGACCATTTTACAATTTGGACCCAAGTTAGAAGCAGAGCCTAAGGTGTAAATTATCGATAGTCCATATCTAGGAAACTATAAGAGATAATGCAATTTCGCAACCGGCAATGTAATTAGCATGCCGAATATCACTTGGAATGTGAATTGGGACGAAATCGCCAATAGATAAGACCATTTTACAATTTGGGCCTAAGTTAGAAGCAGAGCCTAAGGTGTAAATTATCGATAGTCCATATCTCGGAAACTATAAGAGATAATGCAATTTGGCAACCGGCAATGTAATTAGCATGCCGAATATTACTTGGAATGTGAATTGGAACGAAATCGCCAATAGATAAGACCATTTTACAATTTGGACCCAAGTTAGAAGCAGAGCCTAAGGTGTAAATTATTGATAGTCCATATCTCGGAAACTATAAGAGATAATGCAATTTCGCAACCGGCAATGTAATTAGCATGCCGAATATCACTTGGAATGTGAATTGGGACGAAATCGCCAATAGATAAGACCATTTTACAATTTGGGCCCAAGTTAGAAGCAGAGCCTAAGGTGTAAATTATCGATAGTCCATATCTCGGAAACTATAAGAGATAATGCAATTTGGCAACCGGCAATGTAATTAGCATGCCGAATATTACTTGGAATGTGAATTGGAACGAAATCGCCAATAGATAAGACCATTTTACAATTTGGGCCCAAGTTAGAAGCAGAGCCTAAGGTGTAAATTATCGATAGTCCATATCTCGGAAACTATAAGAGATAATGCAATTTGGCAACCCGCAATGTAATTAGCATGCCGAATATTACTTGGAATGTGAATTGGAACGAAATCGCCAATAGATAAGACCATTTTACAATTTGGACCCAAGTTAGAAGCAGAGCCTAAGGTGTAAATTATTGATAGTCCATATCTCGGAAACTATAAGAGATAATGCAATTTCGCAACCGGCAATGTAATTAGCATGCCGAATATCACTTGGAATGTGAATTGGGACGAAATCGCCAATAGATAAGACCATTTTACAATTTGGGCCCAAGTTAGAAGCAGAGCCTAAGGTGTAAATTATCGATAGTCCATATCTCGGAAACTATAAGAGATAATGCAATTTGGCAACCGGCAATGTAATTAGCATGCCGAATATTACTTGGAATGTGAATTGGAACGAAATCGCCAATAGATAAGACCATTTTACAATTTGGGCCCAAGTTAGAAGCAGAGCCTAAGGTGTAAATTATCGATAGTCCATATCTCGGAAACTATAAGAGATAATGCAATTTGGCAACCGGCAATGTAATTAGCATGCCGAATATTACTTGGAATGTGAATTGGAACGAAATCGCCAATAGGTAAGACCATTTTACAATTTGGGCCCAAGTTAGAAGCAGAGCCTATGGTGTAAATTATCGATAGTCCATATCTCGGAAACTATAAGAGATAATGCAATTTGGCAACCGGCAATGTAATTAGCATGCCCAATATTACTTGGAATGTGAATTGGAACGAAATCGCCAATAGATAAGACCATTTTACAATTTGGGCCCAAGTTAGAAGCAGAGCCTAAGGAGTAAATTATCGATAGTCCATATCTCGGAAACTATAAGAGATAATTCAATTTGGCAACCGGCAATGTAATTAGCATGCCGAATATTACTTGGAATGTGAATTGGAACGAAATCGCCAATAGATAAGACCATTTTACAATTTGGGCCCAAGTTAGAAGCAGAGCCTATGGTGTAAATTATCGATAGTCCATATCTCGGAAACTATAAGAGATAATGCAATTTGGCAACCGGCAATGTAATTAGCATGCCCAATATTACTTGGAATGTGAATTGGAACGAAATCGCCAATAGATAAGACCATTTTACAATTTGGGCCCAAGTTAGAAGCAGAGCCTAAGGTGTAAATTATCGATAGTCCATATCTCGGAAACTATAAGAGATAATGCAATTTGGCAACCGGCAATGTAATTAGCATGCCGAATATTACTTGGAATGTGAATTGGAACGAAATCGAAAATAGATAAGACCATTTTACAATTTGGACCCAAGTTAGAAGCAGAGCCTAAGGTGTAAATTATCGATAGTCCATATCTCGGAAACTATAAGAGATAATGCAATATCGCAACCGGCAATGTAATTAGCATGCCGAATATCACTTGGAATGTGAATTGGGACGAAATCGCCAATAGATAAGACCATTTTACAATTTGGGCCCAAGTTAGAAGCAGAGCCTAAGGTGTAAATTATCGATAGTCCATATCTCGGAAACTATAAGAGATAATGCAATTTGGCAACCGGCAATGTAATTAGCATGCCGAATATTACTTGGAATGTGAATTGGAACGAAATCGCCAATAGATAAGACCATTTTACAATTTGGGCCCAAGTTAGAAGCAGAGCCTAAGGTGTAAATTATCGATAGTCCATATCTCGGAAACTATAAGAGATAATTCAATTTGGCAACCGGCAATGTAATTAGCATGCCGAATATTACTTGAAATGTGAATTGGAACGAAATCGCTAATAGATAAGACCATTTTACAATTTGGGCCCAAGTTAGAAGCAGAGCCTAAGGTGTAAATTATCGATAGTCCATATCTCGGAAACTATAAGAGATAATGCAATTTGGCAACCGGCAATGTAATTAGCATGCCGAATATTACTTGGAATGTGAATTGGAACGAAATCGCCAATAGATAAGACCATTTTACAATTTGGGCCCAAGTTAGAAGCAGAGCCTATGGTGTAAATTATCGATAGTCCATATCTCGGAAACAATAAGAGATAATGCAATTTGGCAACCGGCAATGTAATTAGCATGCCGAATATTACTTGGAATGTGAATTGGAACGAAATCGCCAATAGATAAGACCATTTTACAATTTGGGCCCAAGTTAGAAGCAGAGCCTAAGGTGTAAATTATCGATAGTCCATATCTCGGAAACTATAAGAGATAATGCAATTTGGCAACCGGCAATGTAATTAGCATGCCGAATATTACTTGGAATGTGAATTGGAACGAAATCGCCAATAGATAAGACCATTTTACAATTTGGGCCCAAGTTAGAAGCAGAGCCTAAGGTGTAAATTATCGATAGTCCATATCTCGGAAACTATAAGAGATAATGCAATTTGGCAACCGGCAATGTAATTAGCATGCCGAATATTACTTGGAATGTGAATTGGAACGAAATCGCCAATAGGTAAGACCATTTTACAATTTGGGCCCAAGTTAGAAGCAGAGCCTATGGTGTAAATTATCGATAGTCCATATCTCGGAAACTATAAGAGATAATGCAATTTGGCAACCGGCAATGTAATTAGCATGCCCAATATTACTTGGAATGTGAATTGGAACGAAATCGCCAATAGATAAGACCATTTTACAATTTGGGCCCAAGTTAGAAGCAGAGCCTAAGGAGTAAATTATCGATAGTCCATATCTCGGAAACTATAAGAGATAATTCAATTTGGCAACCGGCAATGTAATTAGCATGCCGAATATTACTTGGAATGTGAATTGGAACGAAATCGCCAATAGATAAGACCATTTTACAATTTGGGCCCAAGTTAGAAGCAGAGCCTATGGTGTAAATTATCGATAGTCCATATCTCGGAAACTATAAGAGATAATGCAATTTGGCAACCGGCAATGTAATTAGCATGCCCAATATTACTTGGAATGTGAATTGGAACGAAATCGCCAATAGATAAGACCATTTTACAATTTGGGCCCAAGTTAGAAGCAGAGCCTAAGGTGTAAATTATCGATAGTCCATATCTCGGAAACTATAAGAGATAATGCAATTTGGCAACCGGCAATGTAATTAGCATGCCGAATATTACTTGGAATGTGAATTGGAACGAAATCGAAAATAGATAAGACCATTTTACAATTTGGACCCAAGTTAGAAGCAGAGCCTAAGGTGTAAATTATCGATAGTCCATATCTCGGAAACTATAAGAGATAATGCAATATCGCAACCGGCAATGTAATTAGCATGCCGAATATCACTTGGAATGTGAATTGGGACGAAATCGCCAATAGATAAGACCATTTTACAATTTGGGCCCAAGTTAGAAGCAGAGCCTAAGGTGTAAATTATCGATAGTCCATATCTCGGAAACTATAAGAGATAATGCAATTTGGCAACCGGCAACGTAATTAGCATGCCGAATATTACTTGGAATGTGAATTGGAACGAAATCGCCAATAGATAAGACCATTTTACAATTTGGGCCCAAGTTAGAAGCAGAGCCTAAGGTGTAAATTATCGATAGTCCATATCTCGGAAACTATAAGAGATAATTCAATTTGGCAACCGGCAATGTAATTAGCATGCCGAATATTACTTGAAATGTGAATTGGAACGAAATCGCTAATAGATAAGACCATTTTACAATTTGGGCCCAAGTTAGAAGCAGAGCCTAAGGTGTAAATTATCGATAGTCCATATCTCGGAAACTATAAGAGATAATGCAATTTGGCAACCGGCAATGTAATTAGCATGCCGAATATTACTTGGAATGTGAATTGGAACGAAATCGCCAATAGATAAGACCATTTTACAATTTGGGCCCAAGTTAGAAGCAGAGCCTATGGTGTAAATTATCGATAGTCCATATCTCGGAAACAATAAGAGATAATGCAATTTGGCAACCGGCAATGTAATTAGCATGCCGAATATTACTTGGAATGTGAATTGGAACGAAATCGCCAATAGATAAGACCATTTTACAATTTGGGCCCAAGTTAGAAGCAGAGCCTAAGGTGTAAATTATCGATAGTCCATATCTCGGAAACTATAAGAGATAATGCAATTTGGCAACCGGCAATGTAATTAGCATGCCGAATATTACTTGGAATGTGAATTGGAACGAAATCGCCAATAGATAAGACCATTTTACAATTTGGGCCCAAGTTAGAAGCAGAGCCTAAGGTGTAAATAATCGATAGTCCATATCTCGGAAACTATAAGAGATAATGCAATTTGGCAACCGGCAATGTAATTAGCATGCCGAATATTACTTGGAATGTGAATTGGAACGAAATCGCCAATAGATAAGACCATTTTACAATTTGGGCCCAAGTTAGAAGCAGAGCCTAAGGTGTAAATTATTGATAGTCCATATCTCGGAAACTATAAGAGATAATGCAATTTCGCAACCGGCAATGTAATTAGCATGCCGAATATCACTTGGAATGTGAATTGGGACGAAATCGATAATAGATAAGACCATTTTAAAATTTGGGCCCAAGTTAGAAGCAGAGCCTAAGGTGTAAATTATCGATAGTCCATATCTCGGAAACTATAAGAGATAATGCAATTTGGCAACCGGCAATGTAATTAGCATGCCGAATATTACTTGGAAAGTGAATTGGAACGAAATCGCCAATAGATAAGACCATTTTACAATTTGGGCCCAAGTTAGAAGCAGAGCCTAAGGTGTAAATTATCGATAGTCCATATCTCGGAAACTATAAGAGATAATGCAATTTGGCAACCGGCAATGTAATTAGCATGCCGAATATTACTTGGAATGTGAATTGGAACGAAATCGCCAATAGATAAGACCATTTTACAATTTGGGCCCAAGTTAGAAGCAGAGCCTAAGGTGTAAATTATCGATAGTCCATATCTCGGAAACTATAAGAGATAATGCAATTTGGCAACCGGCAATGTAATTAGCATGCCGAATATTACTTGGAATGTGAATTGCAACTAAATCGCCAATAGATAAGACCATTTTACAATTTGGGCCCAAGTTAGAAGCAGAGCCTAAGGTGTAAATTATCGATAGTCCATATCTCGGAAACTATAAGAGATAATGCAATTTGGCAACCGGCAATGTAATTAGCATGCCGAATATTACTTGGAAAGTGAATTGGAACGAAATCGCCAATAGATAAGACCATTTTACAATTTGGGCCCAAGTTAGAAGCAGAGCCTAAGGTGTAAATTATCGATAGTCCATATCTCGGAAACTATAAGAGATAATGCAATTTGGCAACCGGCAATGTAATTAGCATGCCGAATATTACTTGGAATGTGAATTGGAACGAAATCGCCAATAGATAAAACCATTTTACAATTTGGGCCCAAGTTAGAAGCAGAGCCTAAGGTGTAAATTATCGATAGTCCATATCTCGGAAACTATAAGAGATAATGCAATTTGGCAACCGGCAATGTAATTAGCATGCCGAATATTACTTGGAATGTGAATTGCAACTAAATCGCCAATAGATAAGACCATTTTACAATTTGGGCCCAAGTTAGAAGCAGAGCCTAAGGTGTAAATTATTGATAGTCCATATCTCGGAAACTATAAGAGATAACGCAATTTCGCAACCGGCAAAGTAATTAGCATGCCGAATATCACTTGGAATGTGAATTGGGACGAAATCGCCAATAGATAAGACCATTTTACAATTTGGGCCCAAGTTAGAAGCAGAGCCTAAGGTGTAAATTATCGATAGTCCATATCTCGGAAACTATAAGAGATAATGCAATTTGGCAACCGGCAATGTAATTAGCATGCCGAATATTACTTGGAATGTGAATTGGAACGAAATCGCCAATAGGTAAGACCATTTTACAATTTGGGCCCAAGTTAGAAGCAGAGCCTAAGGTGTAAATTATCGATAGTCCATATCTCGGAAACTATAAGAGATAATTCAATTTGGCAACCGGCAATGTAATTAGCATGCCGAATATTACTTGGAATGTGAATTGGAACGAAATCGCCAATAGATAAGACCATTTTACAATTTGGCCCCAAGTTAGAAGCAGAGCCTAAGGTGTAAATTATCGATAGTCCATATCTCGGAAACTATAAGAGATAATGCAATTAGGCAACCGGCAATGTAATTAGCATGCCGAATATTACTTGGAATGTGAATTGGAACGAAATCGCCAATAGATAAGACCATTTTACAATTTGGGCCCAAGTTAGAAGCAGAGCCTAAGGTGTAAATTATCGATAGTCCATATCTCGGAAACTATAAGAGATAATGCAATTTGGCAACCGGCAATGTAATTAGCATGCCGAATATTACTTGGAATGTGAATTGGAACGAAATCACCAATAGATAAGGCCATTTTACAATTTGGGCCCAAGTTAGAAGCAGAGCCTATGGTGTAAATTATCGATAGTCCATATCTCGGAAACTATAAGAGATAATGCAATTTGGCAACCGGCAATGTAATTAGCATGCCCAATATTACTTGGAATGTGAATTGGAACGAAATCGCCAATAGATAAGACCATTTTACAATTTGGGCCCAAGTTAGAAGCAGAGCCTAAGGTGTAAATTATCGATAGTCCATATCTCGGAAACTATAAGAGTTAATGCAATTTGGCAACCGGCAATGTAATTAGCATGCCGAATATTACTTGGAATGTGAATTGGAACGAAATTGCCAATAGATAAGACCATTTTACAATTTGGGCCCAAGTTAGAAGCAGAGCCTAAGGTGTAAATTATCGATAGTCCATATCTCGGAAACTATAAGAGATAATGCAATTTGGCAACCGGCAATGTAATTAGCATGCCGAATATTACTTGGAATGTGAATTGGAACGAAATCGCCAATAGATAAGACCATTTTACAATTTGGGCCCAAGTTAGAGGCAGAGCCTAAGGTGTAAATTATTGATAGTCCATATCTCGGAAACTATAAGAGATAATGCAATTTCGCAACCGGCAATGTAATTAGCATGCCGAATATTACTAGGAATGTGAATTGGAACGAAATCGCCAATAGATAAGACCATTTTACAATTTGGGCCCAAGTTAGAAGCAGAGCCTAAGGTGTAAATTATCGATAGTCCATATCTCGGAAACTATAAGAGATAATGCAATTTGGCAACCGGCAATGTAATTAGCATGCCGAATATTACTTGGAATGTGAATTGGAACGAAATCGCCAATAGATAAGACCATTTTACAATTTGGGCCCAAGTTAGAAGCAGAGCCTAAGGTGTAAATTATCGATAGTCCATATCTCGGAAACTATAAGAGATAATGCAATTTGGCAACCGGCAATGTAATTAGCATGCCGAATATTACTTGGAATGTGAATTGGAACGAAATCGCCAATAGATAAGACCATTTTACAATTTGGGCCCAAGTTAGAAGCAGAGCCTAAGGTGTAAATTATTGATAGTCCATATCTCGGAAACTATAAGAGATAATGCAATTTCGCAATTGGCAATGTAATTAGCATGCCGAATATCACTTGGAATGTGAATTGGGACGAAATCGCCAATAGATAAGACCATTTTACAATTTGGGCCCAAGTTAGAAGCAGAGCCTAAGGTGTAAATTATCGATAGTCCATATCTCGGAAACTATAAGAGATAATGCAATTTGGCAACCGGCAATGTAATTAGCATGCCGAATATTACTTGGAATGTGAATTGGAACGAAATCGCCAATAGATAAGACCATTTTACAATTTGGGCCCAAGTTAGAAGCAGAGCCTAAGGTGTAAATTATCGATAGTCCATATCTCGGAAACTATAAGAGATAATGCAATTTGGCAACCGGCAATGTAATTAGCATGCCGAATATTACTTGGAATGTGAATTGGAACGAAATCGCCAATAGATAAGACCATTTTACAATTTGGGCCCAAGTTAGAAGCAGAGCCTAAGGTGTAAATTATCGATAGTCCATATCTCGGAAACTATAAGAGATAATGCAATTTGGCAACCGGCAATGTAATTAGCATGCCGAATATTACTTGGAATGTGAATTGGAACGAAATCGCCAATAGATAAGACCATTTTACAATTTGGGCCCAAGTTAGAAGCAGAGCCTAAGGTGTAAATTATTGATAGTCCATATCTCGGAAACTATAAGAGATAATGCAATTTCGCAATCGGCAATGTAATTAGCATGCCGAATATCACTTGGAATGTGAATTGGGACGAAATCGCCAATAGATAAGACCATTTTACAATTTGGGCCCAAGTTAGAAGCAGAGCCTAAGGTGTAAATTATCGATAGTCCATATCTCGGAAACTATAAGAGATAATGCAATTTGGCAACCGGCAATGTAATTAGCATGCCGAATATTACTTGGAATGTGAATTGGAACGAAATCGCCAATAGATAAGACCATTTTACAATTTGGGCCCAAGTTAGAAGCAGAGCCTAAGGTGTAAATTATCGATAGTCCATATCTCGGAAACTATAAGAGATAATGCAATTTGGCAACCGGCAATGTAATTAGCATGCCGAATATTACTTGGAATGTGAATTGGAACGAAATCGCCAATAGATAAGACCATTTTACAATTTGGGCCCAAGTTAGAAGCAGAGCCTAAGGTGTAAATTATCGATAGTCCATATCTCGGAAACTATAAGAGATAATGCAATTTCGCAACCGGCAATGTAATTAGCATGCCAAATATTACTTGGAGTGTGAATTGGAACGAAATCGCCAATAGATAAGACCATTTTACAATTTGGGCCCAAGTTAGAAGCAGAGCCTAAGGTGTAAATTATCGATAGTCCATATCTCGGAAACTATAAGAGATAATGGTATTTGGCAACCGGCAATGTAATTAGCATGCCGAATATTACTTGGAATGTGAATTGGAACGAAATCGCCAATAGATAAGACCATTTTACAATTTGGGCCCAAGTTAGAAGCAGAGCCTAAGGTGTAAATTATCGATAGTCCATATCTCGGAAACTATAAGAGATAATGCAATTTGGCAACCGGCAATGTAATTAGCATGCCGAATATTACTTGGGATGTGAATTGGAACGAAATCGATAATAGATAAGACCATTTTACAATTTGGGCCCAAGTTAGAAGCAGAGCCTAGGGTGTAAATTATCGATAGTCCATATCTCGGAAACTATAAGAGATAATGCAATTTCGCAACCGGCAATGTAATTAGCATGCCGAATATCACTTGGAATGTGAATTGGGACGAAATCGCCAATAGATAAGACCATTTTACAATTTGGGCCCAAGTTAGAAGCAGAGCCTAAGGTGTAAATTATCGATAGTCCATATCTCGGAAACTATAAGAGATAATGCAATTTGGCAACCGGCAATGTAATTAGCATGCCAAATATTACTTGGAATGTGAATTGGAACGAAATCGCCAATAGATAAGACCATTTTACAATTTGGGCCCAAGTTAGAAGCAGAGCCTAAGGTGTAAATTATCGATAGTCCATATCTCGGAAACTATAAGAGATAATGCAATTTGGCAACCGGCAATGTAATTAGCATGCCGAATATTACTTGGAATGTGAATTGGAACGGAATCGCCCATAGGTAAGAACATTTTACAATTTGGGCCCAAGTTAGAAGCAGAGCCTAAGGTGTAAATTATCGATAGTCCATATCTCGGAAACTATAAGAGATAATGCAATTTCGCAACCGGCAATGTAATTAGCATGCCGAATATTACTTGGAGTGTGAATTAGAACGAAATCGCCAATAGATAAGACCATTTTACAATTTGGGCCCAAGTTAGAAGCAGAGCCTAAGGTGTAAATTATCGATAGTCCATATCTCGGAAACTATAAGAGATAATGCAATTTGGCAACCGGCAATTTATTAGCATGCCGAATATTACTTGGAATGTGAATTGGAACGAAATCGCCAATAGATAAGACCATTTTACAATTTGGGCCCAAGTTAGAAGCAGAGCCTAAGGTGTAAATTATCGACAGTCCATATCTCGGAAACTATAAGAGATAATGCAATTTGGCTACCGGCAATGTAATTAGCATGCCGAATATTACTTGGAATGTGAATTGGAACGAAATCGCCAATAGATAAGACCATTTTACAATTTGGGCCCAAGTTAGAAGCAGAGCCTAAGGTGTAAATTATCGATAGTCCATATCTCGGAAACTATAAGAGATAATGCAATTTGGCAACCGGCAATGTAATTAGCATGCCGAATATTACTTGGAATGTGAATTGCAACTAAATCGCCAATAGATAAGACCATTTTACAATTTGGGCCCAAGTTAGAAGCAGAGCCTAAGGTGTAAATTATCGATAGTCCATATCTCGGAAACTATAAGAGATAATGCAATTTGGCAACCGGCAATGTAATTAGCATGCCGAATATTACTTGGAATGTGAATTGGAACGAAATCGCCAATAGATAAGACCATTTTACAATTTGGGCCCAAGTTAGAAGCAGAGCCTAAGGTGTAAATTATCGATAGTCCATATCTCGGAAACTATAAGAGATAATGCAATTTGGCAACCGGCAATGTAATTAGCATGCCGAATATTACTTGGAATGTGAATTGGAACGAAATCGCCAATAGATAAGACCATTTTACAATTTGGGCCCAAGTTAGAAGCAGAGCCTAAGGTGTAAATTATCGATAGTCCATATCTCGGAAACTATAAGAGATAATGCAATTTGGCAACCGGCAATGTAATTAGCATGCCGAATATTACTTGGAATGTGAATTGGAACGAAATCGCCAATAGATAAGACCATTTTACAATTTGGGCCCAAGTTAGAAGCAGAGCCTAAGGTGTAAATTATTGATAGTCCATATCTCGGAAACTATAAGAGATAATGCAATTTCGCAACCGGCAATGTAATTAGCATGCCGAATATCCCTTGGAATGTGAATTGGGACGAAATCGCCAATAGATAAGACCATTTTACAATTTGGGCCCAAGTTAGAAGCAGAGCCTAAGGTGTAAATTATCGATAGTCCATATCTCGGAAACTATAAGAGATGATGCAATTTGGCAACCGGCAATGTAATTAGCATGCCGAATATTACTTGGAATGTGAATTGGAACGAAATCGCCAATAGATAAGACCATTTTACAATTTGGGCCCAAGTTAGAAGCAGAGCCTAAGGTGTAAATTATCGATAGTCCATATCTCGGAAACTATAAGAGATAATGCAATTTGGCAACCGGCAATGTAATTAGCATGCCGAATATTACTTGGAATGTGAATTGGAACGAAATCGCCAATAGATAAGACCATTTTACAATTTGGGCCCAAGTTAGAAGCAGAGCCTAAGGTGTAAATTATCGATAGTCCATATCTCGGAAACTATAAGAGATAATGCAATTTGGCAACCGGCAATGTAATTAGCATGCCGAATATTACTTGGAATGTGAATTGGAACGGAATCGCCAATAGGTAAGACCATTTTACAATTTGGGCCCAAGTTAGAAGCAGAGCCTAAGGTGTAAATTATCGATAGTCCATATCTCGGAAACTATAAGAGATAATGCAATTTGGCAACCGGCAATGTAATTAGCATGCCGAATATTACTTGGAATGTGAATTGGAACGAAATCGCCAATAGATAAGACCATTTTACAATTTGGGCCCAAGTTAGAAGCAGAGCCTAAGGTGTAAATTATCGATAGTCCATATCTCGGAAACTATAAGAGATAATGCAATTTCGCAACCGGCAATGTAATTAGCATGCCGAATATTACTTGGAGTGTGAATTGGAACGAAATCGCCAATTGATAAGACCATTTTACAATTTGGGCCCAAGTTAGAAGCAGAGCCTAAGGTGTAAATTATCGATAGTCCATATCTCGGAAACTATAAAAGATAATGCAATTTGGCAACCGGCAATTTATTAGCATGCCGAATATTACTTGGAATGTGAATTGGAACGAAATCGCCAATAGATAAGACCATTTTACAATTTGGGCCCAAGTTAGAAGCAGAGCCTAAGGTGTAAATTATCGACAGTCCATATCTCGGAAACTATAAGAGATAATGCAATTTGGCAACCGGCAATGTAATTAGCATGCCGAATATTACTTGGAATGTGAATTGGAACGAAATCGCCAATAGATAAGACCATTTTACAATTTGGGCCCAAGTTAGAAGCAGAGCCTAAGGTGTAAATTATCGATAGTCCATATCTCGGAAACTATAAGAGATAATGCAATTTGGCAACCGGCAATGTAATTAGCATGCCGAATATTACTTGGAATGTGAATTGCAACTAAATCGCCAATAGATAAGACCATTTTACAATTTGGGCCCAAGTTAGAAGCAGAGCCTAAGGTGTAAATTATCGATAGTCCATATCTCGGAAACTATAAGAGATAATGCAATTTGGCAACCGGCAATGTAATTAGCATGCCGAATATTACTTGGAATGTGAATTGGAACGAAATCGCCAATAGATAAGACCATTTTACAATTTGGGCCCAAGTTAGAAGCAGAGCCTAAGGTGTAAATTATCGATAGTCCATATCTCGGAAACTATAAGAGATAATGCAATTTGGCAACCGGCAATGTAATTAGCATGCCGAATATTACTTGGAATGTGAATTGGAACGAAATCGCCAATAGATAAGACCATTTTACAATTTGGGCCCAAGTTAGAAGCAGAGCCTAAGGTGTAAATTATTGATAGTCCATATCTCGGAAACTATAAGAGATAATGCAATTTCGCAACCGGCAATGTAATTAGCATGCCGAATATCCCTTGGAATATGAATTGGGACGAAATCGCCAATAGATAAGACCATTTTACAATTTGGGCCCAAGTTAGAAGCAGAGCCTAAGGTGTAAATTATCGATAGTCCATATCTCGGAAACTATAAGAGATAATGCAATTTGGCAACCGGCAATGTAATTAGCATGCCGAATATTACTTGGAATGTGAATTGGAACGAAATCGCCAATAGATAAGACCATTTTACAATTTGGGCCCAAGTTAGAAGCAGAGCCTAAGGTGTAAATTATAGATAGTCCATATCTCGGAAACTATAAGAGATAATGCAATTTGGCAACCGGTAATGTAATTAGCATGCCGAATATTACTTGGAATGTGAATTGGAACGAAATCGCCAATAGATAAGACCATTTTACAATTTGGGCCCAAGTTAGAAGCAGAGCCTAAGGTGTAAATTATCGATAATCCATATCTCGGAAACTATAAGAGATAATGCAATTTCGCAACCGGCAATGTAATTAGCATGCCGAATATTACTTGGAATGTGAATTGGAACGAAATAGCCAATAGATAAGACCATTTTACAATTTGGGCCCAAGTTAGAAGCAGAGCCTAAGGTGTAAATTATCGATAGTCCATATCTCGGAAACTATAAGAGATAATGCAATTTGGCAACCGGCAATGTAATTAGCATGCCGAATATTACTTGGAATGTGAATTGGAACGAAATCGCCAATAGATAAGACCATTTTACAATTTGGGCCCAAGTTAGAAGCAGAGCCTAAGGTGTAAATTATCGATAGTCCATATCTCGGAAACTATAAGAGATAATGCAATTTCGCAACCGGCAATGTAATTAGCATGCCGAATATTACTTGGAATGTGAATTGGAACGAAATAGCCAATAGATAAGACCATTTTACAATTTTGGCCCAAGTTAGAAGCAGAGCCTAAGGTGTAAATTATTGATAGTCCATATCTCGGAAACTATAAGAGATAATGCAATTTCGCAACCGGCAATGTAATTAGCATGCCGAATATTACTTGGAATGTGAATTGGAACGAAATCGCCAATAGATAAGACCATTTTACAATTTGGGCCCAAGTTAGAAGCAGAGCCTAAGGTGTAAATTATTGATAGTCCATATCTCGGAAACTATAAGAGATAATGCAATTTCGCAACCGGCAATGTAATTAGCATGCCGAATATCCCTTGGAATATGAATTGGGACGAAATCGCCAATAGATAAGACCATTTTACAATTTGGGCCCAAGTTAGAAGCAGAGCCTAAGGTGTAAATTATCGATAGTCCATATCTCGGAAACTATAAGAGATAATGCAATTTGGCAACCGGCAATGTAATTAGCATGCCGAATATTACTTGGAATGTGAATTGGAACGAAATCGCCAATAGATAAGACCATTTTACAATTTGGGCCCAAGTTAGAAGCAGAGCCTAAGGTGTAAATTATAGATAGTCCATATCTCGGAAACTATAAGAGATAATGCAATTTGGCAACCGGCAATGTAATTAGCATGCCGAATATTACTTGGAATGTGAATTGGAACGAAATCGCCAATAGATAAGACCATTTTACAATTTGGGCCCAAGTTAGAAGCAGAGCCTAAGGTGTAAATTATCGATAATCCATATCTCGGAAACTATAAGAGATAATGCAATTTCGCAACCGGCAATGTAATTAGCATGCCGAATATTACTTGGAATGTGAATTGGAACGAAATAGCCAATAGATAAGACCATTTTACAATTTGGGCCCAAGTTAGAAGCAGAGCCTAAGGTGTAAATTATCGATAGTCCATATCTCGGAAACTATAAGAGATAATGCAATTTGGCAACCGGCAATGTAATTAGCATGAAGAATATTACTTGGAATGTGAATTGGAACGAAATCGCCAATAGATAAGACCATTTTACAATTTGGGCCCAAGTTAGAAGCAGAGCCTAAGGTGTAAATTATCGATAGTCCATATCTCGGAAACTATAAGAGATAATGCAATTTCGCAACCGGCAATGTAATTAGCATGCCGAATATTACTTGGAATGTGAATTGGAACGAAATAGCCAATAGATAAGACCATTTTACAATTTGGGCCCAAGTTAGAAGCAGAGCCTAAGGTGTAAATTATCGATAGTCCATATCTCGGAAACTATAAGAGATAATGCAATTTGGCAACCGGCAATGTAATTAGCATGCCGAATATTACTTGGAATGTGAATTGGAACGAAATCGCCAATAGATAAGACCATTTTACAATTTGGGCCCAAGTTAGAAGCAGAGCCTAAGGTGTAAATTATCGATAGTCCATATCTCGGAAACTATAAGAGATAATGCAATTTGGCAACCGGCAATGTAATTAGCATGCCGAATATTACTTGGAATGTGAATTGGAACGAAATCGCCAATAGGTAAGACCATTTTACAATTTGGGCCCAAGTTAGAAGCAGAGCCTAAGGTGTAAATTATCGATAGTCCATATCTCGGAAACTATAAGAGATAATTCAATTTGGCAACCGGCAATGTAATTAGCATGCCGAACATTACTTGGAATGTGAATTGGAACGAAATCGCCAATAGATAAGACCATTTTACAATTTGGGCCCAAGTTAGAAGCAGAGCCTAAGGTGTAAATTATCGATAGTCCATATCTCGGAAACTATAAGAGATAATGCAATTTGGCAACCGGCAATGTAATTAGCATGCCGAATATTACTTGGAATGTGAATTGGAACGAAATCGCCAATAGATAAGACCATTTTACAATTTGGGCCCAAGTTAGAAGCAGAGCCTAAGGTGTAAATTATCGATAGTCCATATCTCGGAAACTATAAGAGATAATGTAATTTGGCAACCGGCAATGTAATTAGCATGCCGAATATTACTTGGAATGTGAATTGCAACTAAATCGCCAATAAATAAGACCATTTTACAATTTGGGCCCAAGTTAGAAGCAGAGCCTAAGGTGTAAATTATCGATAGTCCATATCTGGGAAACTATAAGAGATAATGCAATTTGGCAACCGGCAATGTAATTAGCATGCCGAATATTACTTGGAATGTGAATTGGAACGAAATCGCCAATAGATAAGACCATTTTACAATTTGGGCCCAAGTTAGAAGCAGAGCCTAAGGTGTAAATTATCGATAGTCCATATCTCGGAAACTATAAGAGATAATGCAATTTCGCAACCGGCAATGTAATTAGCATGCCGAATATCACTTGGAATGTGAATTGGGACGAAATCGCCAATAGATAAGACCATTTTACAATTTGGGCCCAAGTTAGAAGCAGAGCCTAAGGTGTAAATTATCGATAGTCCATATCTCGGAAACTATAAGAGATAATGCAATTTGGCAACCGGCAATGTAATTAGCATGCCGAATATTACTTGGAATGTGAATTGGAACGAAATCGCCAATAGATAAGACCATTTTACAATTTGGACCCAAGTTAGAAGCAGAGCCTAAGGTGTAAATTATTGATAGTCCATATCTCGGAAACTATAAGAGATAATGCAATTTCGCAACCGGCAATGTAATTAGCATGCCGAATATCACTTGGAATGTGAATTGGGACGATATCGCCAATAGATAAGACCATTTTACAATTTGGGCCCAAGTTAGAAGCATAGCCTAAGGTGTAAATTATCGATAGTCCATATCTCGGAAACTATAAGAGATAATGCAATTTGGCAACCGGCAATGTAATTAGCATGCCGAATATTACTTGGAATGTGAATTGGAACGAAATCGCCAATAGATAAGACCATTTTACAATTTGGGCCCAAGTTAGAAGCAGAGCCTAAGGTGTAAATTATCGATAGTCCATATCTCGGAAACTATAAGAGATAATGCAATTTGGCAACCGGCAATGTAATTAGCATGCCGAATATTACTTGGAATGTGAATTGGAACGAAATCGCCAATAGGTAAGACCATTTTACAATTTGGGCCCAAGTTAGAAGCAGAGCCTATGGTGTAAATTATCGATAGTCCATATCTCGGAAACTATAAGAGATAATGCAATTTGGCAACCGGCAATGTAATTAGCATGCCCAATATTACTTGGAATGTGAATTGGAACGAAATCGCCAATAGATAAGACCATTTTACAATTTGGGCCCAAGTTAGAAGCAGAGCCTAAGGTGTAAATTATCGATAGTCCATATCTCGGAAACTATAAGAGATAATTCAATTTGGCAACCGGCAATGTAATTAGCATGCCGAATATTACTTGGAATGTGAATTGGAACGAAATCGCCAATAGATAAGACCATTTTACAATTTGGGCCCAAGTTAGAAGCAGAGCCTATGGTGTAAATTATCGATAGTCCATATCTCGGAAACTATAAGAGATAATGCAATTTGGCAACCGGCAATGTAATTAGCATGCCCAATATTACTTGGAATGTGAATTGGAACGAAATCGCCAATAGATAAGACCATTTTACAATTTGGGCCCAAGTTAGAAGCAGAGCCTAAGGTGTAAATTATCGATAGTCCATATCTCGGAAACTATAAGAGATAATTCAATTTGGCAACCGGCAATGTAATTAGCATGCCGAACATTACTTGGAATGTGAATTGGAACGAAATCGCCAATAGATAAGACCATTTTACAATTTGGGCCCAAGTTAGAAGCAGAGCCTAAGGTGTAAATTATCGATAGTCCATATCTCGGAAACTATAAGAGATAATGCAATTTGGCAACCGGCAATGTAATTAGCATGCCGAATATTACTTGGAATGTGAATTGGAACGAAATCGCCAATAGATAAGACCATTTTACAATTTGGGCCCAAGTTAGAAGCAGAGCCTAAGGTGTAAATTATCGATAGTCCATATCTCGGAAACTATAAGAGATAATGCAATTTGGCAACCGGCAATGTAATTAGCATGCCGAATATCACTTGGAATGTGAATTGGGACGAAATCGCCAATAGATAAGACCATTTTACAATTTGGGCCCAAGTTAGAAGCAGAGCCTAAGGTGTAAATTATCGATAGTCCATATCTCGGAAACTATAAGAGATAATTCAATTTGGCAACCGGCAATGTAATTAGCATGCCGAATATTACTTGAAATGTGAATTGGAACGAAATCGCCAATAGATAAGACCATTTTACAATTTGGGCCCAAGTTAGAAGCAGAGCCTAAGGTGTAAATTATCGATAGTCCATATCTCGGAAACTATAAGAGATAATGCAATTTGGCAACCGGCAATGTAATTAGCATGCCGAATATCACTTGGAATGTGAATTGGGACGAAATCGCCAATAGATAAGACCATTTTACAATTTGGGCCCAAGTTAGAAGCAGAGCCTAAGGTGTAAATTATCGATAGTCCATATCTCGGAAACTATAAGAGATAATTCAATTTGGCAACCGGCAATGTAATTAGCATGCCGAATATTACTTGAAATGTGAATTGGAACGAAATCGCCAATAGATAAGACCATTTTACAATTTGGGCCCAAGTTAGAAGCAGAGCCTAAGGTGTAAATTATCGATAGTCCATATCTCGGAAACTATAAGAGATAATGCAATTTGGCAACCGGCAATGTAATTAGCATGCCGAATATTACTTGGAATGTGAATTGGAACGAAATCGCCAATAGATAAGACCATTTTACAATTTGGGCCCAAGTTAGAAGCAGAGCCTAAGGTGTAAATTATCGATAGTCCATATCTCGGAAACTATAAGAGATAATTCAATTTGGCAACCGGCAATGTAATTAGCATGCCGAATATTACTTGAAATGTGAATTGGAACGAAATCGCTAATAGATAAGACCATTTTACAATTTGGGCCCAAGTTAAAAGCAGAGCCTAAGGTGTAAATTATCGATAGTCCATATCTCGGAAACTATAAGAGATAATGCAATTTGGCAACCGGCAATGTAATTAGCATGCCGAATATTACTTGGAATGTGAATTGGAACGAAATCGCCAATAGATAAGACCATTTTACAATTTGGGCCCAAGTTAGAAGCAGAGCCTATGGTGTAAATTATCGATAGTCCATATCTCGGAAACAATAAGAGATAATGCAATTTGGCAACCGGCAATGTAATTAGCATGCCGAATATTACTTGGAATGTGAATTGGAACGAAATCGCCAATAGATAAGACCATTTTACAATTTGGGCCCAAGTTAGAAGCAGAGCCTAAGGTGTAAATTATCGATAGTCCATATCTCGGAAACTATAAGAGATAATGCAATTTGGCAACCGGCAATGTAATTAGCATGCCGAATATTACTTGGAATGTGAATTGGAACGAAATCGCCAATAGATAAGACCATTTTACAATTTGGGCCCAAGTTAGAAGCAGAGCCTAAGGTGTAAATTATTGATAGTCCATATCTCGGAAACTATAAGAGATAATGCAATTTCGCAACCGGCAATGTAATTAGCATGCCGAATATCACTTGGAATGTGAATTGGGACGAAATCGATAATAGATAAGACCATTTTAAAATTTGGGCCCAAGTTAGAAGCAGAGCCTAAGGTGTAAATTATCGATAGTCCATATCACGGAAACTATAAGAGATAATGCAATTTGGCAACCGGCAATGTAATTAGCATGCCGAATATTACTTGGAATGTGAATTGGAACGAAATCGCCAATAGATAAGACCATTTTACAATTTGGGCCCAAGTTAGAAGCAGAGCCTAAGGTGAAAATTATCGATAGTCCATATCTCGGAAACTATAAGAGATAATGCAATTTGGCAACCGGCAATGTAATTAGCATGCCGAATATTACTTGGAATGTGAATTGGAACGAAATCGCCAATAGATAAGACCATTTTACAATTTGGGCCCAAGTTAGAAGCAGAGCCTAAGGTGTAAATTATCGATAGTCCATATCTCGGAAACTATAAGAGATAATGCAATTTCGCAACCGGCAATGTAATTAGCATGCCGAATATTACTTGGAGTGTGAATTGGAACGAAATCGCCTATAGATAAGACCATTTTACAATTTGGGCCCAAGTTAGAAGCAGAGCCTAAGGTGTAAATTATCGATAGTCCATATCTCGGAAACTATAAGAGATAATGCAATTTGGCAACCGGCAATGTAATTAGCATGCCGAATATTACTTGGAAAGTGAATTGGAACGAAATCGCCAATAGATAAGACCATTTTACAATTTGGGCCCAAGTTAGAAGCAGAGCCTAAGGTGTAAATTATCGATAGTCCATATCTCGGAAACTATAAGAGATAATGCAATTTGGCAACCGGCAATGTAATTAGCATGCCGAATATTACTTGGAATGTGAATTGGAACGAAATCGCCAATAGATAAGACCATTTTACAATTTGGGCCCAAGTTAGAAGCAGAGCCTAAGGTGTAAATTATCGATAGTCCATATCTCAGAAACTATAAGAGATAATGCAATTTGGCAACCGGCAATGTAATTAGCATGCCGAATATTACTTGGAATGTGAATTGCAACTAAATCGCCAATAGATAAGACCATTTTACAATTTGGGCCCAAGTTAGAAGCAGAGCCTAAGGTGTAAATTATCGATAGTCCATATCTCGGAAACTATAAGAGATAATGCAATTTGGCAACCGGCAATGTAATTCGCATGCCGAATATTACATGGAATGTGAATTGGAACGAAATCGCCAATAGATAAGACCATTTTACAGTTTGGGCCCAAGTTAGAAGCAGAGCCTAAGGTGTAAATTATTGATAGTCCATATCTCGGAAACTATAAGAGATAACGCAATTTCGCAACCGGCAATGTAATTAGCATGCCGAATATCACTTGGAATGTGAATTGGGACGAAATCGCCAATAGATAAGACCATTTTACAATTTGGGCCCAAGTTAGAAGCAGAGCCTAAGGTGTAAATTATCGATAGTCCATATCTCGGAAACTATAAGAGATAATGCAATTTGGCAACCGGCAATGTAATTAGCATGCCGAATATTACTTGGAATGTGAATTGGAACGAAATCGCCAATAGATAAGACCATTTTACAATTTGGGCCCAAGTTAGAAGCAGAGCCTAAGGTGTAAATTATCGATAGTCCATATCTCGGAAACTATAAGAGATAATGCAATTTGGCAACCGGCAATGTAATTAGCATGCCGAATATTACTTGGAATGTGAATTGGAACGAAATCGCCAATAGGTAAGACCATTTTACAATTTGGGCCCAAGTTAGAAGCAGAGCCTAAGGTGTAAATTATCGATAGTCCATTTCTCGGAAACTATAAGAGATAATTCAATTTGGCAACCGGCAATGTAATTAGCATGCCGAACATTACTTGGAATGTGAATTGGAACGAAATCGCCAATAGATAAGACCATTTTACAATTTGGGCCCAAGTTAGAAGCAGAGCCTAAGGTGTAAATTATCGATAGTCCATATCTCGGAAACTATAAGAGATAATGCAATTTGGCAACCGGCAATGTAATTAGCATGCCGAATATTACTTGGAATGTGAATTGGAACGAAATCGCCAATAGATAAGACCATTTTACAATTTGGGCCCAAGTTAGAAGCAGAGCCTAAGGTGTAAATTATCGATAGTCCATATCTCGGAAACTATAAGAGATAATGCAATTTGGCAACCGGCAATGTAATTAGCATGCCGAATATCACTTGGAATGTGAATTGGGACGAAATCGCCAATAGATAAGACCATTTTACAATTTGGGCCCAAGTTAGAAGCAGAGCCTAAGGTGTAAATTATCGATAGTCCATATCTCGGAAACTATAAGAGATAATTCAATTTGGCAACCGGCAATGTAATTAGCATGCCGAATATTACTTGAAATGTGAATTGGAACGAAATCGCCAATAGATAAGACCATTTTACAATTTGGGCCCAAGTTAGAAGCAGAGCCTAAGGTGTAAATTATCGATAGTCCATATCTCGGAAACTATAAGAGATAATGCAATTTGGCAACCGGCAATGTAATTAGCATGCCGAATATCACTTGGAATGTGAATTGGGACGAAATCGCCAATAGATAAGACCATTTTACAATTTGGGCCCAAGTTAGAAGCAGAGCCTAAGGTGTAAATTATCGATAGTCCATATCTCGGAAACTATAAGAGATAATTCAATTTGGCAACCGGCAATGTAATTAGCATGCCGAATATTACTTGAAATGTGAATTGGAACGAAATCGCCAATAGATAAGACCATTTTACAATTTGGGCCCAAGTTAGAAGCAGAGCCTAAGGTGTAAATTATCGATAGTCCATATCTCGGAAACTATAAGAGATAATGCAATTTGGCAACCGGCAATGTAATTAGCATGCCGAATATTACTTGGAATGTGAATTGGAACGAAATCGCCAATAGATAAGACCATTTTACAATTTGGGCCCAAGTTAGAAGCAGAGCCTAAGGTGTAAATTATCGATAGTCCATATCTCGGAAACTATAAGAGATAATTCAATTTGGCAACCGGCAATGTAATTAGCATGCCGAATATTACTGGAAATGTGAATTGGAACGAAATCGCTAATAGATAAGACCATTTTACAATTTGGGCCCAAGTTAAAAGCAGAGCCTAAGGTGTAAATTATCGATAGTCCATATCTCGGAAACTATAAGAGATAATGCAATTTGGCAACCGGCAATGTAATTAGCATGCCGAATATTACTTGGAATGTGAATTGGAACGAAATCGCCAATAGATAAGACCATTTTACAATTTGGGCCCAAGTTAGAAGCAGAGCCTATGGTGTAAATTATCGATAGTCCATATCTCGGAAACAATAAGAGATAATGCAATTTGGCAACCGGCAATGTAATTAGCATGCCGAATATTACTTGGAATGTGAATTGGAACGAAATCGCCAATAGATAAGACCATTTTACAATTTGGGCCCAAGTTAGAAGCAGAGCCTAAGGTGTAAATTATCGATAGTCCATATCTCGGAAACTATAAGAGATAATGCAATTTGGCAACCGGCAATGTAATTAGCATGCCGAATATTACTTGGAATGTGAATTGGAACGAAATCGCCAATAGATAAGACCATTTTACAATTTGGGCCCAAGTTAGAAGCAGAGCCTAAGGTGTAAATTATTGATAGTCCATATCTCGGAAACTATAAGAGATAATGCAATTTCGCAACCGGCAATGTAATTAGCATGCCGAATATCACTTGGAATGTGAATCGGGACGAAATCGATAATAGATAAGACCATTTTAAAATTTGGGCCCAAGTTAGAAGCAGAGCCTAAGGTGTAAATTATCGATAGTCCATATCTCGGAAACTATAAGAGATAATGCAATTTGGCAACCGGCAATGTAATTAGCATGCCGAATATTACTTGGAATGTGAATTGGAACGAAATCGCCAATAGATAAGACCATTTTACAATTTGGGCCCAAGTTAGAAGCAGAGCCTAAGGTGCAAATTATCGATAGTCCATATCTCGGAAACTATAAGAGATAATGCAATTTGGCAACCGGCAATGTAATTAGCATGCCGAATATTACTTGGAATGTGAATTGGAACGAAATCGCCAATAGATAAGACCATTTTACAATTTGGGCCCAAGTTAGAAGCAGAGCCTAAGGTGTAAATTATCGATAGTCCATATCTCGGAAACTATAAGAGATAATGCAATTTCGCAACCGGCAATGTAATTAGCATGCCGAATATTACTTGGAGTGTGAATTGGAACGAAATCGCCTATAGATAAGACCATTTTACAATTTGGGCCCAAGTTAGAAGCAGAGCCTAAGGTGTAAATTATCGATAGTCCATATCTCGGAAACTATAAGAGATAATGCAATTTGGCAACCGGCAATGTAATTAGCATGCCGAATATTACTTGGAAAGTGAATTGGAACGAAATCGCCAATAGATAAGACCATTTTACAATTTGGGCCCAAGTTAGAAGCAGAGCCTAAGGTGTAAATTATCGATAGTCCATATCTCGGAAACTATAAGAGATAATGCAATTTGGCAACCGGCAATGTAATTAGCATGCCGAATATTACTTGGAATGTGAATTGGAACGAAATCGCCAATAGATAAGACCATTTTACAATTTGGGCCCAAGTTAGAAGCAGAGCCTAAGGTGTAAATTATCGATAGTCCATATCTCGGAAACTATAAGAGATAATGCAATTTGGCAACCGGCAATGTAATTAGCATGCCGAATATTACTTGGAATGTGAATTGCAACTAAATCGCCAATAGATAAGACCATTTTACAATTTGGGCCCAAGTTAGAAGCAGAGCCTAAGGTGTAAATTATCGATGGTCCATATCTCGGAAACTATAAGAGATAATGCACTTTGGCAACCGGCAATGTAATTCGCATGCCGAATATTACATGGAATGTGAATTGGAACGAAATCGCCAATAGATAAGACCATTTTACAGTTTGGGCCCAAGTTAGAAGCAGAGCCTAAGGTGTAAATTATTGATAGTCCATATCTCGGAAACTATAAGAGATAACGCAATTTCGCAACCGGCAATGTAATTAGCATGCCGAATATCACTTGGAATGTGAATTGGGACGAAATCGCCAATAGATAAGACCATTTTACAATTTGGGCCCAAGTTAGAAGCAGAGCCTAAGGTGTAAATTATCGATAGTCCATATCTCGGAAACTATAAGAGATAATGCAATTTGGCAACCGGCAATATAATTAGCATGCCGAATATTACTTGGAATGTGAATTGGAACGAAATCGCCAATAGATAAGACCATTTTACAATTTGGGCCCAAGTTAGAAGCAGAGCCTAAGGTGTAAATTATCGATAGTCCATATCTCGGAAACTATAAGAGATAATGCAATTTGGCAACCGGCAATGTAATTAGCATGCCGAATATTACTTGGAATGTGAATTGGAACGAAATCGCCAATAGGTAAGACCATTTTACAATTTGGGCCCAAGTTAGAAGCAGAGCCTAAGGTGTAAATTATCGATAGTCCATTTCTCGGAAACTATAAGAGATAATTCAATTTGGCAACCGGCAATGTAATTAGCATGCCGAATATTACTTGGAATGTGAATTGGAACGAAATCGCCAATAGATAAGACCATTTTACAATTTGGGCCCAAGTTAGAAGCAGAGCCTAAGGTGTAAATTATCGATAGTCCATATCTCGGAAACTATAAGAGATAATGCAATTTGGCAACCGGCAATGTAATTAGCATGCCGAATATTACTTGGAATGTGAATTGGAACGATATCGCCAATAGATAAGACCATTTTACAATTTGGGCCCAAGTTAGAAGCAGAGCCTAAGGTGTAAATTATCGATAGTCCATATCTCGGAAACTATAAGAGATAATGCAATTTGGCAACCGGCAATGTAATTAGCATGCCGAATATTACTTGGAATGTGAATTGGAACGAAATCGCCAATAGATAAGGCCATTTTACAATTTGGGCCCAAGTTAGAAGCAGAGCCTATGGTGTAAATTATCGATAGTCCATATCTCGGAAACTATAAGAGATAATGCAATTTGGCAACCGGCAATGTAATTAGCATGCCGAATATTACTTGGAATGTGAATTGGAACGAAATCGCCAATAGATAAGACCATTTTACAATTTGGGCCCAAGTTAGAAGCAGAGCCTAAGGTGTAAATTATCGAGAGTCCATATCTCGGAACCTATAAGAGTTAATGCAATTTGGCAACCGGCAATGTAATTAGCATGCCGAATATTACTTGGAATGTGAATTGGAACGAAATTGCCAATAGATAAGACCATTTTACAATTTGGGCCCAAGTTAGAAGCAGAGCCTAAGGTGTAAATTATCGATAGTCCATATCTCGGAAACTATAAGAGATAATGCAATTTGGCAACCGGCAATGTAATTAGCATGCCGAATATTACTTGGAATGTGAATTGGAACGAAATCGCCAATAGATAAGACCATTTTACAATTTGGGCCCAAGTTAGAGGCAGAGCCTAAGGTGTAAATTATTGATAGTCCATATCTCGGAAACTATAAGAGATAATGCAATTTCGCAACCGGCAATGTAATTAGCATGCCGAATATTACTAGGAATGTGAATTGGAACGAAATCGCCAATAGATAAGACCATTTTACAATTTGGGCCCAAGTTAGAAGCCGAGCCTAAGGTGTAAATTATCGATAGTCCATATCTCGGAAACTATAAGAGATAATGCAATTTGGCAACCGGCAATGTAATTAGCATGCCGAATATTACTTGGAATGTGAATTGGAACGAAATCGCCAATAGATAAGACCATTTTACAATTTGGGCCAAAGTTAGAAGCAGAGCCTAAGGTGTAAATTATCGATAGTCCATATCTCGGAAACTATAAGAGATAATGCAATTTGGCAACCGGCAATGTAATTAGCATGCCGAATATTACTTGGAATGTGAATTGGAACGAAATCGCCAATAGATAAGACCATTTTACAATTTGGGCCCAAGTTAGAAGCAGAGCCTAAGGTGTAAATTATTGATAGTCCATATCTCGGAAACTATAAGAGATAATGCAATTTCGCAATCGGCAATGTAATTAGCATGCCGAATATCACTTGGAATGTGAATTGGGACGAAATCGCCAATAGATAAGACCATTTTACAATTTGGGCCCAAGTTAGAAGCAGAGCCTAAGGTGTAAATTATCGATAGTCCATATCTCGGAAACTATAAGAGATAATGCAATTTGGCAACCGGCAATGTAATTAGCATGCCGAATATTACTTGGAATGTGAATTGGAACGAAATCGCCAATAGATAAGACCATTTTACAATTTGGGCCCAAGTTAGAAGCAGAGCCTAAGGTGTAAATTATCGATAGTCCATATCTCGGAAACTATAAGAGATAATGCAATTTGGCAACCGGCAATGTAATTAGCATGCCGAATATTACTTGGATTGTGAATTGGAACGAAATCGCCAATAGATAAGACCATTTTACAATTTGGGCCCAAGTTAGAAGCAGAGCCTAAGGTGTAAATTATCGATAGTCCATATCTCGGAAACTATAAGAGATAATGCAATTTCGCAACCGGCAATGTAATTAGCATGCCGAATATTACTTGGAGTGTGAATTGGAACGAAATGGCCAATAGATAAGACCATTTTACAATTTGGGCCCAAGTTAGAAGCAGAGCCTAAGGTGTAAATTATCGATAGTCCATATCTCGGAAACTATAAGAGATAATGCAATTTGGCAACCGGCAATGTAATTAGCATGCCGAATATTACTTGGAATGTGAATTGGAACGAAATCGCCAATAGATAAGACCATTTTACAATTTGGGCCCAAGTTAGAAGCAGAGCCTAAGGTGTAAATTATCGATAGTCCATATCTCGGAAACTATAAGAGATAATGCAATTTGGCAACCGGCAATGTAATTAGCATGCCAAATATTACTTGGAATGTGAATTGGAACGAAATCGCCAATAGATAAGACCATTTTACAATTTGGGCCCAAGTTAGAAGCAGAGCCTAGGGTGTAAATTATCGATAGTCCATATCTCGGAAACTATAAGAGATAATGCAATTTGGCAACCGGCAATGTAATTAGCATGCCGAATATTACTTGGAATGTGAATTGGAACGGAATCGCCAATAGGTAAGACCATTTTACAATTTGGGCCCAAGTTAGAAGCAGAGGCTAAGGTGTAAATTATCGATAGTCCATATCTCGGAAACTATAAGAGATAATGCAATTTGGCAACCGGCAATGTAATTAGCATGCCGAATATTACTTGGAATGTGAATTGGAACGAAATCGCCAATAGATAAGACCATTTTACAATTTGGGCCCAAGTTAGAAGCAGAGCCTAAGGTGTAAATTATCGATAGTCCATATCTCGGAAACTATAAGAGATAATGCAATTTGGCAACCGGCAATTTATTAGCATGCCGAATATTACTTGGAATGTGAATTGGAACGAAATCGCCAATAGATAAGACCATTTTACAATTTGGGCCCAAGTTAGAAGCAGAGCCTAAGGTGTAAATTATCGACAGTCCATATCTCGGAAACTATAAGAGATAATGCAATTTGGCAACCGGCAATGTAATTAGCATGCCGAATATTACTTGGAATGTGAATTGGAACGAAATCGCCAATAGATAAGACCATTTTACAATTTGGGCCCAAGTTAGAAGCAGAGCCTAAGGTGTAAATTATCGATAGTCCATATCTCGGAAACTATAAGAGATAATGCAATTTGGCAACCGGCAATGTAATTAGCATGCCGAATATTACTTGGAATGTGAATTGGAACGAAATCGCCAATAGATAAGACCATTTTACAATTTGGGCCCAAGTTAGAAGCAGAGCCTGAGGTGTAAATTATCGATAGTCCATATCTCGGAAACTATAAGAGATAATGCAATTTGGCAACCGGCAATGTAATTAGCATGCCGAATATTACTTGGAATGTGAATTGGAACGAAATCGCCAATAGATAAGACCATTTTACAATTTGGGCCCAAGTTAGAAGCAGAGCCTAAGGTGTAAATTATCGATAGTCCATATCTCGGAAACTATAAGAGATAATGCAATTTGGCAACCGGCAATGTAATTAGCATGCCGAATATTACTTGGAATGTGAATTGGAACGAAATCGCCAATAGATAAGACCATTTTACAATTTGGGCCCAAGTTAGAAGCAGAGCCTAAGGTGTAAATTATTGATAGTCCATATCTCGGAAACTATAAGAGATAATGCAATTTCGCAACCGGCAATGTAATTAGCATGCCGAATATCCCTTGGAATGTGAATTGGGACGAAATCGCCAATAGATAAGACCATTTTACAATTTGGGCCCAAGTTAGAAGCAGAGCCTAAGGTGTAAATTATCGATAGTCCATATCTCGGAAACTATAAGAGATAATGCAATTTGGCAACCGGCAATGTAATTAGCATGCCGAATATTACTTGGAATGTGAATTGGAACGAAATCGCCAATAGATAAGACCATTTTACAATTTGGGCCCAAGTTAGAAGCAGAGCCTAAGGTGTAAATTATCGATAGTCCATATCTCGGAAACTATAAGAGATAATGCAATTTGGCAACCGGCAATGTAATTAGCATGCCGAATATTACTTGGAATGTGAATTGGAACGAAATCGCCAATAGATAAGACCATTTTACAATTTGGGCCCAAGTTAGAAGCAGAGCCTAAGGTGTAAATTATCGATAATCCATATCTCGGAAACTATAAGAGATAATGCAATTTCGCAACCGGCAATGTAATTAGCATGCCGAATATTACTTGGAATGTGAAATGGAACGAAATAGCCAATAGATAAGACCATTTTACAATTTGGGCCCAAGTTAGAAGCAGAGCCTAAGGTGTAAATTATCGATAGTCCATATCTCGGAAACTATAAGAGATAATGCAATTTGGCAACCGGCAATGTAATTAGCATGCCGAATATTACTTGGAATGTGAATTGGAACGAAATCGCCAATAGATAAGACCATTTTACAATTTGGGCCCAAGTTAGAAGCAGAGCCTAAGGTGTAAATTATCGATAGTCCATATCTCGGAAACTATAAGAGATAATGCAATTTCGCAACCGGCAATGTAATTAGCATGCCGAATATTACTTGGAATGTGAATTGGAACGAAATAGCCAATAGATAAGACCATTTTACAATTTGGGCCCAAGTTAGAAGCAGAGCCTAAGGTGTAAATTATCGATAGTCCATATCTCGGAAACTATAAGAGATAATGCAATTTGGCAACCGGCAATGTAATTAGCATGCCGAATATTACTTGGAATGTGAATTGGAACGAAATCGCCAATAGATAAGACCATTTTACAATTTGGGCCCAAGTTAGAAGCAGAGCCTAAGGTGTAAATTATCGATAGTCCATATCTCGGAAACTATAAGAGATAATGCAATTTGGCAACCGGCAATTTATTAGCATGCCGAATATTACTTGGAATGTGAATTGGAACGAAATCGCCAATAGATAAGACCATTTTACAATTTGGGCCCAAGTTAGAAGCAGAGCCTAAGGTGTAAATTATCGACAGCCATATCTCGGAAACTATAAGAGATAATGCAATTTGGCAACCGGCAATGTAATTAGCATGCCGAATATTACTTGGAATGTGAATTGGAACGAAATCGCCAATAGATAAGACCATTTTACAATTTGGGCCCAAGTTAGAAGCAGAGCCTAAGGTGTAAATTATCGATAGTCCATATCTCGGAAACTATAAGAGATAATGCAATTTGGCAACCGGCAATGTAATTAGCATGCCGAATATTACTTGGAATGTGAATTGCAACTAAATCGCCAATAGATAAGACCATTTTACAATTTGGGCCCAAGTTAGAAGCAGAGCCTAAGGTGTAAATTATCGATAGTCCATATCTCGGAAACTATAAGAGATAATGCAATTTGGCAACCGGCAATGTAATTAGCATGCCGAATATTACTTGGAATGTGAATTGGAACGAAATCGCCAATAGATAAGACCATTTTACAATTTGGGCCCAAGTTAGAAGCAGAGCCTAAGGTGTAAATTATCGATAGTCCATATCTCGGAAACTATAAGAGATAATGCAATTTGGCAACCGGCAATGTAATTAGCATGCCGAATATTACTTGGAATGTGAATTGGAACGAAATCGCCAATAGATAAGACCATTTTACAATTTGGGCCCAAGTTAGAAGCAGAGCCTAAGGTGTAAATTATCGATAGTCCATATCTCGGAAACTATAAGAGATAATGCAATTTGGCAACCGGCAATGTAATTAGCATGCCGAATATTACTTGAAATGTGAATTGGAACGAAATCGCCAATAGATAAGACCATTTTACAATTTGGGCCCAAGTTAGAAGCAGAGCCTAAGGTGTAAATTATTGATAGTCCATATCTCGGAAACTATAAGAGATAATGCAATTTCGCAACCGGCAATGTAATTAGCATGCCGAATATCCCTTGGAATGTGAATTGGGACGAAATCGCCAATAGATAAGACCATTTTACAATTTGGGCCCAAGTTAGAAGCAGAGCCTAAGGTGTAAATTATCGATAGTCCATATCTCGGAAACTATAAGAGATAATGCAATTTGGCAACCGGCAATGTAATTAGCATGCCGAATATTACTTGGAATGTGAATTGGAACGAAATCGCCAATAGATAAGACCATTTTACAATTTGGGCCCAAGTTAGAAGCAGAGCCTAAGGTGTAAATTATCGATAGTCCATATCTCGGAAACTATAAGAGATAATGCAATTTCGCAACCGGCAATGTAATTAGCATGCCGAATATTACTTGGAATGTGAATTGGAACGAAATAGCCAATAGATAAGACCATTTTACAATTTGGGCCCAAGTTAGAAGCAGAGCCTAAGGTGTAAATTATCGATAGTCCATATCTCGGAAACTATAAGAGATAATGCAATTTGGCAACCGGCAATGTAATTAGCATGCCGAATATTACTTGGAATGTGAATTGGAACGAAATCGCCAATAGATAAGACCATTTTACAATTTGGGCCCAAGTTAGAAGCAGAGCCTTAGGTGTAAATTATCGATAGTCCATATCTCGGAAACTATAAGAGATAATGCAATTTCGCAACCGGCAATGTAATTAGCATGCCGAATATTACTTGGAATGTGAATTGGAACGAAATGGCCAATAGATAAGACCATTTTACAATTTGGGCCCAAGTTAGAAGCAGAGCCTAAGGTGTAAATTATCGATAGTCCATATCTCGGAAACTATAAGAGATAATGCAATTTGGCAACCGGCAATGTAATTAGCATGCCGAATATTACTTGGAATGTGAATTGGAACGAAATCGCCAATAGATAAGACCATTTTACAATTTGGGCCCAAGTTAGAAGCAGAGCCTAAGGTGTAAATTATCGATAGTCCATATCTCGGAAACTATAAGAGAAAATGCAATTTGGCAACCGGCAATGTAATTAGCATGCCGAATATTACTTGGAATGTGAATTGGAACGAAATCGCCAATAGGTAAGACCATTTTACAATTTGGGCCCAAGTTAGAAGCAGAGCCTAAGGTGTAAATTATCGATAGTCCATATCTCGGAAACTATAAGAGATAATTCAATTTGGCAACCGGCAATGTAATTAGCATGCCGAATATTACTTGGAATGTGAATTGGAACGAAATCGCCAATAGATAAGACCATTTTACAATTTGGGCCCAAGTTAGAAGCAGAGCCTAAGGTGTAAATTATCGATAGTCCATATCTCGGAAACTATAAGAGATAATGCAACTTGGCAACCGGCAATGTAATTAGCATGCCGAATATTACTTGGAATGTGAATTGGAACGAAATCGCCAATAGATAAGACCATTTTACAATTTGGGCCCAAGTTAGAAGCAGAGCCTAAGGTGTAAATTATCGATAGTCCATATCTCGGAAACTATAAGAGATAATGCAATTTGGCAACCGGCAATGTAATTAGCATGCCAAATATTACTTGGAATGTGAATTGGAACGAAATCGCCAATAGATAAGACCATTTTACAATTTGGGCCCAAGTTAGAAGCAGAGCCTAGGGTGTAAATTATCGATAGTCCATATCTCGGAAACTATAAGAGATAATGCAATTTGGCAACCGGCAATGTAATTAGCATGCCGAATATTACTTGGAATGTGAATTGGAACGGAATCGCCAATAGGTAAGACCATTTTACAATTTGGGCCCAAGTTAGAAGCAGAGGCTAAGGTGTAAATTATCGATAGTCCATATCTCGGAAACTATAAGAGATAATGCAATTTGGCAACCGGCAATGTAATTAGCATGCCGAATATTACTTGGAATGTGAATTGGAACGAAATCGCCAATAGATAAGACCATTTTACAATTTGGGCCCAAGTTAGAAGCAGAGCCTAAGGTGTAAATTATCGATAGTCCATATCTCGGAAACTATAAGAGATAATGCAATTTCGCAACCGGCAATGTAATTAGCATGCCGAATATTACTTGGAGTGTGAATTGGAACGAAATCGCCAATAGATAAGACCATTTTACAATTTGGGCCCAAGTTAGAAGCAGAGCCTAAGGTGTAAATTATCGATAGTCCATATCTCGGAAACTATAAGAGATAATGCAATTTGGCAACCGGCAATTTATTAGCATGCCGAATATTACTTGGAATGTGAATTGGAACGAAATCGCCAATAGATAAGACCATTTTACAATTTGGGCCCAAGTTAGAAGCAGAGCCTAAGGTGTAAATTATCGACAGTCCATATCTCGGAAACTATAAGAGATAATGCAATTTGGCAACCGGCAATGTAATTAGCATGCCGAATATTACTTGGAATGTGAATTGGAACGAAATCGCCAATAGATAAGACCATTTTACAATTTGGGCCCAAGTTAGAAGCAGAGCCTAAGGTGTAAATTATTGATAGTCCATATCTCGGAAACTATAAGAGATAATGCAATTTCGCAACCGGCAATGTAATTAGCATGCCGAATATCCCTTGGAATGTGAATTGGGACGAAATCGCCAATAGATAAGACCATTTTACAATTTGGGCCCAAGTTAGAAGCAGAGCCTAAGGTGTTAATTATCGATAGTCCGTATCTCGGAAACTATAAGAGATAATGCAATTTGGCAACCGGCAATGTAATTAGCATGCCGAATATTACTTGGAATGTGAATTGGAACGAAATCGCCAATAGATAAGACCATTTTACAATTTGGGCCCAAGTTAGAAGCAGAGCCTAAGGTGTAAATTATCGATAGTCCATATCTCGGAAACTATGAGAGATAATGCAATTTGGCAACCGGCAATGTAATTAGCATGCCGAATATTACTTGGAATGTGAATTGGAACGAAATCGCCAATAGATAAGACCATTTTACAATTTGGGCCCAAGTTAGAAGCAGAGCCTAAGGTGTAAATTATCGATAATCCATATCTCGGAAACTATAAGAGATAATGCAATTTCGCAACCGGCAATGTAATTAGCATGCCGAATATTACTTGGAATGTGAATTGGAACGAAATAGCCAATAGATAAGACCATTTTACAATTTGGGCCCAAGTTAGAAGCAGAGCCTAAGGTGTAAATTATCGATAGTCCATATCTCGGAAACTATAAGAGATAATGCAATTTGGCAACCGGCAATGTAATTAGCATGCCGAATATTACTTGGAATGTGAATTGGAACGAAATCGCCAATAGATAAGACCATATTTACACCTTAGGCTCTGCTTCTAACTTGGGCCCAAATTGTAAAATGGTCTTATCTATTGGCGATTTCGTTCCAATTCACATTCCAAGTAATATTCGGCATGCTAATTACATTGCCGGTTGCCAAATTGCATTATCTCTTATAGTTTCCGAGATATGGACTATCGATAATTTACACCTTAGGCTCTGCTTCTAACTTTGGCCCAAATTGTAAAATGGTCTTATCTATTGGCGATTTCGTTCCAATTCACATTCCAAGTAATATTCGGCATGCTAATTACATTGCCGGTTGCCAAATTGCATTATCTCTTATAGTTTCCGAGATATGGACTATCGATAATTTACACCTTAGGCTCTGCTTCTAACTTGGGCCCAAATTGTAAAATGGTCTTATCTATTGGCGATTTCGTTCCAATTCACACTCCAAGTAATATTCGGCATGCTAATTACATTGCCGGTTGCGAAATTGCATTATCTCTTATAGTTTCCGAGATATTGACTATCAATAATTTACACCTTAGGCTCTGCTTCTAACTTGGGCCCAAATTGTAAAATGGTCTTATCTATTGGCGATTTCGTTCCAATTCACATTCTAAGTAATATTCGGCATGCTAATTACATTGCCGGTTGCCAAATTGCATTATCTCTTATAGTTTCCGAGATATGGACTATCGATAATTTACACCTTAGGCTCTGCTTCTAACTTGGGCCCAAATTGTAAAATGGTCTTATCTATTGGCGATTTCGTTCCAATTCACATTCCAAGTAATACTCGGCATGCTAATTACATTGCCGGTTGCCAAATTGCATTATCTCTTATAGTTTCCGAGATATGGACTATCGATAATTTACACCTTAGGCTCTGCCTCTAACTTGGGCCCAAATTGTAAAATGGTCTTATCTATTGGCGATTTCGTTCCAATTCACATTCCAAGTAATATTCGGCATGCTAATTACATTGCAGGTTGCCAAATTGCATTATCTCTTATAGTTTCCGAGATATGGACTATCGATAATTTACACCTTAGGCTCTGCTTCTAACTTGGGCCCAAATTGTAAAATGGTTTTATCTATTGGCGATTTCGTTCCAATTCACATTCCAAGTAATATTCGGCATGCTAATTACATTGCCGTTTGCCAAATTGCATTATCTCTTATAGTTTCCGAGATATGGACTATCGATAATTTACACCTTAGGCTTTGCTTCTAACTTGGGCCCAAATTGTAAAATGGTCTTATCTATTGGCGATTTCGTCCCAATTCACATTCCAAGTGATATTCGGCATGCTAATTACATTGCCGGTTGCGAAATTGCATTATCTCTTATAGTTTCCGAGATATGGACTATCAATAATTTAAACCTTAGGCTCTGCTTCTAACTTGGGCCCAAATTGTAAAATGGTCTTATCTATTGGCGATTTCGTTCCAATTCACATTCCAAGTAATATTCGGCATGCTAATTACATTGCCGGTTGCCAAATTGCATTATCTCTTATAGTTTCCGAGATATGGACTATCGATAATTTACACCTTAGGCTCTGCTTCTAACTTGGGCCCAAATTGTAAAATGGTCTTATCTATTGGCGATTTCGTTCCAATTCACATTCCAAGTAATATTCGGCATGCTAATTACATTGCCGGTTGCCAAATTGCATTATCTCTTATAGTTTCCGAGATATGGACTATCGATAATTTACACCTTAGGCTCTGCTTCTAACTTGGGCCCAAATTGTAAAATGGTCTTATCTATTGGCGATTTCGTTCCAATTCACATTCCAAGTAATATTCGGCATGCTAATTACATTGCCGGTTGCCAAATTGCATTATCTCTTATAGTTTCCGAGATATGGACTATCAATAATTTACACCTTAGGCTCTGCTTCTAACTTGGGCCCAAATTGTAAAATGGTCTTATCTATTGGCGATTTCGTTCCAATTCACATTAAAAGTAATATTCGGCATGCTAATTACATTGCAGGTTGCCAAATTGCATTATCTCTTATAGTTTCCGAGATATGGACTATCGATAATTTACACCTTAGGCTCTGCTTCTAACTTGGGCCCAAATTGTAAAATGGTCTTTTCTATTGGCGATTTCGTTCCAATTCACATTCCAAGTAATATTCGGCATGCTAATTACATTGCAGGTTGCCAAATTGCATTATCTCTTATAGTTTTCGAGATATGGACTATCGATAATTTACACCTTAGGCTCTGCTTCTAACTTGGGCCCAAATTGTAAAATGGTCTTATCTATTGGCGATTTCGTTCCAATTCACATTCCAAGTAATATTCGGCATGCTAATTACATTGCAGGTTGCCAAATTGCATTATCTCTTATAGTTTCCGAGATATGGACTATCGATAATTTACACCTTAGGCTCTGCTTCTAACTTGGGCCCAAATTGTAAAATGGTCTTATCTATTGGCGATTTCGTTCCAATTCACATTCCAAGTAATATTCGGCATGCTAATTACATTGCCGGTTGCCAAATTGCATTATCTCTTATAGTTTCCGAGATATGGACTATCGATAATTTACACCTTAGGCTCTGCTTCTAACTTGTGCCCAAATTGTAAAATGGCCTTATCTATTGGCGATTTCGTTCCAATTCACATTCCAAGTAATATTCGGCATGCTAATTACATTGCCGGTTGCCAAATTGCATTATCTCTTATAGTTTCCGAGATATGGACTATCGATAATTTACACCTTAGGCTCTGCTTCTAACTTGGGCCCAAATTGTAAAATGGTCTTACCTATTGGCGATTTCGTTCCAATTTACACTCCAAGTAATATTCGGCATGCTAATTACATTGCCGGTTGCGAAATTGCATTATCTCTTATAGTTTCCGAGATATGGACTATCAATAATTTACACCTTAGGCTCTGCTTCTAACTTGGGCCCAAATTGTAAAATGGTCTTATCTATTGGCGATTTCGTTCCAATTCACATTCCAAGTAATATTCGGCATGCTAATTACATTGCCGGTTGCCAAATTGCATTATCTCTTATAGTTTCCGAGATCTGGACTCTCGATAATTTACACCTTAGGCTCTGCTTCTAACTTGGGCCCAAATTGTAAAATGGTCTTATCTATTGGCGATTTCGTTCCAATTCACATTCCAAGTAATATTCGGCATGCTAATTACATTACCGGTTGCCAAATTGCATTATCTATTATAGTTTCCGAGATATGGACTATCGATAATTTACACCTTAGGCTCTGCTTCTAACTTGGGCCCAAATTGTAAAATGGTCTTATCTATTGGCGATTTCGTTCCAATTCACATTCCAAGTAATACTCGGCATGCTAATTACATTGCCGGTTGCCAAATTGCATTATCTCTTATAGTTTCCGAGATATGGACTATCGATAATTTACACCTTAGGCTCTGCTTCTAACTTGGGCCCAAATTGTAAAATGGTCTTATCTATTGGCGATTTCGTTCCAATTCACATTCCAAGTAATATTCGGCATGCTAATTACATTGCCGGTTGCCAAATTGCATTATCTTTTATAGTTTCCGAGATATGGACTATCGATAATTTACACCTTAGGCTCTGCTTCTAACTTGGGCCCAAATTGTAAAATGGTCTTATCTATTGGCGATTTCGTTCCAATTCACACTCCAAGTAATATTCGGCATGCTAATTACATTGCCGGTTGCGAAATTGCATTAACTCTTATAGTTTCCGAGATATGGACTATCAATAATTTACACCTTAGGCTCTGCTTCTAACTTGGGCCCAAATTGTAAAATGGTCTTATCTATTGGCGATTTCGTTCCAATTCACATTCCAAGTAATATTCGGCATGCTAATTACATTGCCGTTTGCCAAATTGCATTATCTCTTATAGTTTCCGAGATATGGACTATCGATAATTTACACCTTAGCCTCTGCTTCTAACTTGGGCCCAAATTGTAAAATGGTCTTATCTATTGGCGTTTTCGTTCCAATTCACATTCCAAGTAATATTCGGCATGCTAATTACATTGCCGGTTGCCAAATTGCATTATCTCTTATAGTTTCCGAGATATGGACTATCGATAATTTACACCTTAGGCTTTGCTTCTAACTTGGGCCCAAATTGTAAAATGGTCTTATCTATTGGCGATTTCGTTCCAATTCACATTCCAAGTAATATTCGGCATGCTAATTACATTGCCGGTTGCCAAATTGCATTATCTCTTATAATTTCCGAGATATGGACTATCGATAATTTACACCTTAGGCTCTGCTTCTAACTTGGGCCCAAATAGTAAAATGGTCTTATCTATTGGCGATTTCGTTCCAATTCACATTCCAAGTAATATTCGGCATGCTAATTACATTGCCGGTTGCCAAATTGCATTATCTCTTATAGTTTCCGAGATATGGACTATAGATAATTTACACCTTAGGCTCTGCTTCTAACTTGGGCCCAAATTGTAAAATGGTCTTATCTATTGGCGATTTCGTTCCAATTCACATTCCAAGTAATATTCGGCATGCTAATTACATTGCCGGTTGCCAAATTGCATTAACTCTTATAGTTTCCGCGATATGGACTATCGATAATTTACAGCTTAGGCTCTGCTTCTAACTTGGGCCCAAATTGTAAAATGGTCTTACCTATTGGCGATTTCGTTCCAATTCACATTCCAAGTAATATTCGGCATGCTAATTACATTGCCGGTTGCCAAATTGCATTATCTCTTATAGTTTCCGAGATATGGACTATCGATAATTTACACCATAGGCTCTGCTTATAACTTGGGCCCAAATTGTAAAATGGTCTTATCTATTGGCGATTTCGTTCCAATTCACATCCAAGTAATATTCGGCATGCTAATTACATTGCCGGTTGCCAAATTGCATTATCTCTTATAGTTTCCGAGATATGGACTATCGATAATTTACACCTTAGGCTCTGCTTCTAACTTGGGTCCAAATTGTAAAATGGTCTTATCTATTGGCGATTTCGTTCCAATTCACATTCCAAGTAATATTCGGCATGCTAATTACATTGCCGGTTGCCAAATTGCATTATCTCTTATAGTTTCCGAGATATGGACTATCGATAATTTACACCTTAGGCTCTGCTTCTAACTTGGGCCCAAATTGTAAAATGGTCTTATCTATTGGCGATTTCGTTCCAATTCACATTCCAAGTAATATTCGGCATGCTAATTACATTGCCGGTTGCCAAATTGCATTATCTCTTATAGTTTCCGAGATATGGACTATCGATAATTTACACCTTAGGCTCTGCTTCTAACTTGGGCCCAAATTGTAAAATGGTCTTATCTATTGGCGATTTCGTCCCAATTCACATTCCAAGTGATATTCGGCATGCTAATTACATTGCCGGTTGCGAAATTGCATTATCTCTTATAGTTTCCGAGATATGGACTATCAATAATTTACACCTTAGGCTCTGCTTCTAACTTGGGCCCAAATTGTAAAATGGTCTTATCTATTAGCGATTTCGTTCCAATTCACATTCCAAGTAATATTCGGCATGCTAATTACATTGCCGGTTGCCAAATTGCATTATCTCTTATAGTTTCCGAGATATGGACTATCGATAATTTACACCTTAGGCTCTGCTTCTAACTTGGGCCCAAATTGTAAAATGGTCTTATCTATTAGCGATTTCGTTCCAATTCACATTCCAAGTAATATTCGGCATGCTAATTACATTGCCGGTTGCCAAATTGCATTATCTCTTATAGTTTCCGAGATATGGACTATCGATAATTTACACCTTAGGCTCTGCTTCTAACTTGGGCCCAAATTGTAAAATGGTCTTATCTATTGGCGATTTCGTTCCAATTCACATTCCAAGTAATATTCGGCATGCTAATTACATTGCCGGTTGCCAAATTGCATTATCTCTTATAGTTTCCGAGATATGGACTATCGATAAATTACACCTTAGGCTCTGCTTCTAACTTGGGCCCAAATTGTAAAATGGTCTTATCTATTGGCGATTTCGTTCCAATTCACATTCCAAGTAATATTCGGCATGCTAATTACATTGCCGGTTGCCAAATTGCATTATCTCTTATAGTTTCCGAGATATGGACTATCGATATTTTACACCTTAGGCTCTGCTTCTAACTTGGGCCCAAATTGTAAAATGGTCTTATCTATTGGCGATTTCGTTCCAATTCACATTCCAAGTAATATTCGGCATGCTAATTACATTGCCGGTTGCCAAATTGCATTATCTCTTATAGTTTCCGAGATATGGACTATCGATAATTTACACCTTAGGCTCTGCTTCTAACTTGGGCCCAAATTGTAAAATGGTCTTCTCTATTGGCGATTTCGTTCCAATTCACATTCCAAGTAATAATCGGCATGCTAATTACATTGCCGGTTGCCAAATTGCATTATCTCTTATAGTTTCCGAGATATGGACTATCGATAATTTACACCTTAGGCTCTGCTTCTAACTTGGGCCCAAATTGTAAAATCGTCTTATCTATTGGCGATTTCGTTCCAATTCACATTCCAAGTAATATTCGGCATGCTAATTACATTGCCGGTTGCCAAATTGCATTATCTCTTATAGTTTCCGAGATATGGACTATCGGTAATTTACACCTTAGGCTCTGCTTCTAACTTGGGCCCAAATTGTAAAATGGTCTTATCTATTGGCGATTTCGTTCCAATTCACATTCCAAGTAATATTCGGCATGCTAATTACATTGCCGGTTGCCAAATTGCATTATCTCTTATAGTTTCCGAGATATGGACTATCGATAATTTACAGCTTAGGCTCTGCTTCTAACTTGGGCCCAAATTGTAAAATGGTCTTATCTATTGGCGATTTCGTTCCAATTCACAATCCAAGTAATATTCGGCATGCTAATTACATTGCCGGTTGCCAAATTGCATTATCTCTTATAGTTTCCGAGATATGGACTATCGATAATTTACACCTTAGGCTCTGCTTCTAACTTGGGTCCAAATTGTAAAATGGTCTTATCTATTGGCGATTTCGTTCCAATTCACATTCCAAGTAATATTCGGCATGCTAATTACATTGCCGGTTGCCAAATTGCATTATCTCTTATAGTTTCCGAGATATGGACTATCGATAATTTACACCTTAGGCTCTGCTTCTAACTTGGGCCCAAATTGTAAAATGGTCTTATCTATTGGCGATTTCGTTCCAATTCACATTCCAAGTAATATTCGGCATGCTAATTACATTGCCGGTTGCCAAATTGCATTATCTCTTATAGTTTCCGAGATATGGACTATCGATAATTTACACCTTAGGCTCTGCTTCTAACTTGGGCCCAAATTGTAAAATGGTCTTATCTATTGGCGATTTCGTCCCAATTCACATTCCAAGTGATATTCGGCATGCTAATTACATTGCCGGTTGCGAAATTGCATTATCTCTTATAGTTTCCGAGATATGGACTATCAATAATTTACACCTTAGGCTCTGCTTCTAACTTGGGCCCAAATTGTAAAATGGTCTTATCTATTAGCGATTTCGTTCCAATTCACATTCCAAGTAATATTCGGCATGCTAATTACATTGCCGGTTGCCAAATTGCATTATCTCTTATAGTTTCCGAGATATGGACTATCGATAAATTACACCTTAGGCTCTGCTTCTAACTTGGGCCCAAATTGTAAAATGGTCTTATCTATTGGCGATTTCGTTCCAATTCACATTCCAAGTAATATTCGGCATGCTAATTACATTGCCGGTTGCCAAATTGCATTATCTCTTATAGTTTCCGAGATATGGACTATCGATAATTTACACCTTAGGCTCTGCTTCTAACTTGGGCCCAAATTGTAAAATGGTCTTATCTATTGGCGATTTCGTTCCAATTCACATTCCAAGTAATATTCGGCATGCTAATTACATTGCCGGTTGCCAAATTGCATTATCTCTTATAGTTTCCGAGATATGGACTATCGATAATTTACACCTTAGGCTCTGCTTCTAACTTGGGCCCAAATTGTAAAATGGTCTTCTCTATTGGCGATTTCGTTCCAATTCACATTCCAAGTAATATTCGGCATGCTAATTACATTGCCGGTTGCCAAATTGCATTATCTCTTATAGTTTCCGAGATATGGACTATCGATAATTTACACCTTAGGCTCTGCTTCTAACTTGGGCCCAAATTGTAAAATCGTCTTATCTATTGGCGATTTCGTTCCAATTCACATTCCAAGTAATATTCGGCATGCTAATTACATTGCCGGTTGCCAAATTGCATTATCTCTTATAGTTTCCGAGATATGGACTATCGGTAATTTACACCTTAGGCTCTGCTTCTAACTTGGGCCCAAATTGTAAAATGGTCTTATCTATTGGCGATTTCGTTCCAATTCACATTCCAAGTAATATTCGGCATGCTAATTACATTGCCGGTTGCCAAATTGCATTATCTCTTATAGTTTCCGAGATATGGACTATCGATAATTTACACCTTAGGCTCTGCTTCTAACTTGGGCCCAAATTGTAAAATGGTCTTCTCTATTGGCGATTTCGTTCCAATTCACATTCCAAGTAATATTCGGCATGCTAATTACATTGCCGGTTGCCAAATTGCATTATCTCTTATAGTTTCCGAGATATGGACTATCGATAATTTACACCTTAGGCTCTGCTTCTAACTTGGGCCCAAATTGTAAAATCGTCTTATCTATTGGCGATTTCGTTCCAATTCACATTCCAAGTAATATTCGGCATGCTAATTACATTGCCGGTTGCCAAATTGCATTATCTCTTATAGTTTCCGAGATATGGACTATCGGTAATTTACACCTTAGGCTCTGCTTCTAACTTGGGCCCAAATTGTAAAATGGTCTTATCTATTGGCGATTTCGTTCCAATTCACATTCCAAGTAATATTCGGCATGCTAATTACATTGCCGGTTGCCAAATTGCATTATCTCTTATAGTTTCCGAGATATGGACTATCGATAATTTACACCTTAGGCTCTGCTTCTAACTTGGGCCCAAATTGTAAAATGGTCTTATCTATTGGCGATTTCGTTCCAATTCACACTCCAAGTAATATTCGGCATGCTAATTACATTGCCGGTTGCGAAATTGCATTATCTCTTATAGTTTCCGAGATATGGACTATCAATAATTTACACCTTAGGCTCTGCTTCTAACTTGGGCCCAAATTGTAAAATGGTCTTCTCTATTGGCGATTTCGTTCCAATTCACATTCCAAGTAATATTCGGCATGCTAATTACATTGCCGGTTGCCAAATTGCATTATCTCTTATAGTTTCCGAGATATGGACTATCGATAATTTACACCTTAGGCTCTGCTTCTAACTTGGGCCCAAATTGTAAAATGGTCTTACCTATTGGCGATTTCGTTCCAATTCACACTCCAAGTAATATTCGGCATGCTAATTACATTGCCGGTTGCGAAATTGCATTATCTCTTATAGTTTCCGAGATATGGACTATCGATAATTTACACCTTAGGCTCTGCTTCTAACTTGGGCCCAAATTGTAAAATGGTCTTATCTATTGGCGATTTCGTTCCAATTCACATTCCAAGTAATATTCGGCATGCTAATTACATTGCCGGTTGCCAAATTGCATTATCTCTTATAGTTTCCGAGATCTGGACTCTCGATAATTTACACCTTAGGCTCTGCTTCTAACTTGGGCCCAAATTGTAAAATGGTCTTATCTATTGGCGATTTCGTTCCAATTCACATTCCAAGTAATATTCGGCATGCTAATTACATTGCCGGTTGCCAAATTGCATTATCTCTTATAGTTTCCGAGATATGGACTATCGATAATTTACACCTTAGGCTCTGCTTCTAACTTGGGCCCAAATTGTAAAATGGTCTTACCTATTGGCGATTTCGTTCCAATTCACACTCCAAGTAATATTCGGCATGCTAATTACATTGCCGGTTGCGAAATTGCATTATCTCTTATAGTTTCCGAGATATGGACTATCAATAATTTACACCTTAGGCTCTGCTTCTAACTTGGGCCCAAATTGTAAAATGGTCTTCTCTATTGGCGATTTCGTTCCAATTCACATTCCAAGTAATATTCGGCATGCTAATTACATTGCCGGTTGCCAAATTGCATTATCTCTTATAGTTTCCGAGATATGGACTATCGATAATTTACACCTTAGGCTCTGCTTCTAACTTGGGCCCAAATTGTAAAATCGTCTTATCTATTGGCGATTTCGTTCCAATTCACATTCCAAGTAATATTCGGCATGCTAATTACATTGCCGGTTGCCAAATTGCATTATCTCTTATAGTTTCCGAGATATGGACTATCGGTAATTTACACCTTAGGCTCTGCTTCTAACTTGGGCCCAAATTGTAAAATGGTCTTATCTATTGGCGATTTCGTTCCAATTCACATTCCAAGTAATATTCGGCATGCTAATTACATTGCCGGTTGCCAAATTGCATTATCTCTTATAGTTTCCGAGATATGGACTATCGATAATTTACACCTTAGGCTCTGCTTCTAACTTGGGCCCAAATTGTAAAATGGTCTTATCTATTGGCGATTTCGTTCCAATTCACACTCCAAGTAATATTCGGCATGCTAATTACATTGCCGGTTGCGAAATTGCATTATCTCTTATAGTTTCCGAGATATGGACTATCAATAATTTACACCTTAGGCTCTGCTTCTAACTTGGGCCCAAATTGTAAAATGGTCTTATCTATTGGCGATTTCGTTCCAATTCACATTCCAAGTAATATTCGGCATGCTAATTACATTGCCGGTTGCCAAATTGCATTATCTCTTATAGTTTCCGAGATATGGACTATCGATAATTTACACCTTAGGCTCTGCTTCTAACTTGGGCCCAAATTGTAAAATGGTCTTCTCTATTGGCGATTTCGTTCCAATTCACATTCCAAGTAATATTCGGCATGCTAATTACATTGCCGGTTGCCAAATTGCATTATCTCTTATAGTTTCCGAGATATGGACTATCGATAATTTACACCTTAGGCTCTGCTTCTAACTTGGGCCCAAATTGTAAAATGGTCTTCTCTATTGGCGATTTCGTTCCAATTCACATTCCAAGTAATATTCGGCATGCTAATTACATTGCCGGTTGCCAAATTGCATTATCTCTTATAGTTTCCGAGATATGGACTATCGATAATTTACACCTTAGGCTCTGCTTCTAACTTGGGCCCAAATTGTAAAATGGTCTTACCTATTGGCGATTTCGTTCCAATTCACACTCCAAGTAATATTCGGCATGCTAATTACATTGCCGGTTGCGAAATTGCATTATCTCTTATAGTTTCCGAGATATGGACTATCAATAATTTACACCTTAGGCTCTGCTTCTAACTTGGGCCCAAATTGTAAAATGGTCTTATCTATTGGCGATTTCGTTCCAATTCACATTCCAAGTAATATTCGGCATGCTAATTACATTGCCGGTTGCCAAATTGCATTATCTCTTATAGTTTCCGAGATCTGGACTCTCGATAATTTACACCTTAGGCTCTGCTTCTAACTTGGGCCCAAATTGTAAAATGGTCTTATCTATTGGCGATTTCGTTCCAATTCACAGTCCAAGTAATATTCGGCATGCTAATTACATTGCCGGTTGCCAAATTGCATTATCTCTTATAGTTTCCGAGATATGGACTATCGATAATTTACACCTTAGGCTCTGCTTCTAACTTGGGCCCAAATTGTAAAATGGTCTTATCTATTGGCGATTTCGTTCCAATTCACATTCCAAGTAATACTCGGCATGCTAATTACATTGCCGGTTGCCAAATTGCATTATCTCTTATAGTTTCCGAGATATGGACTATCGATAATTTACACCTTAGGCTCTGCTTCTAACTTGGGCCCAAATTGTAAAATGGTCTTATCTATTGGCGATTTCGTTCCAATTCACATTCCAAGTAATATTCGGCATGCTAATTACATTGCCGGTTGCCAAATTGCATTATCTCTTATAGTTTCCGAGATATGGACTATCGATAATTTACACCTTAGGCTCTGCTTCTAACTTGGGCCCAAATTGTAAAATGGTCTTATCTATTGGCGATTTCGTTCCAATTCACACTCCAAGTAATATTCGGCATGCTAATTACATTGCCGGTTGCGAAATTGCATTATCTCTTATAGTTTCCGAGATATGGACTATCAATAATTTACACCTTAGGCTCTGCTTCTAACTTGGGCCCAAATTGTAAAATGGTCTTATCTATTGGCGATTTCGTTCCAATTCACATTCCAAGTAATATTCGGCATGCTAATTACATTGCCGGTTGCCAAATTGCATTATCTCTTATAGTTTCCGAGATATGGACTATCGATAATTTACACCTTAGGCTCTGCTTCTAACTTGGGCCCAAATTGTAAAATGGTCTTATCTATTGGCGATTTCGTTCCAATTCACATTCCAAGTAATACTCGGCATGCTAATTACATTGCCGGTTGCCAAATTGCATTATCTCTTATAGTTTCCGAGATATGGACTATCGATAATTTACACCTTAGGCTCTGCCTCTAACTTGGGCCCAAATTGTAAAATGGTCTTATCTATTGGCGATTTCGTTCCAATTCACATTCCAAGTAATATTCGGCATGCTAATTACATTGCAGGTTGCCAAATTGCATTATCTCTTATAGTTTCCGAGATATGGACTATCGATAATTTACACCTTAGGCTCTGCTTCTAACTTGGGCCCAAATTGTAAAATGGTTTTATCTATTGGCGATTTCGTTCCAATTCACATTCCAAGTGATATTCGGCATGCTAATTACATTGCCGGTTGCGAAATTGCATTATCTCTTATAGTTTCCGAGATATGGACTATCAATAATTTAAACCTTAGGCTCTGCTTCTAACTTGGGCCCAAATTGTAAAATGGTCTTATCTATTGGCGATTTCGTTCCAATTCACATTCCAAGTAATATTCGGCATGCTAATTACATTGCCGGTTGCCAAATTGCATTATCTCTTATAGTTTCCGAGATATGGACTATCGATAATTTACACCTTAGGCTCTGCTTCTAACTTGGGCCCAAATTGTAAAATGGTCTTATCTATTGGCGATTTCGTTCCAATTCACATTCCAAGTAATACTCGGCATGCTAATTACATTGCCGGTTGCCAAATTGCATTATCTCTTATAGTTTCCGAGATATGGACTATCGATAATTTACACCTTAGGCTCTGCCTCTAACTTGGGCCCAAATTGTAAAATGGTCTTATCTATTGGCGATTTCGTTCCAATTCACATTCCAAGTAATATTCGGCATGCTAATTACATTGCAGGTTGCCAAATTGCATTATCTCTTATAGTTTCCGAGATATGGACTATCGATAATTTACACCTTAGGCTCTGCTTCTAACTTGGGCCCAAATTGTAAAATGGTCTTATCTATTGGCGATTTCGTTCCAATTCACATTCCAAGTGATATTCGGCATGCTAATTACATTGCCGGTTGCGAAATTGCATTATCTCTTATAGTTTCCGAGATATGGACTATCAATAATTTAAACCTTAGGCTCTGCTTCTAACTTGGGCCCAAATTGTAAAATGGTCTTATCTATTGGCGATTTCGTTCCAATTCACATTCCAAGTAATATTCGGCATGCTAATTACATTGCCGGTTGCCAAATTGCATTATCTCTTATAGTTTCCGAGATATGGACTATCGATAATTTACACCTTAGGCTCTGCTTCTAACTTGGGCCCAAATTGTAAAATGGTCTTATCTATTGGCGATTTCGTTCCAATTCACATTCCAAGTAATATTCGGCATGCTAATTATATTGCCGGTTGCCAAATTGCATTATCTCTTATAGTTTCCGAGATATGGACTATCGATAATTTACACCTTAGGCTCTGCTTCTAACTTGGGCCCAAATTGTAAAATGGTCTTATCTATTGGCGATTTCGTCCCAATTCACATTCCAAGTGATATTCGGCATGCTAATTACATTGCCGGTTGCGAAATTGCATTATCTCTTATAGTTTCCGAGATATGGACTATCAATAATTTAAACCTTAGGCTCTGCTTCTAACTTGGGCCCAAATTGTAAAATGGTCTTATCTATTGGCGATTTCGTTCCAATTCACATTCCAAGTAATATTCGGCATGCTAATTACATTGCCGGTTGCCAAATTGCATTATCTCTTATAGTTTCCGAGATATGGACTATCGATAATTTACACCTTAGGCTCTGCTTCTAACTTGGGCCCAAATTGTAAAATGGTCTTATCTATTGGCGATTTCGTTCCAATTCACATTCCAAGTAATATTCGGCATGCTAATTATATTGCCGGTTGCCAAATTGCATTATCTCTTATAGTTTCCGAGATATGGACTATCGATAATTTACACCTTAGGCTCTGCTTCTAACTTGGGCCCAAATTGTAAAATGGTCTTATCTATTGGCGATTTCGTTCCAATTCACATTCCAAGTAATATTCGGCATGCTAATTACATTGCCGGTTGCCAAATTGCATTATCTCTTATAGTTTCCGAGATATGGACTATCGATAATTTACACCTTAGGCTCTGCTTCTAACTTGGGCCCAAATTGTAAAATGGTCTTATCTATTGGCGATTTTGTTCCAATTCACATTCCAAGTAATATTCGGCATGCTAATTACATTGCAGGTTGCCAAATTGCATTATCTCTTATAGTTTCCGAGATATGGACTATCGATAATTTACACCTTAGGCTCTGCTTCTAACTTGGGCCCAAATTGTAAAATGGTCTTATCTATTGGCGATTTCGTTCCAATTCACATTCCAAGTAATATTCGGCATGCTAATTACATTGCAGGTTGCCAAATTGCATTATCTCTTATAGTTTCCGAGATATGGACTATCGATAATTTACACCTTAGGCTCTGCTTCTAACTTGGGCCCAAATTGTAAAATGGTCTTATCTATTGGCGATTTCGTTCCAATTCACATTCCAAGTAATATTCGGCATGCTAATTACATTGCCGGTTGCCAAATTGCATTATCTCTTATAGTTTCCGAGATATGGACTATCGATAATTTACACCTTAGGCTCTGCTTCTAACTTGTGCCCAAATTGTAAAATGGCCTTATCTATTGGCGATTTCGTTCCAATTCACATTCCAAGTAATATTCGGCATGCTAATTACATTGCCGGTTGCCAAATTGCATTATCTCTTATAGTTTCCGAGATATGGACTATCGATAATTTACACCTTAGGCTCTGCTTCTAACTTGGGCCCAAATTGTAAAATGGTCTTACCTATTGGCGATTTCGTTCCAATTTACACTCCAAGTAATATTCGGCATGCTAATTACATTGCCGGTTGCGAAATTGCATTATCTCTTATAGTTTCCGAGATATGGACTATCAATAATTTACACCTTAGGCTCTGCTTCTAACTTGGGCCCAAATTGTAAAATGGTCTTATCTATTGGCGATTTCGTTCCAATTCACATTCCAAGTAATATTCGGCATGCTAATTACATTGCCGGTTGCCAAATTGCATTATCTCTTATAGTTTCCGAGATCTGGACTCTCGATAATTTACACCTTAGGCTCTGCTTCTAACTTGGGCCCAAATTGAAAAATGGTCTTATCTATTGGCGATTTCGTTCCAATTCACATTCCAAGTAATATTCGGCATGCTAATTACATTACCGGTTGCCAAATTGCATTATCTCTTATAGTTTCCGAGATATGGACTATCGATAATTTACACCTTAGGCTCTGCTTCTAACTTGGGCCCAAATTGTAAAATGGTCTTATCTATTGGCGATTTCGTTCCAATTCACATTCCAAGTAATACTCGGCATGCTAATTACATTGCCGGTTGCCAAATTGCATTATCTCTTATAGTTTCCGAGATATGGACTCTCGATAATTTACACCTTAGGCTCTGCTTCTAACTTGGGCCCAAATTGTAAAATGGTCTTATCTATTGGCGATTTCGTTCCAATTCACATTCCAAGTAATATTCGGCATGCTAATTACATTGCCGGTTGCCAAATTGCATTATCTCTTATAGTTTCCGAGATATGGACTATCGATAATTTACACCTTAGGCTCTGCTTCTAACTTGGGCCCAAATTGTAAAATGGTCTTATCTATTGGCGATTTCGTTCCAATTCACACTCCAAGTAATATTCGGCATGCTAATTACATTGCCGGTTGCGAAATTGCATTATCTCTTATAGTTTCCGAGATATGGACTATCAATAATTTACACCTTAGGCTCTGCTTCTAACTTGGGCCCAAATTGTAAAATGGTCTTATCTATTGGCGATTTCGTTCCAATTCACATTCCAAGTAATATTCGGCATGCTAATTACATTGCCGTTTGCCAAATTGCATTATCTCTTATAGTTTCCGAGATATGGACTATCGATAATTTACACCTTAGCCTCTGCTTCTAACTTGGGCCCAAATTGTAAAATGGTCTTATCTATTGGCGTTTTCGTTCCAATTCACATTCCAAGTAATATTCGGCATGCTAATTACATTGCCGGTTGCCAAATTGCATTATCTCTTATAGTTTCCGAGATATGGACTATCGATAATTTACACCTTAGGCTTTGCTTCTAACTTGGGCCCAAATTGTAAAATGGTCTTATCTATTGGCGATTTCGTTCCAATTCACATTCCAAGTAATATTCGGCATGCTAATTACATTGCCGGTTGCCAAATTGCATTATCTCTTATAGTTTCCGAGATATGGACTATCGATAATTTACACCTTAGGCTCTGCTTCTAACTTGGGCCCAAATCGTAAAATGGTCTTATCTATTGGCGATTTCGTTCCAATTCACATTCCAAGTAATATTCGGCATGCTAATTACATTGCCGGTTGCCAAATTGCATTATCTCTTATAGTTTCCGAGATATGGACTATCGATAATTTACACCTTAGGCTCTGCTTCTAACTTGGGCCCAAATTGTAAAATGGTCTTATCTATTGGCGATTTCGTTCCAATTCACATTCCAAGTAATATTCGGCATGCTAATTACATTGCCGGTTGCCAAATTGCATTAACTCTTATAGTTTCCGAGATATGGACTATCGATAATTTACAGCTTAGGCTCTGCTTCTAACTTGGGCCCAAATTGTAAAATGGTCTTATCTATTGGCGATTTCGTTCCAATTCACATTCCAAGTAATATTCGGCATGCTAATTACATTGCCGGTTGCCAAATTGCATTATCTCTTATAGTTTCCGAGATATGGACTATCGATAATTTACACCATAGGCTCTGCTTATAACTTGGGCCCAAATTGTAAAATGGTCTTATCTATTGGCGATTTCGTTCCAATTCACATTCCAAGTAATATTCGGCATGCTAATTACATTGCCGGTTGCCAAATTGCATTATCTCTTATAGTTTCCGAGATATGGACTATCGATAATTTACACCTTAGGCTCTGCTTCTAACTTGGGTCCAAATTGTAAAATGGTCTTATCTATTGGCGATTTCGTTCCAATTCACATTCCAAGTAATATTCGGCATGCTAATTACATTGCCGGTTGCCAAATTGCATTATCTCTTATAGTTTCCGAGATATGGACTATCGATAATTTACACCTTAGGCTCTGCTTCTAACTTGGGCCCAAATTGTAAAATGGTCTTACCTATTGGCGATTTCGTTCCAATTCACACCACAAGTAATATTCGGCATGCTAATTACATTGCCGGTTGCGAAATTGCATTATCTCTTATAGTTTCCGAGATATGGACTATCAATAATTTACACCTTAGGCTCTGCTTCTAACTTGGGCCCAAATTGTAAAATGGTCTTATCTATTGGCGATTTCGTTCCAATTCACATTCCAAGTAATATTCGGCATGCTAATTCCATTGCCGGTTGCCAAATTGCATTATCTCTTATAGTTTCCGAGATATGGACTCTCGATAATTTACACCTTAGGCTCTGCTTCTAACTTGGGCCCAAATTGTAAAATGGTCTTATCTATTGGCGATTTCGTTCCAATTCACATTCCAAGTAATATTCGGCATGCTAATTACATTGCCGGTTGCCAAATTGCATTAACTCTTATAGTTTCCGAGATATGGACTATCGATAATTTACAGCTTAGGCTCTGCTTCTAACTTGGGCCCAAATTGTAAAATGGTCTTATCTATTGGCGATTTCGTTCCAATTCACATTCCAAGTAATATTCGGCATGCTAATTACATTGCCGGTTGCCAAATTGCATTATCTCTTATAGTTTCCGAGATATGGACTATCGATAATTTACACCATAGGCTCTGCTTATAACTTGGGCCCAAATTGTAAAATGGTCTTATCTATTGGCGATTTCGTTCCAATTCACATTCCAAGTAATATTCGGCATGCTAATTACATTGCCGGTTGCCAAATTGCATTATCTCTTATAGTTTCCGAGATATGGACTATCGATAATTTACACCTTAGGCTCTGCTTCTAACTTGGGTCCAAATTGTAAAATGGTCTTATCTATTGGCGATTTCGTTCCAATTCACATTCCAAGTAATATTCGGCATGCTAATTACATTGCCGGTTGCCAAATTGCATTATCTCTTATAGTTTCCGAGATATGGACTATCGATAATTTACACCTTAGGCTCTGCTTCTAACTTGGGCCCAAATTGTAAAATGGTCTTATCTATTGGCGATTTCGTTCCAATTCACATTCCAAGTAATATTCGGCATGCTAATTACATTGCCGGTTGCCAAATTGCATTATCTCTTATAGTTTCCGAGATATGGACTATCGATAATTTACACCTTAGGCTCTGCTTCTAACTTGGGCCCAAATTGTAAAATGGTCTTATCTATTGGCGATTTCGTCCCAATTCACATTCCAAGTGATATTCGGCATGCTAATTACATTGCCGGTTGCGAAATTGCATTATCTCTTATAGTTTCCGAGATATGGACTATCAATAATTTACACCTTAGGCTCTGCTTCTAACTTGGGCCCAAATTGTAAAATGGTCTTATCTATTAGCGATTTCGTTCCAATTCACATTCCAAGTAATATTCGGCATGCTAATTACATTGCCGGTTGCCAAATTGCATTATCTCTTATAGTTTCCGAGATATGGACTATCGATAATTTACACCTTAGGCTCTGCTTCTAACTTGGGCCCAAATTGTAAAATGGTCTTATCTATTGGCGATTTCGTTCCAATTCACATTCCAAGTAATATTCGGCATGCTAATTACATTGCCGGTTGCCAAATTGCATTATCTCTTATAGTTTCCGAGATATGGACTATCGATATTTTACACCTTAGGCTCTGCTTCTAACTTGGGCCCAAATTGTAAAATGGTCTTATCTATTGGCGATTTCGTTCCAATTCACATTCCAAGTAATATTCGGCATGCTAATTACATTGCCGGTTGCCAAATTGCATTATCTCTTATAGTTTCCGAGATATGGACTATCAATAATTTACACCTTAGGCTCTGCTTCTAACTTGGGCCCAAATTGTAAAATGGTCTTATCTATTGGCGATTTCGTTCCAATTCACATTCCAAGTAATATTCGGCATGCTAATTACATTGCCGGTTGCCAAATTGCATTATCTCTTATAGTTTCCGAGATATGGACTATCGATAATTTACACCTTAGGCTCTGCTTCTAACTTGGGCCCAAATTGTAAAATGGCCTTATCTATTGGCGATTTCGTTCCAATTCACATTCCAAGTAATATTCGGCATGCTAATTACATTGCCGGTTGCCAAATTGCATTATCTCTTATAGTTTCCGAGATATGGACTATCGATAATTTACACCTTAGGCTCTGCTTCTAACTTGGGCCCAAATTGTAAAATGGTCTTACCTATTGGCGATTTCGTTCCAATTCACACCACAAGTAATATTCGGCATGCTAATTACATTGCCGGTTGCGAAATTGCATTATCTCTTATAGTTTCCGAGATATGGACTATCAATAATTTACACCTTAGGCTCTGCTTCTAACTTGGGCCCAAATTGTAAAATGGTCTTATCTATTGGCGATTTCGTTCCAATTCACATTCCAAGTAATATTCGGCATGCTAATTCCATTGCCGGTTGCCAAATTGCATTATCTCTTATAGTTTCCGAGATATGGACTCTCGATAATTTACACCTTAGGCTCTGCTTCTAACTTGGGCCCAAATTGTAAAATGGTCTTATCTATTGGCGATTTCGTTCCAATTCACATTCCAAGTAATATTCGGCATGCTAATTACATTGCCGGTTGCCAAATTGCATTATCTCTTATAGTTTCCGAGATATGGACTATCGATAATTTACACCTTAGGCTCTGCTTCTAACTTGGGCCCAAATTGTAAAATGGTCTTATCTATTGGCGATTTCGTCCCAATTCACATTCCAAGTGATATTCGGCATGCTAATTACATTGCCGATTGCGAAATTGCATTATCTCTTATAGTTTCCGAGATATGGACTATCAATAATTTACACCTTAGGCTCTGCTTCTAACTTGGGCCCAAATTGTAAAATGGTCTTATCTATTGGCGATTTCGTTCCAATTCACATTCCAAGTAATATTCGGCATGCTAATTACATTGCCGGTTGCCAAATTGCATTATCTCTTATAGTTTCCGAGATATGGACTATCGATAATTTACACCTTAGGCTCTTCTTCTAACTTGGGCCCAAATTGTAAAATGGTCTTATCTATTGGCGATTTCGTTCCAATTCACATTCCAAGTAATACTCGGCATGCTAATTACATTGCCGGTTGCCAAATTGCATTATATCTTATAGTTTCCGAGATATGGACTATCGATAATTTACACCTTAGGCTCTGCTTCTAACTTGGGCCCAAATTGTAAAATGGTCTTATCTATTGGCGATTTCGTTCCAATTCACATTCCAAGTAATATTCGGCATGCTAATTACATTGCCGGTTGCCAAATTGCATTATCTCTTATAGTTTCCGAGATATGGACTATCGATAATTTACACCTTAGGCTCTGCTTCTAACTTGGGCCCAAATTGTAAAATGGTCTTATCTATTGGCGATTTCGTTCCAATTCACACTCCAAGTAATATTCGGCATGCTAATTACATTGCCGGTTGCGAAATTGCATTATCTCTTATAGTTTCCGAGATATGGACTATCGATAATTTACACCTTAGCCTCTGCTTCTAACTTGGGCCCAAATTGTAAAATGGTCTTATTTATTGGCGTTCTCGTTCCAATTCACATTCCAAGTAATATTCGGCATGCTAATTACATTGCCGGTTGCCAAATTGCATTATCTCTTATAGTTTCCGAGATATGGACTATCGATAATTTACACCTTAGGCTCTGCTTCTAACTTGGGCCCAAATTGTAAAATGGTCTTATCTATTGGCGATTTCGTTCCAATTCACATTCCAAGTAATATTCGGCATGCTAATTACATTGCCGGTTGCCAAATTGCATTATCTCTTATAGTTTCCGAGATATGGACTATCGATAATTTACACCTTAGGCTCTGCTTCTAACTTGGGTCCAAATTGTAAAATGGTCTTATCTATTGGCGATTTCGTTCCAATTCTCATTCCAAGTAATATTCGGCATGCTAATTACATTGCCGGTTGCCAAATTGCATTATCTCTTATAGTTTCCGAGATATGGACTATCGATAATTTACACCTTAGGCTCTGCTTCTAACTTGGGCCCAAATTGTAAAATGGTCTTATCTATTGGCGATTTCGTTCCAATTCACATTCCAAGTAATATTCGGCATGCTAATTACATTGCCGGTTGCCAAATTGCATTATCTCTTATAGTTTCCGAGATATGGACTATCGATAATTTACACCTTAGGCTCTGCTTCTAACTTGGGCCCAAATTGTAAAATGGTCTTATCTATTGGCGATTTCGTCCCAATTCACATTCCAAGTGATATTCGGCATGCTAATTACATTGCCGGTTGCGAAATTGCATTATCTCTTATAGTTTCCGAGATATGGACTATCAATAATTTACACCTTAGGCTCTGCTTCTAACTTGGGCCCAAATTGTAAAATGGTCTTATCTATTAGCGATTTCGTTCCAATTCACATTCCAAGTAATATTCGGCATGCTAATTACATTGCCGGTTGCCAAATTGCATTATCTCTTATAGTTTCCGAGATATGGACTATCGATAATTTACACCTTAGGCTCTGCTTCTAACTTGGGCCCAAATTGTAAAATGGTCTTATCTATTGGCGATTTCGTTCCAATTCACATTCCAAGTAATATTCGGCATGCTAATTACATTGCCGGTTGCCAAATTGCATTATCTCTTATAGTTTCCGAGATATGGACTATCGATATTTTACACCTTAGGCTCTGCTTCTAACTTGGGCCCAAATTGTAAAATGGTCTTATCTATTGGCGATTTCGTTCCAATTCACATTCCAAGTAATATTCGGCATGCTAATTACATTGCCGGTTGCCAAATTGCATTATCTCTTATAGTTTCCGAGATATGGACTATCAATAATTTACACCTTAGGCTCTGCTTCTAACTTGGGCCCAAATTGTAAAATGGTCTTATCTATTGGCGATTTCGTTCCAATTCACATTCCAAGTAATATTCGGCATGCTAATTACATTGCCGGTTGCCAAATTGCATTATCTCTTATAGTTTCCGAGATATGGACTATCGATAATTTACACCTTAGGCTCTGCTTCTAACTTGGGCCCAAATTGTAAAATGGCCTTATCTATTGGCGATTTCGTTCCAATTCACATTCCAAGTAATATTCGGCATGCTAATTACATTGCCGGTTGCCAAATTGCATTATCTCTTATAGTTTCCGAGATATGGACTATCGATAATTTACACCTTAGGCTCTGCTTCTAACTTGGGCCCAAATTGTAAAATGGTCTTACCTATTGGCGATTTCGTTCCAATTCACACCACAAGTTGTATTCGGCATGCTAATTACATTGCCGGTTGCGAAATTGCATTATCTCTTATAGTTTCCGAGATATGGACTATCAATAATTTACACCTTAGGCTCTGCTTCTAATTTGGGCCCAAATTGTAAAATGGTCTTATCTACTGGCGATTTCGTTCCAATTCACATTCCAAGTAATATTCGGCATGCTAATTCCATTGCCGGTTGCCAAATTGCTTTATCTCTTATAGTTTCCGAGATATGGACTCTCGATAATTTACACCTTAGGCTCTGCTTCTAACTTGGGCCCAAATTGTAAAATGGTCTTATCTATTGGCGATTTCGTTCCAATTCACATTCCAAGTAATATTCGGCATGCTAATTACATTGCCGGTTGCCAAATTGCATTATCTCTTATAGTTTCCGAGATATGGACTATCGATAATTTACACCTTAGGCTCTGCTTCTAACTTGGGCCCAAATTGTAAAATGGTCTTATGTATTGGCGATTTCGTCCCAATTCACATTCCAAGTGATATTCGGCATGCTAATTACATTGCCGATTGCGAAATTGCATTATCTCTTATAGTTTCCGAGATATGGACTATCAATAATTTACACCTTAGGCTCTGCTTCTAACTTGGGCCCAAATTGTAAAATGGTCTTATCTATTGGCGATTTCGTTCCAATTCACATTCCAAGTAATATTCGGCATGCTAATTACATTGCCGGTTGCCAAATTGCATTATCTCTTATAGTTTCCGAGATATGGACTATCGATAATTTACACCTTAGGCTCTTCTTCTAACTTGGGCCCAAATTGTAAAATGGTCTTATCTATTGGCGATTTCGTTCCAATTCACATTCCAAGTAATACTCGGCATGCTAATTACATTGCCGGTTGCCAAATTGCATTATATCTTATAGTTTCCGAGATATGGACTATCGATAATTTACACCTTAGGCTCTGCTTCTAACTTGGGCCCAAATTGTAAAATGGTCTTATCTATTGGCGATTTCGTTCCAATTCACATTCCAAGTAATATTCGGCATGCTAATTACATTGCCGGTTGCCAAATTGCATTATCTCTTATAGTTTCCGAGATATGGACTATCGATAATTTACACCTTAGGCTCTGCTTCTAACTTGGGCCCAAATTGTGAAATGGTCTTATCTATTGGCGATTTCGTTCCAATTCACACTCCAAGTAATATTCGGCATGCTAATTACATTGCCGGTTGCGAAATTGCATTATCTCTTATAGTTTCCGAGATATGGACTATCGATAATTTACACCTTAGCCTCTGCTTCTAACTTGGGCCCAAATTGTAAAATGGTCTTATTTATTGGCGTTTTCGTTCCAATTCACATTCCAAGTAATATTCGGCATGCTAATTACATTGCCGGTTGCCAAATTGCATTATCTCTTATAGTTTCCGAGATATGGACTATCGATAATTTACACCTTAGGCTCTGCTTCTAACTTGGGCCCAAATTGTAAAATGGTCTTCTCTATTGGCGATTTCGTTCCAATTCACATTCCAAGTAATATTCGGCATGCTAATTACATTGCCGGTTGCCAAATTGCATTATCTCTTATAGTTTCCGAGATATGGAGTATCGATAATTTACACCTTAGGCTCTGCTTCTAACTTGGGCCCAAATTGTAAAATGGTCTTATCTATTGGCGATTTCGTTCCAATTCACATTCCAAGTAATATTCGGCATGCTAATTACATTGCCGGTTGCCAAATTGCATTATCTCTTATAGTTTCCGAGATATGGACTATCGATAATTTACACCTTAGGCTCTGCTTCTAACTTGGGCCCAAATTGTAAAATGGTCTTCTCTATTGGCGATTTCATTCCAATTCACATTCCAAGTAATATTCGGCATGCTAATTACATTGCCGGTTACCAAATTGCATTATCTCTTATAGTTTCCGAGATATGGACTATCGATAATTTACACCTTAGGCTCTGCTTCTAACTTGGGCCCAAATTGTAAAATGGTCTTATCTATTGGCGATTTCGTTCCAATTCACATTCCAAGTAATATTCGGCATGCTAATTACATTGCCGGTTGCCAAATTGCATTATCTCTTATAGTTTCCGAGATATGGACTATCGATAATTTACACCTTAGGCTCTGCTTCTAACTTGGGCCCAAATTGTAAAATGGTCTTATCTATTGGCGATTTCGTTCCAATTCACATTCCAAGTAATATTCGGCATGCTAATTACATTGCCGGTTGCCAAATTGCATTATCTCTTATAGTTTCCGAGATATGGACTATCGATATTTTACACCTTAGGCTCTGCTTCTAACTTGGGCCCAAATTGTAAAATGGTCTTATCTATTGGCGATTTCGTTCCAATTCACATTCCAAGTAATATTCGGCATGCTAATTACATTGCCGGTTGCCAAATTGCATTATCTCTTATAGTTTCCGAGATATGGACTATCAATAATTTACACCTTAGGCTCTGCTTCTAACTTGGGCCCAAATTGTAAAATGGTCTTATCTATTGGCGATTTCGTTCCAATTCACATTCCAAGTAATATTCGGCATGCTAATTACATTGCCGGTTGCCAAATTGCATTATCTCTTATAGTTTCCGAGATATGGACTATCGATAATTTACACCTTAGGCTCTGCTTCTAACTTGGGCCCAAATTGTAAAATGGCCTTATCTATTGGCGATTTCGTTCCAATTCACATTCCAAGTAATATTCGGCATGCTAATTACATTGCCGGTTGCCAAATTGCATTATCTCTTATAGTTTCCGAGATATGGACTATCGATAATTTACACCTTAGGCTCTGCTTCTAACTTGGGCCCAAATTGTAAAATGGTCTTACCTATTGGCGATTTCGTTCCAATTCACACCACAAGTTATATTCGGCATGCTAATTACATTGCCGGTTGCGAAATTGCATTATCTCTTATAGTTTCCGAGATATGGACTATCGATAATTTACACCTTAGGCTCTGCTTCTAACTTGGGCCCAAATTGTAAAATGGTCTTATCTATTGGCGATTTCGTTCCAATTCACATTCCAAGTAATATTCGGCATGCTAATTCCATTGCCGGTTGCCAAATTGCATTATCTCTTATAGTTTCCGAGATATGGACTCTCGATAATTTACACCTTAGGCTCTGCTTCTAACTTGGGCCCAAATTGTAAAATGGTCTTATCTATTGGCGATTTCGTTCCAATTCACATTCCAAGTAATATTCGGCATGCTAATTACATTGCCGGTTGCCAAATTGCATTATCTCTTATAGTTTCCGAGATATGGACTATCGATAATTTACACCTTAGGCTCTGCTTCTAACTTGGGCCCAAATTGTAAAATGGTCTTATGTATTGGCGATTTCGTCCCAATTCACATTCCAAGTGATATTCGGCATGCTAATTACATTGCCGATTGCGAAATTGCATTATCTCTTATAGTTTCCGAGATATGGACTATCAATAATTTACACCTTAGGCTCTGCTTCTAACTTGGGCCCAAATTGTAAAATGGTCTTATCTATTGGCGATTTCGTTCCAATTCACATTCCAAGTAATATTCGGCATGCTAATTACATTGCCGGTTGCCAAATTGCATTATCTCTTATAGTTTCCGAGATATGGACTATCGATAATTTACACCTTAGGCTCTTCTTCTAACTTGGGCCCAAATTGTAAAATGGTCTTATCTATTGGCGATTTCGTTCCAATTCACATTCCAAGTAATACTCGGCATGCTAATTACATTGCCGGTTGCCAAATTGCATTATATCTTATAGTTTCCGAGATATGGACTATCGATAATTTACACCTTAGGCTCTGCTTCTAACTTGGGCCCAAATTGTAAAATGGTCTTATCTATTGGCGATTTCGTTCCAATTCACATTCCAAGTAATATTCGGCATGCTAATTACATTGCCGGTTGCCAAATTGCATTATCTCTTATAGTTTCCGAGATATGGACTATCGATAATTTACACCTTAGGCTCTGCTTCTAACTTGGGCCCAAATTGTGAAATGGTCTTATCTATTGGCGATTTCGTTCCAATTCACACTCCAAGTAATATTCGGCATGCTAATTACATTGCCGGTTGCGAAATTGCATTATCTCTTATAGTTTCCGAGATATGGACTATCGATAATTTACACCTTAGCCTCTGCTTCTAACTTGGGCCCAAATTGTAAAATGGTCTTATTTATTGGCGTTTTCGTTCCAATTCACATTCCAAGTAATATTCGGCATGCTAATTACATTGCCGGTTGCCAAATTGCATTATCTCTTATAGTTTCCGAGATATGGACTATCGATAATTTACACCTTAGGCTCTGCTTCTAACTTGGGCCCAAATTGTAAAATGGTCTTCTCTATTGGCGATTTCGTTCCAATTCACATTCCAAGTAATATTCGGCATGCTAATTACATTGCCGGTTGCCAAATTGCATTATCTCTTATAGTTTCCGAGATATGGAGTATCGATAATTTACACCTTAGGCTCTGCTTCTAACTTGGGCCCAAATTGTAAAATGGTCTTATCTATTGGCGATTTCGTTCCAATTCACATTCCAAGTAATATTCGGCATGCTAATTACATTGCCGGTTGCCAAATTGCATTATCTCTTATAGTTTCCGAGATATGGACTATCGATAATTTACACCTTAGGCTCTGCTTCTAACTTGGGCCCAAATTGTAAAATGGTCTTCTCTATTGGCGATTTCATTCCAATTCACATTCCAAGTAATATTCGGCATGCTAATTACATTGCCGGTTACCAAATTGCATTATCTCTTATAGTTTCCGAGATATGGACTATCGATAATTTACACCTTAGGCTCTGCTTCTAACTTGGGCCCAAATTGTAAAATGGTCTTCTCTATTGGCGATTTCGTTCCAATTCACATTCCAAGTAATATTCGGCATGCTAATTACATTGCCGGTTGCCAAATTGCATTATCTCTTATAGTTTCCGAGATATGGACTATCGATAATTTACACCTTAGGCTCTGCTTCTAACTTGGGTCCAAATTGTAAAATGGACTTCTCTATTGGCGATTTCGTTCCAATTCACATTCCAAGTAATATTCGGCATGCTAATTACATTGCCGGTTGCCAAATTGCATTATCTCTTATAGTTTCCGAGATATGGACTATCTATAATTTACACCTTAGGCTCTGCTTCTAACTTGGGCCCAAATTGTAAAATCGTCTTATCTATTGGCGATTTCGTTCCAATTCACATTCCAAGTAATATTCGGCATGCTAATTACATTGCCGGTTGCCAAATTGAATTATCTCTTATAGTTTCCGAGATATGGACTATCGATAATTTACACCTTAGGCTCTGCTTCTAACTTGGGCCCAAATTGTAAAATGGTCTTACCTATTGGCGATTTCGTTCCAATTCACATTCCAAGTAATATTCGGCACGCTAATTACATTGCCGGTTGCCAAATTGCATTATCTCTTATAGTTTCCGAGATATGGACTATCGATAATTTACACCTTAGGCTCTGCTTCTAACTTGGGCCCAAATTGTAAAATGGTCTTATCTATTGGCGATTTCGTTCCAATTCACATTCCAAGTAATATTCGGCATGCTAATTACATTGCCGGTTGCCAAATTGCATTATCTCTTATAGTTTCCGAGATATGGACTATCTATAATTTACATCTTAGGCTCTGCTTCTAACTTGGGCCCAAATTGTAAAATCGTCTTATCTATTGGCGATTTCGTTCCAATTCACATTCCAAGTAATATTCGGCATGCTAATTACATTGCCGGTTGCCAAATTGCATTATCTCTTATAGTTTCCGAGATATGGACTATCGATAATTTACACCTTAGGCTCTGCTTCTAACTTGGGCCCAAATTGTAAAATGGTCTTATCCATTGGCGATTTCGTTCCAATTCACATTCCAAGTAATATTCGGCATGCTAATTACATTGCCGGTTGCCAAATTGCATTATCTCTTATAGTTTCCGAGATATGGACTATCGATAATTTACACCTTAGGCTCTGCTTCTAACTTGGGCCCAAATTGTAAAATGGTCTTATCTATTGGCGATTTCGTCCCAATTCACATTCCAAGTGATATTCGGCATGCTAATTACATTGCCGGTTGCGAAATTGCATTATCTCTTATAGTTTCCGAGATATGGACTATCAATAATTTACACCTTAGGCTCTGCTTCTAACTTGGGCCCAAATTGTAAAATGGTCTTATCTATTGGCGATTTCGTTCCAATTAACATTCCAAGTAATATTCGGCATGCTAATTACATTGCCGGTTGCCAAATTGCATTATCTCTTATAGTTTCCGAGATATGGACTATCGATAATTTACGCCTTAGGCTGTGCTTCTAACTTGGGCCCAAATTGTAAAATGGTCTTATCTATTGGCGATTTCGTTCCAATTCACATTCCAAGTAATATTCGGCATGCTAATTACATTGCCGGTTGCCAAATTGCATTATCTCTTATAGTTTCCGAGATATGGACTATCGATAATTTACACCTTAGGCTCTGCTTCTAATTTGGGCCCAAATTGTAAAATGGTCTTATCTATTGGCGATTTCGTTCCAATTCACATTCCAAGTAATATTCGGCATGCTAATTACATTGCCGGTTGCCAAATTGCATTATCTCTTATAGTTTCCGAGATATGGACTATCGATAATTTACACCTTAGGCTCTGCTTCTAACTTGGGCCCAAATTGTAAAATGGTCTTATCTATTGGCGTTTTCGTTCCAATTCACATTCCAAGTAATATTCGGCATGCTAATTACATTGCCGGTTGCCAAATTGCATTATCTCTTATAGTTTCCGAGATATGGACTATCGATAATTTACACCTTAGGCTCTGCTTCTAACTTGGGCCCAAATTGTAAAATGGTCTTATCTATTGGCGTTTTCGTTCCAATTCACATTCCAAGTAATATTCGGCATGCTAATTACATTGCCGGTTGCCAAATTGCATTATCTCTTATAGTTTCCGAGATATGGACTATCGATAATTTACACCTTAGGCTCTGCTTCTAACTTGGGCCCAAATTGTAAAATGGTCTTCTCTATTGGCGATTTCGTTCCAATTCACATTCCAAGTAATATTCGGCATGCTAATTACATTGCCGGTTGCCAAATTGCATTATCTCTTATAGTTTCCGAGATATGGACTATCGATAATTTACACCTTAGGCTCTGCTTCTAACTTGGGCCCAAATTGTAAAATGGTCTTATTTATTGGCGATTTCGTTCCAATTCACATTCCAAGTAATATTCGGCATGCTAATTACATTGCCGGTTGCCAAATTGCATTATCTCTTATAGTTTCCGAGATATGGACTATCGATAATTTACACCTTAGGCTCTGCTTCTAACTTGGGCCCAAATTGTAAAATGGTCTTCTCTATTGGCGATTTCGTTCCAATTCACATTCCAAGTAATATTCGGCATGCTAATTACATTGCCGGTTGCCAAATTGCATTATCTCTTATAGTTTCCGAGATATGGACTATCGATAATTTACACCTTAGGCTCTGCTTCTAACTTGGGCCCAAATTGTAAAATGGTCTTCTCTATTGGCGATTTCGTTCCAATTCACATTCCAAGTAATATTCGGCATGCTAATTACATTGCCGGTTGCCAAATTGCATTATCTCTTATAGTTTCCGAGATATGGACTATCGATAATTTACACCTTAGGCTCTGCTTCTAACTTGGGCCCAAATTGTAAAATGGTCTTATCTATTGGCGATTTCGTTCCAATTCACATTCCAAGTAATATTCGGCATGCTAATTACATTGCCGGTTGCCAAATTGGATTATCTCTTATAGTTTCCGAGATATGGACTATCGATAATTTACATCTTAGGCTCTGCATCTAACTTGGGCCCAAATTGTAAAATCGTCTTATCTATTGGCGACTTCGTTCCAATTCACATTCCAAGTAATATTCGGCATGCTAATTACATTGCCGGTTGCCAAATTGCATTATCTCTTATAGTTTCCGAGATATGGACTATCGATAATTTACACCTTAGGCTCTGCTTCTAACTTGGGCCCAAATTGTAAAATGGTCTTATCTATTGGCGATTTCGTTCCAATTCACATTCCAAGTAATATCCGGCATGCTAATTACATTGCCGGTTGCCAAATTGAATTATCTCTTATAGTTTCCGAGATATGGACTATCGATAATTTACACCTTAGGCTCTGCTTCTAACTTGGGCCCAAATTGTAAAATGGTCTTATCTATTGGCGATTTCGTTCCAATTCACATTCCAAGTAATATTCGGCATGCTAATTACATTGCCGGTTGCCAAATTGCATTATCTCTTATAGTTTCCGAGATATGGACTATCGATAATTTACATCTTAGGCTCTGCTTCTAACTTGGGCCCAAATTGTAAAATGGTCTTATCTATTGGCGATTTCGTTCCAATTCACATTCCAAGTAATATTCGGCATGCTAATTACATTGCCGGTTGCCAAATTGCATTATCTCTTATAGTTTCCGAGATATGGACTATCGATAATTTACACCTTAGGCTCTGCTTCTAACTTGGGCCCAAATTGTAAAATGGTCTTATCTATTGGCGATTTCGTCCCAATTCACATTCCAAGTGATATTCGGCATGCTAATTACATTGCCGGTTGCGAAATTGCATTATCTCTTATAGTTTCCGAGATATGGACTATCAATAATTTACACCTTAGGCTCTGCTTCTAACTTGGGCCCAAATTGTAAAATGGCCTTATCTATTGGCGATTTCGTTCCAATTCACATTCCAAGTAATATTCGGCATGCTAATTACATTGCCGGTTGCCAAATTGCATTATCTCTTATAGTTTCCGAGATATGGACTATCGATAATTTACACCTTAGGCTCTGCTTCTAACTTGGGCCCAAATTGTAAAATGGTCTTATCTATTGGAGATTTCGTTCCAATTCACATTCCAAGTAATATTCGGCATGCTAATTACATTGCCGGTTGCCAAATTGCATTATCTCTTATAGTTTCCGAGATATGGACTATCGATAATTTACACCTTAGGCTCTGCTTCTAACTTGGGCCCAAATTGTAAAATGGTCTTATCTATTGGCGATTTCGTTCCAATTCACATTCCAAGTAATATTCGGCATGCTAATTACATTGCCGGTTGCCAAATTGCATTATCTCTTATAGTTTCCGAGATATGGACTATCGATAATTTACACCTTAGGCTCTGCTTCTAACTTGGGCCCAAATTGTAAAATGGTCTTATCTATTGGCGATTTCGTTCCAATTCACATTCCAAGTAATATTCGGCATGCTAATTACATTGCCGGTTGCCAAATTGCATTATCTCTTATAGTTTCCGAGATATGGACTATCGATAATTTACACCTTAGGCTCTGCTTCTAACTTGGGCCCAAATTGTAAAATGGTCTTATCTATTGGCGATTTCGTCCCAATTCACATTCCAAGTGATATTCGGCATGCTAATTACATTGCCGGTTGCGATATTGCATTATCTCTTATAGTTTCCGAGATATGGACTATCAATAATTTACACCTTAGGCTCTGCTTCTAACTTGGGCCCAAATTGTAAAATGGTCTTATCTATTGGCGATTTCGTTCCAATTCACATTCCAAGTAATATTCGGCATGCTAATTACATTGCCGGTTGCCAAATTGCATTATCTCTTATAGTTTCCGGGATATGAACTATCGATAATTTACACCTTAGGCTCTGCTTCTAACTTGGGCCCAAATTGTAAAATGGTCTTATCTATTGACGATTTCGTTCCAATTCACATTCCAAGTAATATTCGGCATGCTAATTACATTGCCGGTTGCCAAATTGCATTATCTCTTATAGTTTCCGAGATATGGACTATCGATAATTTACACCTTAGGCTCTGCTTCTAACTTGGGCCCAAATTGTAAAATGGTCTTATCTATTGGCGATTTCGTTCCAATTCACATTCCAAGTAATATTCGGCATGCTAATTACATTGCCGGTTGCCAAATTGCATTATCTCTTATAGTTTCCGAGATATGGACTATCGATAATTTACACCTTAGGCTCTGCTTCTAACTTGGGGCCAAATTGTAAAATGGTCTTATCTATTGGCGATTTCGTTCCAATTCACACTCCAAGTAATATTCGGCATGCTAATTACATTGCCGGTTGCGAAATTGCATTATCTCTTATAGTTTCCGAGATATGGACTATCAATAATTTACACCTTAGGCTCTGCTTCTAACTTGGGCCCAAATTGTAAAATGGTCTTATCTATTGGCGATTTCGTTCCAATTCACATTCCAAGTAATATTCGGCATGCTAATTACATTGCCGGTTGCCAAATTGCATTATCTCTTATAGTTTCCGAGATATGGACTATCGATAATTTACACCTTAGGCTCTGCTTCTAACTTGGGCCCAAATTGTAAAATGGCCTTATCTATTGGCGATTTCGTCCCAATTCACATTCCAAGTAATATTCGGCATGCTAATTACATTGCCGGTTGCGAAATTGCATTATCTCTTATAGTTTCAGAGATATGGACTATCGATAATTTACACCTTAGGCTCTGCTTCTAACTTGGGCCCAAATTGTAAAATGGTCTTACCTATTGGCGATTTCGTTCCAATTCACATTCCAAGTAATATTCGGCATGCTAATTACATTGCCGGTTGCCAAATTGCATTATCTCTTATAGTTTCCGAGATATGGACTATCGATAATTTACACATTAGGCTCTGCTTCTAACTTGGGCCCAAATTGTAAAATCGTCTTATCTATTGGCGATTTCGTTCCAATTCACATTCCATGTAATATTCGGCATGCTAATTACATTGCCGGTTGCCAAATTGCATTATCTCTTATAGTTTCCGAGATATGGACTATCGATAATTTACATCTTAGGCTCTGCTTCTAACTTGGGCCCAAATTGTAAAATCGTCTTATCTATTGGCGATTTCGTTCCAATTCACATTCCATGTAATATTCGGCATGCTAATTACATTGCCGGTTGCCAAATTGCATTATCTCTTATAGTTTCCGAGATATGGACTATCGATAATTTACACCTTAGGCTCTGCTTCTAACTTGGGCCCAAATTGTAAAATGGTCTTATCTATTGGCGATTTCGTTCCAATTCACATTCCAAGTAATATCCGGCATGCTAATTACATTGCCGGTTGCCAAATTGAATTATCTCTTATAGTTTCCGAGATATGGACTATCGATAATTTACACCTTAGGCTCTGCTTCTAACTTGAGCCCAAATTGTAAAATGGTCTTATCTATTGGCGATTTCGTTCCAATTCACATTCCAAGTAATATTCGGCATGCTAATTACATTGCCGGTTGCCAAATTGCATTATCTCTTATAGTTTCCGAGATATGGACTATCGATAATTTACATCTTAGGCTCTGCTTCTAACTTGGGCCCAAATTGTAAAATGGTCTTATCTATTGGCGATTTCGTTCCAATTCACATTCCAAGTAATATTCGGCATGCTAATTACATTGCCGGTTGCCAAATTGCATTATCTCTTATAGTTTCCGAGATATGGACTATCGATAATTTACACCTTAGGCTCTGCTTCTAACTTGGGCCCAAATTGTAAAGTGGTCTTATCTATTGGCGATTTCGTCCCAATTCACATTCCAAGTGATATTCGGCATGCTAATTACATTGCCGGTTGCGAAATTGCATTATCTCTTATAGTTTCCGAGATATGGACTATCAATAATTTACACCTTAGGCTCTGCTTCTTACTTGGGCCCAAATTGTAAAATGGTCTTATCCATTGGCGATTTCGTTCCAATTCACATTCCAAGTAATATTCGGCATGCTAATTACATTGCCGGTTGCCAAATTGCATTATCTCTTATAGTTTCCGAGATATGGACTATCGATAATTTACACCTTAGGCTCTGCTTCTAACTTGGGCCCAAATTGTAAAATGGTCTTATCTATTGGCGATTTCGTTCCAATTCACATTCCAAGTAATATTCGGCATGCTAATTACATTGCCGGTTGCCAAATTGCATTATCTCTTATAGTTTCCGAGATATGGACTATCGATAATTTACACCTTAGGCTCTGCTTCTAACTTGGGCCCAAATTGTAAAATGGTCTTATCTATTGGCGATTTCGTTCCAATTCACATTCCAAGTAATATTCGGCATGCTAATTACATTGCCGGTTGCCAAATTGCATTATCTCTTATAGTTTCCGAGATATGGACTATCGATAATTTACACCTTAGGCTCTGCTTCTAACTTGGGCCCAAATTGTAAAATGGTCTTATCTATTGGCGATTTCGTTCCAATTCACATTCCAAGTAATATTCGGCATGCTAATTACATTGCCGGTTGCCAAATTGCATTATCTCTTATAGTTTCCGAGATATGGACTATCGATAATTTACACCTTAGGCTCTGCTTCTAACTTGGGCCCAAATTGTAAAATGGTCTTATCTATTGGCGATTTCGTTCCAATTCACATTCCAAGTAATATTCGGCATGCTAATTACATTGCCGGTCGCCAAATTGCATTATCTCTTATAGTTTCCGCGATATGGACTATCGATAATTTACACCTTAGGCTCTGCTTCTAACTTGGGCCCAAATTGTAAAATGGTCTTATCTATTGGCGATTTCGTTCCAATTCACATTCCAAGTAATATTCGGCATGCTAATTACATTGCCGGTTGCCAAATTGCATTATCTCTTATAGTTTCCGAGATATGAACTATCGATAATTTACACCTTAGGCTCTGCTTCTAACTTGGGCCCAAATTGTAAAATGGTCTTATCTATTGGCGATTTCGTTCCAATTCACATTCCATGTAATATTCGGCATGCTAATTACATTGCCGGTTGCCAAATTGCATTATCTCTTATAGTTTCCGAGATATGGACTATCGATAATTTACACCTTAGGCTCTGCTTCTAACTTGGGCCCAAATTGTAAAATGGTCTTATCTATTGGCGATTTCGTTCCAATTCACATTCCAAGTAATATCCGGCATGCTAATTACATTGCCGGTTGCCAAATTGAATTATCTCTTATAGTTTCCGAGATATGGACTATCGATAATTTACACCTTAGGCTCTGCTTCTAACTTGAGCCCAAATTGTAAAATGGTCTTATCTATTGGCGATTTCGTTCCAATTCACATTCCAAGTAATATTCGGCATGCTAATTACATTGCCGGTTGCCAAATTGCATTATCTCTTATAGTTTCCGAGATATGGACTATCGATAATTTACATCTTAGGCTCTGCTTCTAACTTGGGCCCAAATTGTAAAATGGTCTTATTTATTGGCGATTTCGTTCCAATTCACATTCCAAGTAATATTCGGCATGCTAATTACATTGCCGGTTGCCAAATTGCATTATCTCTTATAGTTTCCGAGATATGGACTATCGATAATTTACACCTTAGGCTCTGCTTCTAACTTGGGCCCAAATTGTAAAGTGGTCTTATCTATTGGCGATTTCGTCCCAATTCACATTCCAAGTGATATTCGGCATGCTAATTACATTGCCGGTTGCGAAATTGCATTATCTCTTATAGTTTCCGAGATATGGACTATCAATAATTTACACCTTAGGCTCTGCTTCTTACTTGGGCCCAAATTGTAAAATGGTCTTATCCATTGGCGATTTCGTTCCAATTCACATTCCAAGTAATATTCGGCATGCTAATTACATTGCCGGTTGCCAAATTGCATTATCTCTTATAGTTTCCGAGATATGGACTATCGATAATTTACACCTTAGGCTCTGCTTCTAACTTGGGCCCAAATTGTAAAATGGTCTTATCTATTGGCGATTTCGTTCCAATTCACATTCCAAGTAATATTCGGCATGCTAATTACATTGCCGGTTGCCAAATTGCATTATCTCTTATAGTTTCCGAGATATGGACTATCGATAATTTACACCTTAGGCTCTGCTTCTAACTTGGGCCCAAATTGTAAAATGGTCTTATCTATTGGCGATTTCGTTCCAATTCACATTCCAAGTAATATTCGGCATGCTAATTACATTGCCGGTTGCCAAATTGCATTATCTCTTATAGTTTCCGAGATATGGACTATCGATAATTTACACCTTAGGCTCTGCTTCTAACTTGGGCCCAAATTGTAAAATGGTCTTATCTATTGGCGATTTCGTTCCAATTCACATTCCAAGTAATATTCGGCATGCTAATTACATTGCCGGTTGCCAAATTGCATTATCTCTTATAGTTTCCGAGATATGGACTATCGATAATTTACACCTTAGGCTCTGCTTCTAACTTGGGCCCAAATTGTAAAATGGTCTTATCTATTGGCGATTTCGTTCCAATTCACATTCCAAGTAATATTCGGCATGCTAATTACATTGCCGGTCGCCAAATTGCATTATCTCTTATAGTTTCCGCGATATGGACTATCGATAATTTACACCTTAGGCTCTGCTTCTAACTTGGGCCCAAATTGTAAAATGGTCTTATCTATTGGCGATTTCGTTCCAATTCACATTCCAAGTAATATTCGGCATGCTAATTACATTGCCGGTTGCCAAATTGCATTATCTCTTATAGTTTCCGAGATATGAACTATCGATAATTTACACCTTAGGCTCTGCTTCTAACTTGGGCCCAAATTGTAAAATGGTCTTATCTATTGACGATTTCGTTCCAATTCACATTCCAAGTAATATTCGGCATGCTAATTACATTGCCGGTTGCCAAATTGCATTATCTCTTATAGTTTCCGAGATATGGACTATCGATAATTTACACCTTAGGCTCTGCTTCTAACTTGGGCCCAAATTGTAAAATGGTCTTATCTATTGGCGATTTCGTTCCAATTCACATTCCAAGTAATATTCGGCATGCTAATTACATTGCCGGTTGCCAAATTGCATTATCTCTTATAGTTTCCGAGATATGGACTATCGATAATTTACACCTTAGGCTCTGCTTCTAACTTGGGCCCAAATTGTAAAATGGTCTTATCTATTGGCGATTTCGTTCCAATTCACACTCCAAGTAATATTCGGCATGCTAATTACATTGCCGGTTGCGAAATTGCATTATCTCTTATAGTTTCCGAGATATGGACTATCAATAATTTACACCTTAGGCTCTGCTTCTAACTTGGGCCCAAATTGTAAAATGGTCTTATCTATTGGCGATTTCGTTCCAATTCACATTCCAAGTAATATTCGGCATGCTAATTACATTGCCGGTTGCCAAATTGCATTATCTCTTATAGTTTCCGAGATATGGACTATCGATAATTTACACCTTAGGCTCTGCTTCTAACTTGGGCCCAAATTGTAAAATGGCCTTATCTATTGGCGATTTCGTCCCAATTCACATTCCAAGTAATATTCGGCATGCTAATTACATTGCCGGTTGCGAAATTGCATTATCTCTTATAGTTTCAGAGATATGGACTATCGATAATTTACACCTTAGGCTCTGCTTCTAACTTGGGCCCAAATTGTAAAATGGTCTTACCTATTGGCGATTTCGTTCCAATTCACATTCCAAGTAATATTCGGCATGCTAATTACATTGCCGGTTGCCAAATTGCATTATCTCTTATAGTTTCCGAGATATGGACTATCGATAATTTACACATTAGGCTCTGCTTCTAACTTGGGCCCAAATTGTAAAATGGTCTTATCTATTGGCGATTTCATTCCAATTCACATTCCAAGTAATATTCGGCATGCTAATTACATTGCCGGTTGCCAAATTGCATTATCTCTTATAGTTTCCGAGATATGGACTATCGATAATTTACATCTTAGGCTCTGCTTCTAACTTGGGCCCAAATTGTAAAATCGTCTTATCTATTGGCGATTTCGTTCCAATTCACATTCCATGTAATATTCGGCATGCTAATTACATTGCCGGTTGCCAAATTGCATTATCTCTTATAGTTTCCGAGATATGGACTATCGATAATTTACACCTTAGGCTCTGCTTCTAACTTGGGCCCAAATTGTAAAATGGTCTTATCTATTGGCGATTTCGTTCCAATTCACATTCCAAGTAATATCCGGCATGCTAATTACATTGCCGGTTGCCAAATTGAATTATCTCTTATAGTTTCCGAGATATGGACTATCGATAATTTACACCTTAGGCTCTGCTTCTAACTTGGGCCCAAATTGTAAAATGGTCTTATCTATTGGCGATTTCGTTCCAATTCACATTCCATGTAATATTCGGCATGCTAATTACATTGCCGGTTGCCAAATTGCATTATCTCTTATAGTTTCCGAGATATGGACTATCGATAATTTACATCTTAGGCTCTGCTTCTAACTTGGGCCCAAATTGTAAAATGGTCTTATCTATTGGCGATTTCGTTCCAATTCACATTCCAAGTAATATTCGGCATGCTAATTACATTGCCGGTTGCCAAATTGCATTATCTCTTATAGTTTCCGAGATATGGACTATCGATAATTTACACCTTAGGCTCTGCTTCTAACTTGGGCCCAAATTGTAAAGTGGTCTTATCTATTGGCGATTTCGTCCCAATTCACATTCCAAGTGATATTCGGCATGCTAATTACATTGCCGGTTGCGAAATTGCATTATCTCTTATAGTTTCCGAGATATGGACTATCAATAATTTACACCTTAGGCTCTGCTTCTTACTTGGGCCCAAATTGTAAAATGGTCTTATCCATTGGCGATTTCGTTCCAATTCACATTCCAAGTAATATTCGGCATGCTAATTACATTGCCGGTTGCCAAATTGCATTATCTCTTATAGTTTCCGAGATATGGACTATCGATAATTTACACCTTAGGCTCTGCTTCTAACTTGGGCCCAAATTGTAAAATGGTCTTATCTATTGGCGATTTCGTTCCAATTCACATTCCAAGTAATATTCGGCATGCTAATTACATTGCCGGTTGCCAAATTGCATTATCTCTTATAGTTTCCGAGATATGGACTATCGATAATTTACACCTTAGGCTCTGCTTCTAACTTGGGCCCAAATTGTAAAATGGTCTTATCTATTGGCGATTTCGTTCCAATTCACATTCCAAGTAATATTCGGCATGCTAATTACATTGCCGGTTGCCAAATTGCATTATCTCTTATAGTTTCCGAGATATGGACTATCGATAATTTACACCTTAGGCTCTGCTTCTAACTTGGGCCCAAATTGTAAAATGGTCTTATCTATTGGCGATTTCGTTCCAATTCACATTCCAAGTAATATTCGGCATGCTAATTACATTGCCGGTTGCCAAATTGCATTATCTCTTATAGTTTCCGAGATATGGACTATCGATAATTTACACCTTAGGCTCTGCTTCTAACTTGGGCCCAAATTGTAAAATGGTCTTATCTATTGGCGATTTCGTTCCAATTCACATTCCAAGTAATATTCGGCATGCTAATTACATTGCCGGTTGCCAAATTGCATTATCTCTTATAGTTTCCGCGATATGGACTATCGATAATTTACACCTTAGGCTCTGCTTCTAACTTGGGCCCAAATTGTAAAATGGTCTTATCTATTGGCGATTTCGTTCCAATTCACATTCCAAGTAATATTCGGCATGCTAATTACATTGCCGGTTGCCAAATTGCATTATCTCTTATAGTTTCCGAGATATGGACTATCGATAATTTACACCTTAGGCTCTGCTTCTAACTTGGGCCCAAATTGTAAAATGGTCTTATCTATTGGCGATTTAGTTGCAATTCACATTCCAAGTAATATTCGGCATGCTAATTACATTGCCGGTTGCCAAATTGCATTATCTCTTATAGTTTCCGAGATATGGACTATCGATAATTTACACCTTAGGCTCTGCTTCTAACTTGGGCCCAAATTGTAAAATGGTCTTATCTATTGGCGATTTCGTTCCAATTCACATTCCAAGTAATATTCGGCATGCTAATTACATTGCCGGTTGCCAAATTGCATTATCTCTTATAGTTTCCGAGATATGGACTATCGATAATTTACACCTTAGGCTCTGCTTCTAACTTGGGCCCAAATTGTAAAATGGTCTTATCTATTGGCGATTTCGTTCCAAATCACATTCCAAGTAATATCCGGCATGCTAATTACATTGCCGGTTGCCAAATTGCATTATCTCTTATAGTTTCCGAGATATGGACTATCGATAATTTACACCTTAGGCTCTGCTTCTAACTTGGGCCCAAATTGTAAAATGGTCTTATCTATTGGCGATTTCGTCCCAATTCACATTCCAAGTGATATTCGGTATGCTAATTACATTGCCGGTTGCGAAATTGCATTATCTCTTATATTTTCCGAGATATGGACTATCAATAATTTACACCTTAGGCTCTGCTTCTAACTTGGGCCCAAATTGTAAAATGGTCTTATCTATTGGCGATTTCGTTCCAATTCACATTCCAAGTAATATTCGGCATGCTAATTACATTGCCGGTTGCCAAATTGCATTATCTCTTATAGTTTCCGAGATATGGACTATCGATAATTTACACCTTAGGCTCTGCTTCTAACTTGGGCCCAAATTGTAAAATGGTCTTATCTATTGGCGTTTTCGTTCCAATTCACATTCCAAGTAATATTCGGCATGCTAATTACATTGCCGGTTGCCAAATTGCATTATCTCTTATAGTTTCCAAGATATGGACTATCGATAATTTACACCTTAGGCTCTGCTTCTAACTTGGGCCCAAATTGTAAAATGGTATTCTCTATTGGCGATTTCGTTCCAATTCACATTCCAAGTAATATTCGGCATGCTAATTACATTGCCGGTTGCCAAATTGCATTATCTCTTATAGTTTCCGAGATATGGACTATCGATAATTTACACCTTAGGCTCTGCTTCTAACTTGGGCCCAAATTGTAAAATGGTCTTATCTGTTGGCGTTTTCGTTCCAATTCACATTCCAAGTAATATTCGGCATGCTAATTACATTGCCGATTGCCAAATTGCATTATCTCTTATAGTTTCCGAGATATGGACTATCGGTAATTTACACCTTAGGCTCTGCTTCTAACTTGGGCCCAAATTGTAAAATGTTCTTATCTATTGGCGATTTCGTTCCAATTCACATTCCAAGTAATATCTGGCATGCTAATTACATTGCCGGTTGCCAAATTGAATTATCTCTTATAGTTTCCGAGATATGGACTATCGATAATTTACACCTTAGGCTCTGCTTCTAACTTGGGCCCAAATTGTAAAATGGTCTTACCTATTGGCGATTTCGTTCCAATTCACATTCCAAGTAATATTCGGCATGCTAATTACATTGCCGATTGCCAAATTGCATTATTTCTTATAGTTTCCGAGATATGGACTATCGATAATTTACATCTTAGGCTCTGCTTCTAACTTGGGCCCAAATTGTAAAATCGTCTTATCTATTGGCGATTTCGTTCCAATTCACATTCCAAGTAATATTCGGCATGCTAATTACATTGCCGGTTGCCAAATTGCATTATCTCTTATAGTTTCCGAGATATGGACTATCGATAATTTACAACTTAGGCTCTGCTTCTAACTTGGGCCCAAATTGTAAAATGGTCTTATATATTGGCGATTTCGTTCCAATTCACATTCCAAGTAATATCCGGCATGCTAATTACATTGCCGGTTGCCAAATTGAATTATCTCTTATAGTTTCAGAGATATGGACTATCGATAATTTACACCTTAGGCTCTGCTTCTAACTTGGGCCCAAATTGTAAAATGGTCTTATCTATTGGCGATTTCGTTCCAATTCACATTCCAAGTAATATTCGGCATGCTAATTACATTGCCGGTTGCCAAATTGCATTATCTCTTATAGTTTCCGAGATATGGACTATCGATAATTTACATCTTAGGCTCTGCTTCTAACTTGGGCCCAAATTGTAAAATGGTCTTATCTATTGGCGATTTCGTTCCAATTCACATTCCAAGTAATATTCGGCATGCTAATTACATTGCCGGTTGCCAAATTGCATTATCCCTTATAGTTTCCGAGATATGGACTATCGATAATTTACACCTTAGGCTCTGCTTCTAACTTGGGCCCAAATTGTAAAATGGTCTTATCTATTGTCGATTTCGTCCCAATTCACATTCCAAGTGACATTCGGCATGCTAATTACATTGCCGGTTGCGAAATTGCATTATCTCTTATAGTTTCCGAGATATGGACTATCAATAATTTACACCTTAGGCTCTGCTTCTAACTTGGGCCCAAATTGTAAAATGGTCTTATCTATTGGCGATTTCGTTCCAATTCACATTCCAAGTAATATTCGGCATGCTAATTACATTGCCGGTTGCCAAATTGCATTATCTCTTATAGTTTCGGAGATATGGACTATCGATAATTTACACCTTAGGCTCTGCTTCTAACTTGGGCCCAAATTGTAAAATGGTCTTATCTATTGGCGATTTCGTTGCAATTCACATTCCAAGTAATATTCGGCATGCTAATTACATTGCCGGTTGCCAAATTGCATTATCTCTTATAGTTTCCGAGATATGGACTATCGATAATTTACACCTTAGGCTCTGCTTCTAACTTGGGCCCAAATTGTAAAATGGTCTTATCTATTGGCGATTTCGTTCCAATTCACATTCCAAGTAATATTCGGCATGCTAATTACATTGCCGGTTGCCAAATTGCATTATCTCTTATAGTTTCCGAGATATGGACTATCGATAATTTACACCTTAGGCTCTGCTTCTAACTTGGGCCAAAATTGTAAAATGGTGTTATCTATTGGCGATTTCGTTCCAATTCACATTCCAAGTAATATTCGGCATGCTAATTACATTGCCGGTTGCCAAATTGCATTATCTCTTATAGTTTCCGAGATATGGACTATCGATAATTTACACCTTAGGCTCTGCTTCTAACTTGGCCCAAATTGTAAAATGGTCTTATCTATTGGCGATTTCGTTCCAATTCACACTCCAAGTAATATTCGGCATGCTAATTACATTGCCGGTTGCGAAATTGCATTATCTCTTATAGTTTCCGAGATATGGACTATCAATAATTTACACCTTAGGCTCTGCTTCTAACTTGGGCCCAAATTGTAAAATGGTCTTATCTATTGGCGATTTCGTTCCAATTCACATTCCAAGTAATATTCGGCATGATAATTACATTGCCGGTTGCCAAATTGCATTATCTCTTATAGTTTCCGAGATATGGACTATCGATAATTTACACCTTAGGCTCTGCTTCTAACTTGGGCCCAAATTGTAAAATGGTCTTATCTATTGGCGATTTCGTTCCAATTCACATTCCAAGTAATATTCGGCATGCTAATTACATTGCCGGTTGCCAAATTGCATTAACTCTTATAGTTTCCGAGATATAGACTATCGATAATTTACACCTTAGGCTCTGCTTCTAACTTGGGCCCAAATTGTAAAATGGTCTTATCTATTGGCGATTTCGTTCCAATTCACATTCCAAGTAATATTCGGCATGCTAATTACATTGCCGGTTGCCAAATTGCATTATCTCTTATAGTTTCCGAGATATGGACTATCGATAATTTACACCTTAGGCTCTGCTTCTAACTTGGGCCCAAATTGTAAAATGGTCTTATCTATTGGCGATTTCGTTCCAATTCACATTCCAAGTAATATTCGGCATGCTAATTACATTGCCGGTTGCCAAATTGCATTATCTCTTATAGTTTCCGAGATATGGACTATCGATAATTTACACCTTAGGCTCTGCTTTTAACTTGGGCCCAAATTGTAAAATGGTCTTACCTATTGGCGATTTCGTTCCAATTCACATTTCAAGTAATATTCGGCATGCTAATTACATTGCCGGTTGCCAAATTGCATTATCTCTTATAGTTTCCGAGATATGGACTATCGATAATTTACACCTTAGGCTCTGCTTCTAACTTGGGCCCAAATTGTAAAATGGTCTTATCTATTGGCGATTTCGTTCCAATTCACATTCCAAGTAATATTCGGCATGCTAATTACATTGCCGGTTGCCAAATTGCATTATCTCTTATAGTTTCCGAGATATGGACTATCGATAATTTACACCTTAGGCTCTGCTTCTAACTTGGGCCCAAATTGTAAAATGGTCTTATCTATTGGCGATTTCGTTCCAATTCACATTCCAAGTAATATTCGGCATGTTAATTACATTGCCGGTTGCCAAATTGCATTAACTCTTATAGTTTCCGAGATATGGACTATCGATAATTTACACCTTAGGCTCTGCTTCTAACTTGGGCCCAAATTGTAAAATGGTCTTATCTATTGGCGATTTCGTTCCAATTCACATTCCAAGTAATATTCGGCATGCTAATTACATTGCCGGTTGCCAAATTGCATTATCTCTTATAGTTTCCGAGATATGGACTATCGATAATTTACACCATAGGCTCTGCTTATAACTTGGGCCCAAATTGTAAAATGGTCTTATCTATTGGCGATTTCGTTCCAATTCACATTCCAAGTAATATTCGGCATGCTAATTACATTGCCGGTTGCCAAATTGCATTATCTCTTATAGTTTCCGAGATATGGACTATCGATAATTTACACCTTAGGCTCTGCTTCTAACTTGGGCCCAAATTGTAAAATGGTCTTATCTATTGGCGATTTCGTTCCAATTCACATTCCAAGTAATATTCGGCATGCTAATTACATTGCCGGTTGCCAAATTGCATTATCTCTTATAGTTTCCGAGATATGGACTATCGATAATTTACACTTTAGGCTCTGCTTCTAACTTGGGCCCAAATTGTAAAATGGTCTTATCTATTGGCGATTTCGTTCCAATTCACATTCCAAGTAATATTCGGCATGCTAATTACATTGCCGGTTGCCAAATTGCATTATCTCTTATAGTTTCCGAGATATGGACTATCGATAATTTACACCTTAGGCTCTGCTTCTAACTTGGGCCCAAATTGTAAAATGGTCTTATCTATTGGCGATTTCGTCCCAATTCACATTCCCAGTGATATTCGGCATGCTAATTACATTGCCGGTTGCGAAATTGCATTATCTCTTATAGTTTCCGAGATATGGACTATCAATAATTTACACCTTAGGCTCTGCTTCTAACTTGGGCCCAAATTGTAAAATGGTCTTATCTATTGGCGATTTCGTTCCAATTCACATTCCAAGTAATATTCGGCATGCTAATTACATTGCCGGTTGCCAAATTGCATTATCTCTTATAGTTTCCGAGATATGGACTATCGATAATTTACACCTTAGGCTCTGCTTCTAACTTGGGCCCAAATTGTAAAATGGTCTTATCTATTGGCGATTTCGTTCCAATTCACATTCCAAGTAATATTCGGCATGCTAATTACATTGCCGGTTGCGAAATTGCATTATCTCTTATAGTTTCCGAGATATGGACTATCAATAATTTACACCTTAGGCTCTGCTTCTAACTTGGGCCCAAATTGTAAAATGGTCTTATCTATTGGCGATTTCGTTCCAATTCACATTCCAAGTAATATTTGGCATGCTAATTACATTGCCGGTTGCCAAATTGCATTATCTCTTATAGTTTCCGAGATATGGACTATCGATAATTTACACCTTAGGCTCTGCTTCTAACTTGGGCCCAAATCGTAAAATGGTCTTATCTATTGGCGATTTCGTTCCAATTCACATTCCAAGTAATATTCGGCATGCTAATTACATTGCCGGTTGCCAAATTGCATTATCTCTTATAGTTTCCGAGATATGGACTATCAATAATTTACACCTTAGGCTCTGCTTCTAACTTGGGCCCAAATTGTAAAATGGTCTTATCTATTGGCGATTTTGTTCCAATTCACATTCCAAGTAATATTCGGCATGCTAATTACATTGCCGATTGCCAAATTGCATTATCTCTTATAGTTTCCGAGATATGGACTATCGATAATTTACACCTTAGGCTCTGCTTCTAACTTGGGCCCAAATTGTAAAATGGTCTTATCTATTGGCGATTTCGTTCCAATTCACATTCCAAGTAATATTTGGCATGCTAATTACATTGCCGGTTGCCAAATTGCATTATCTCTTATAGTTTCCGAGATATGGACTATCGATAATTTACACCTTAGGCTCTGCTTCTAACTTAGGCCCAAATCGTAAAATGGTCTTATCTATTGGCGATTTCGTTCCAATTCACATTCCAAGTAATATTCGGCATGGTAATTACATTGCCGGTTGCCAAATTGCATTATCTCTTATAGTTTCCGAGATATGGACTATCGATAATTTACACCTTAGGCTCTGCTTCTAACTTGGGCCCAAATTGTAAAATGGTCTTATCTATTGGCGATTTCGTTCCAATTCTCATTCCAAGTAATATTCGGCATGCTAATTACATTTCCGGTTGCCAAATTGCATTATCTCTTATAGTTTCCGAGATATGGACTATCGATAATTTACACCTTAGGCTCTGCTTCTAACTTGGGCCCAAATTGTAAAATGGTCTTATCTATTGGCGATTTCGTTCCAATTCACATTCCAAGTAATATTCGGCATGCTAATTACATTGCCGGTTGCTAAATTGCATTATCTCTTATAGTTTCCGAGATATGGACTATCAATAATTTACACCTTAGGCTCTGCTTCTAACTTGGGCCCAAATTGTAAAATGGTCTTATCTATTGGCGATTTCGTTCCAATTCACATTCCAAGTAATATTCGGCATGCTAATTACATTGCCGGTTGCCAAATTGCATTATCTCTTATAGTTTCCGATATATGGACTATCGATAATTTACACCTTAGGCTCTGCTTCTAACTTGGGCCCAAATCGTAAAATGGTCTTATCTATTGGCGATTTCGTTCCAATTCACATTCCAAGTAATATTCGGCATGCTAATTACATTGCCGGTTGCTAAATTGCATTATCTCTTATAGTTTCCGAGATATGGACTATCGATAATTTACACCTTAGGCTCTGCTTCTAACTTGGGCCCAAATTGTAAAATGGTCTTATCTATTGGCGATTTCGTTCCAATTCACATTCCAAGTAATATTCGGCATGCTAATTACATTGCCGGTTGCCAAATTGCATTATCTCTTATAGTTTCCGAGATATGGACTATCGATAATTTACACCTTAGGCTCTGCTTCTAACTTGGGCCCAAATCGTAAAATGGTCTTATCTATTGGCGATTTCGTTCCAATTCACATTCCAAGTAATATTCGGCATGCTAATTACATTGCCGGTTGCCAAATTGCATTATCTCTTATAGTTTCCGAGATATGGACTATCGATAATTTACACCTTAGGCTCTGCTTCTAACTTGGGCCCAAATTGTAAAATGGTCTTATCTATTGGCGATTTCGTTCCAATTCACATTCCAAGTAATATTCGGCATGCTAATTACATTGCCGGTTGCCAAATTGCATTATCTCTTATAGTTTCCGAGATATGGACTATCGATAATTTACACCTTAGGCTCTGCTTCTAACTTGGGCCCAAATTGTAAAATGGTCTTATCTATTGGCGATTTCGTCCCAATTCACATTCCAAGTGATATTCGGCATGCTAATTACATTGCCGGTTGCGAAATTGCATTATCTCTTATAGTTTCCGAGATATGGACTATCAATAATTTACACCTTAGGCTCTGCTTCTAACTTGGGCCCAAATTGTAAAATGGTCTTATCTATTGGCGATTTCGTTCCAATTCACATTCCAAGTAATATTCGGCATGCTAATTACATTGCCGGTTGCCAAATTGCATTATCTCTTATAGTTTCCGAGATATGGACTATCGATAATTTACACCTTAGGCTCTGCTTCTAACTTGGGCCCAAATTGTAAAATGGTCTTATCTATTGGCGATTTCGTTCCAATTCACATTCCAAGTAATATTCGGCATGCTAATTACATTGCCAGTTGCCAAATTGAATTATCTCTTATAGTTTCTGAGATATGGACTATCGATAATTTACACCTTAGGCTCTGCTTCTAACTTGGGCCCAAATTGTAAAATGGTCTTACCTATTGGCGATTTCGTTCCAATTCACATTCCAAGTAATATTCGGCATGCTAATTACATTGCCGGTTGCCAAATTGCATTATCTCTTATAGTTTCCGAGATATGGACTATCGATAATTTACACCTTAGGCTCTGCTTCTAACTTGGGCCCAAATTGTAAAATGGTCTTATCTATTGGCGATTTCGTTCCAATTCACATTCCAAGTAATATTCGGCATGCTAATTACATTGCCGGTTGCCAAATTGCATTATCTCTTATAGTTTCCGAGATATGGACTATCGATAATTTACACCTTAGGCTCTGCTTCTAACTTGGGCCCAAATTGTAAAATGGTCTTATCTATTGGCGATTTCGTCCCAATTCACATTCCAAGTAATATTCGGCATGCTAATTACATTGCCGGTTGCCAAATTGAATTATCTCTTATAGTTTCCGAGATATGGACTATCGATAATTTACACCTTAGGCTCTGCTTCTAACTTGGGCCCAAATTGTAAAATGGTCTTACCTATTGGCGATATCGTTCCAATTCACATTCCAAGTAATATTCGGCATGCTAATTACATTGCCGGTTGCCAAATTGCATTATCTCTTATAGTTTCCGAGATATGGACTATCGATAATTTACACCTTAGGCTCTGCTTCTAACTTGGGCCCAAATTGTAAAATGGTCTTATCTATTGGCGATTTCGTTCCAATTCACATTCCAAGTAATATTCGGCATGCTAATTACATTGCCGGTTGCCAAATTGCATTATCTCTTATAGTTTCCGAGATATGGACTATCGATAATTTACACCTTAGGCTCTGCTTCTAACTTGGGCCCAAATTGTAAAATGGTCTTATCTATTGGCGATTTCGTTCCAATTCACATTCCAAGTAATATTCGGCATGCTAATTACATTGCCGGTTGCCAAATTGAATTATCTCTTATAGTTTCCGAGATATGGACTATCGATAATTTACACCTTAGGCTCTGCTTCTAACTTGGGCCCAAATTGTAAAATGGTCTTACCTATTGGCGATTTCGTTCCAATTCACATTCCAAGTAATATTCGGCATGCTAATTACATTGCCGGTTGCCAAATTGCATTATCTCTTATAGTTTCCGAGATATGGACTATCGATAATTTACACCTTAGGCTCTGCTTCTAACTTGGGCCCAAATTGTAAAATGGTCTTATCTATTGGCGATTTCGTTCCAATTCACATTCCAAGTAATATTCGGCATGCTAATTACATTGCCGGTTGCCAAATTGCATTATCTCTTATAGTTTCCGAGATATGGACTATCGATAATTTACACCTTAGGCTCTGCTTCTAACTTGGGCCCAAATTGTAAAATGGTCTTATCTATTGGCGATTTCGTCCCAATTCACATTCCAAGTGATATTCGGCATGCTAATTACATTGCCGGTTGCGAAATTGCATTATCTCTTATAGTTTCCGAGATATGGACTATCAATAATTTACACCTTAGGCTCTGCTTCTAACTTGGGCCCAAATTGTAAAATGGTCTTATCTATTGGCGATTTCGTTCCAATTCACATTCCAAGTAATATTCGGCATGCTAATTACATTGCCGGTTGCCAAATTGCATTATCTCTTATAGTTTCCGAGATATGGACTATCGATAATTTACACCTTAGGCTCTGCTTCTAACTTGGGCCCAAATTGTAAAATGGTCTTATCTATTGGCGATTTCGTTCCAATTCACATTCCAAGTAATATTCGGCATGCTAATTACATTGCCGGTTGCCAAATTGAATTATCTCTTATAGTTTCCGAGATATGGACTATCGATAATTTACACCTTAGGCTCTGCTTCTAACTTGGGCCCAAATTGTAAAATGGTCTTACCTATTGGCGATTTCGTTCCAATTCACATTCCAAGTAATATTCGGCATGCTAATTACATTGCCGGTTGCCAAATTGCATTATCTCTTATAGTTTCCGAGATATGGACTATCGATAATTTACACCTTAGGCTCTGCTTCTAACTTGGGCCCAAATTGTAAAATGGTCTTATCTATTGGCGATTTCGTTCCAATTCACATTCCAAGTAATATTCGGCATGCTAATTACATTGCCGGTTGCCAAATTGCATTATCTCTTATAGTTTCCGAGATATGGACTATCGATAATTTACACCTTAGGCTCTGCTTCTAACTTGGGCCCAAATTGTAAAATGGTCTTATCTATTGGCGATTTCGTCCCAATTCACATTCCAAGTGATATTCGGTATGCTAATTACATTGCCGGTTGCGAAATTGCATTATCTCTTATAGTTTCCGAGATATGGACTATCAATAATTTACACCTTAAGCTCTGCTTCTAACTTGGGCCCAAATTGTAAAATGGTCTTATCTATTGGCGATTTCGTTCCAATTCACATTCCAAGTAATATTCGGCATGCTAATTACATTGCCGGTTGCCAAATTGCATTATCTCTTATAGTTTCCGAGATATGGACTATCGATAATTTACACCTTAGGCTCTGCTTCTAACTTGGGCCCAAATTGTAAAATGGTCTTATCTATTGGCTATTTCGTTCCAATTCACATTCCAAGTAATATTCGGCATGCTAATTACATTGCCGGTTGCCAAATTGCATTATCTCTTATAGTTTCCGAGATATGGACTATCGATAATTTACACCTTAGGCTCTGCTTCTAACTTGGGCCCAAATTGTAAAATGGTCTTATCTATTGGCGATTTCGTTCCAATTCACATTCCAAGTAATATTCGGCATGCTAATTACATTGCCGGTTGCCAAATTGCATTATCTCTTATAGTTTCCGAGATATGGACTATCGATAATTTACACCTTAGGCTCTGCTTCTAACTTGGGCCCAAATTGTAAAATGGTCTTATCTATTGGCGATTTCGTTCCAATTCACACTCCAAGTAATATTCGGCATGCTAATTACATTGCCGGTTGCGAAATTGCATTATCTCTTATAGTTTCCGAGATATGGACTATCGATAATTTACACCTTAGGCTCTGCTTCTAACTTGGGCCCAAATTGTAAAATGGTCTTCTCTATTGGCGATTTCGTCCCAATTCACATTCCAAGTAATATTCGGCATGCTAATTACATTGCCGGTTGCCAAATTGCATTATCTCTTATAGTTTCCGAGATATGGACTATCGATAATTTACACCTTAGGCTCTGCTTCTAACTTGGGCCCAAATTGTAAAATGGTCTTATCTATTGGCGATTTCGTTCCAATTCACATTCCAAGTAATATTCCGCATGCTAATTACATTGCCGGTTGCCAAATTGCATTAACTCTTATAGTTTCCGAGATATGGACTATCGATAATTTACACCTTAGGCTCTGCTTCTAACTTGGGCCCAAATTGTAAAATGGTCTTATCTATTGGCGATTTCGTTCCAATTCACATTCAAAGTAATATTCGGCATGCTAATTACATTGCCGGTTGCCAAATTGCATTATCTCTTATAGTTTCCGAGATATGGACTATCGATAATTTACACCACAGGCTCTGCTTCTAACTTGGGCCCAAATTGTAAAATGGTCTTATCTATTGGCGATTTCGTTCCAATTCACATTCCAAGTAATATTCGGCATGCTAATTACATTTCCGGTTGCCAAATTGCATTATCTCTTATAGTTTCCGAGATATGGACTATCGATAATTTACACCTTAGGTTCTGCTTCTAACTTGGGCCCAAATTGTAAAATGGTCTTATCTATTGGCGATTTCGTTCCAATTCACATTCCAAGTAATATTCAGCATGCTAATTACATTGCCGGTTGCCAAATTGCATTATCTCTTATAGTTTCCGAGATATGGACTATCGATAATTTACACCTTAGGCTCTTCATTCCAATTCACATTCCAAGTAATATTCGGCATGCTAATTACATTGCCGGTTGCCAAATTGAATTATCTCTTATAGTTTCCGAGATATGGACTATCGATAATTTACACCTTAGGCTCTGCTTCTAACTTGGGCCCAAATTGCATTATCTCTTATAGTTTCCGAGATATGGACTATCGATAATTTACACCTTAGGCTCTGCTTCTAACTTGGGCCCAAATTGTAAAATGGTCTTATCTATTGGCGATTTCGTTCCAATTCACACTCCAAGTAATATTCGGCATGCTAATTACATTGCCGGTTGCGAAATTGCATTATCTCTTATAGTTTCCGAGATATGGACTATCAATAATTTACACCTTAGGCTCTGCTTCTAACTTGGGCCCAAATTGTAAAATGGTCTTATCTATTGGCGATTTCGTTCCAATTCACATTCCAAGTAATATTCGGCATGATAATTACATTGCCGGTTGCCAAATTGCATTATCTCTTATAGTTTCCGAGATATGGACTATCGATAATTTACACCTTAGGCTCTGCTTCTAACTTGGGCCCAAATTGTAAAATGGTCTTATCTATTGGCGATTTCGTTCCAATTCACATTCCAAGTAATATTCGGCATGCTAATTACATTGCCGGTTGCCAAATTGCATTAACTCTTATAGTTTCCGAGATATGGACTATCGATAATTTACACCTTAGGCTCTGCTTCTAACTTGGGCCCAAATTGTAAAATGGTCTTATCTATTGGCGATTTCGTTCCAATTCACATTCCAAGTAATATTCGGCATGCTAATTACATTGCCGGTTGCCAAATTGCATTATCTCTTATAGTTTCCGAGATATGGACTATCGATAATTTACACCTTAGGCTCTGCTTCTAACTTGGGCCCAAATTGTAAAATGGTCTTATCTATTGGCGATTTCGTTCCAATTCACATTCCAAGTAATATTCGGCATGCTAATTACATTGCCGGTTGCCAAATTGCATTATCTCTTATAGTTTCCGAGATATGGACTATCGATAATTTACACCTTAGGCTCTGCTTTTAACTTGGGCCCAAATTGTAAAATGGTCTTACCTATTGGCGATTTCGTTCCAATTCACATTCCAAGTAATATTCGGCATGCTAATTACATTGCCGGTTGCCAAATTGCATTATCTCTTATAGTTTCCGAGATATGGACTATCGATAATTTACACCTTAGGCTCTGCTTCTAACTTGGGCCCAAATTGTAAAATGGTCTTATCTATTGGCGATTTCGTTCCAATTCACATTCCAAGTAATATTCGGCATGCTAATTACATTGCCGGTTGCCAAATTGCATTATCTCTTATAGTTTCCGAGATATGGACTATCGATAATTTACACCTTAGGCTCTGCTTCTAACTTGGGCCCAAATTGTAAAATGGTCTTATCTATTGGCGATTTCGTTCCAATTCACATTCCAAGTAATATTCGGCATGCTAATTACATTGCCGGTTGCCAAATTGCATTAACTCTTATAGTTTCCGAGATATGGACTATCGATAATTTACACCTTAGGCTCTGCTTCTAACTTGGGCCCAAATTGTAAAATGGTCTTATCTATTGGCGATTTCGTTCCAATTCACATTCCAAGTAATATTCGGCATGCTAATTATATTGCCGGTTGCCAAATTGCATTATCTCTTATAGTTTCCGAGATATGGACTATCGATAATTTACACCATAGGCTCTGCTTATAACTTGGGCCCAAATTGTAAAATGGTCTTATCTATTGGCGATTTCGTTCCAATTCACATTCCAAGTAATATTCGGCATGCTAATTACATTGCCGGTTGCCAAATTGCATTATCTCTTATAGTTTCCGAGATATGGACTATCGATAATTTACACTTTAGGCTCTGCTTCTAACTTGGGCCCAAATTGTAAAATGGTCTTATCTATTGGCGATTTCGTTCCAATTCACATTCCAAGTAATATTCGGCATGCTAATTACATTGCCGGTTGCCAAATTGCATTATCTCTTATAGTTTCCGAGATATGGACTATCGATAATTTACACCTTAGGCTCTGCTTCTAACTTGGGCCCAAATTGTAAAATGGTCTTATCTATTGGCGATTTCGTCCCAATTCACATTCCCAGTGATATTCGGCATGCTAATTACATTGCCGGTTGCGAAATTGCATTATCTCTTATAGTTTCCGAGATATGGACTATCAATAATTTACACCTTAGGCTCTGCTTCTAACTTGGGCCCAAATTGTAAAATGGTCTTATCTATTGGCGATTTCGTTCCAATTCACATTCCAAGTAATATTCGGCATGCTAATTACATTGCCGGTTGCCAAATTGCATTATCTCTTATAGTTTCCGAGATATGGACTATCGATAATTTACACCTTAGGCTCTGCTTCTAACTTGGGCCCAAATTGTAAAATGGTCTTATCTATTGGCGACTTCGTTCCAATTCACATTCCAAGTAATATTCGGCATGCTAATTACATTGCCGGTTGCGAAATTGCATTATCTCTTATAGTTTCCGAGATATGGACTATCAATAATTTACACCTTAGGCTCTGCTTCTAACTTGGGCCCAAATTGTAAAATGGTCTTATCTATTGGCGATTTCGTTCCAATTCACATTCCAAGTAATATTTGGCATGCTAATTACATTGCCGGTTGCCAAATTGCATTATCTCTTATAGTTTCCGAGATATGGACTATCGATAATTTACACCTTAGGCTCTGCTTCTAACTTGGGCCCAAATCGTAAAATGGTCTTATCTATTGGCGATTTCGTTCCAATTCACATTCCAAGTAATATTCGGCATGCTAATTACATTGCCGGTTGCCAAATTGCATTATCTCTTATAGTTTCCGAGATATGGACTATCGATAATTTACACCTTAGGCTCTGCTTCTAACTTGGGCCCAAATTGTAAAATGGTCTTATCTATTGGCGATTTCGTTCCAATTCACATTCCAAGTAATATTCGGCATGCTAATTACATTGCCGGTTGCTAAATTGCATTATCTCTTATAGTTTCCGAGATATGGACTATCGATAATTTACACCTTAGGCTCTGCTTCTAACTTGGGCCCAAATTGTAAAATGGTCTTATCTATTGGCGATTTCGTTCCAATTCACATTCCAAGTAATATTCGGCAAGCTAATTACATTGCCGATTGCCAAATTGCATTATCTCTTATAGTTTCCGAGATATGGACTATCGATAATTTACACCTTAGGCTCTGCTTCTAACTTGGGCCCAAATTGTAAAATGGTCTTATCTATTGGCGATTTCGTTCCAATTCACATTCCAAGTAATATTCGGCATGCTAATTACATTGCCGGTTGCCAAATTGAATTATCTCTTATAGTTTCCGAGATATGGACTATCGATAATTTACACCTTAGGCTCTGCTTCTAACTTGGGCCCAAATTGTAAAATGGTCTTACCTATTGGCGATTTCGTTCCAATTCACATTCCAAGTAATATTCGGCATGCTAATTACATTGCCGGTTGCCAAATTGCATTATCTCTTATAGTTTCCGAGATATGGACTATCGATAATTTACACCTTAGGCTCTGCTTCTAACTTGGGCCCAAATTGTAAAATGGTCTTATCTATTGGCGATTTCGTTCCAATTCACATTCCAAGTAATATTCGGCATGCTAATTACATTGCCGGTTGCCAAATTGCATTATCTCTTATAGTTTCCGAGATATGGACTATCGATAATTTACACCTTAGGCTCTGCTTCTAACTTGGGCCCAAATTGTAAAATGGTCTTATCTATTGGCGATTTCGTCCCAATTCACATTCCAAGTGATATTCGGTATGCTAATTACATTGCCGGTTGCGAAATTGCATTATCTCTTATAGTTTCCGAGATATGGACTATCAATAATTTACACCTTAAGCTCTGCTTCTAACTTGGGCCCAAATTGTAAAATGGTCTTATCTATTGGCGATTTCGTTCCAATTCACATTCCAAGTAATATTCGGCATGCTAATTACATTGCCGGTTGCCAAATTGCATTATCTCTTATAGTTTCCGAGATATGGACTATCGATAATTTACACCTTAGGCTCTGCTTCTAACTTGGGCCCAAATTGTAAAATGGTCTTATCTATTGGCGATTTCGTTCCAATTCACATTCCAAGTAATATTCGGCATGCTAATTACATTGCCGGTTGCCAAATTGCATTATCTCTTATAGTTTCCGAGATATGGACTATCGATAATTTACACCTTAGGCTCTGCTTCTAACTTGGGCCCAAATTGTAAAATGGTCTTATCTATTGGCGATTTCGTCCCAATTCACATTCCAAGTGATATTCGGTATGCTAATTACATTGCCGGTTGCGAAATTGCATTATCTCTTATAGTTTCCGAGATATGGACTATCAATAATTTACACCTTAAGCTCTGCTTCTAACTTGGGCCCAAATTGTAAAATGGTCTTATCTATTGGCTATTTCGTTCCAATTCACATTCCAAGTAATATTCGGCATGCTAATTACATTGCCGGTTGCCAAATTGCATTATCTCTTATAGTTTCCGAGATATGGACTATCGATAATTTACACCTTAGGCTCTGCTTCTAACTTGGGCCCAAATTGTAAAATGGTCTTATCTATTGGCGATTTCGTTCCAATTCACATTCCAAGTAATATTCGGCATGCTAATTACATTGCCGGTTGCCAAATTGCATTATCTCTTATAGTTTCCGAGATATGGACTATCGATAATTTACACCTTAGGCTCTGCTTCTAACTTGGGCCCAAATTGTAAAATGGTCTTATCTATTGGCGATTTCGTTCCAATTCACACTCCAAGTAATATTCGGCATGCTAATTACATTGCCGGTTGCGAAATTGCATTATCTCTTATAGTTTCCGAGATATGGACTATCGATAATTTACACCTTAGGCTCTGCTTCTAACTTGGGCCCAAATTGTAAAATGGTCTTCTCTATTGGCGATTTCGTCCCAATTCACATTCCAAGTAATATTCGGCATGCTAATTACATTGCCGGTTGCCAAATTGCATTATCTCTTATAGTTTCCGAGATATGGACTATCGATAATTTACACCTTAGGCTCTGCTTCTAACTTGGGCAAAAATTGTAAAATGGTCTTATCTATTGGCGATTTCGTTCCAATTCACATTCCAAGTAATATTCCGCATGCTAATTACATTGCCGGTTGCCAAATTGCATTAACTCTTATAGTTTCCGAGATATGGACTATCGATAATTTACACCTTAGGCTCTGCTTCTAACTTGGGCCCAAATTGTAAAATGGTCTTATCTATTGGCGATTTCGTTCCAATTCACATTCAAAGTAATATTCGGCATGCTAATTACATTGCCGGTTGCCAAATTGCATTATCTCTTATAGTTTCCGAGATATGGACTATCGATAATTTACACCACAGGCTCTGCTTCTAACTTGGGCCCAAATTGTAAAATGGTCTTATCTATTGGCGATTTCGTTCCAATTCACATTCCAAGTAATATTCGGCATGCTAATTACATTTCCGGTTGCCAAATTGCATTATCTCTTATAGTTTCCGAGATATGGACTATCGATAATTTACACCTTAGGCTCTGCTTCTAACTTGGGCCCAAATTGTAAAATGGTCTTATCTATTGGCGATTTCGTTCCAATTCACATTCCAAGTAATATTCAGCATGCTAATTACATTGCCGGTTGCCAAATTGCATTATCTCTTATAGTTTCCGAGATATGGACTATCGATAATTTACACCTTAGGCTCTGCTTCTAACTTGGGCCCAAATTGCATTATCTCTTATAGTTTCCGAGATATGGACTATCGATAATTTACACCTTAGGCTCTGCTTCTAACTTGGGCCCAAATTGTAAAATGGTCTTATCTATTGGCGATTTCGTTCCAATTCACACTCCAAGTAATATTCGGCATGCTAATTACATTGCCGGTTGCGAAATTGCATTATCTCTTATAGTTTCCGAGATATGGACTATCAATAATTTACACCTTAGGCTCTGCTTCTAACTTGGGCCCAAATTGTAAAATGGTCTTATCTATTGGCGATTTCGTTCCAATTCACATTCCAAGTAATATTCGGCATGATAATTACATTGCCGGTTGCCAAATTGCATTATCTCTTATAGTTTCCGAGATATGGACTATCGATAATTTACACCTTAGGCTCTGCTTCTAACTTGGGCCCAAATTGTAAAATGGTCTTATCTATTGGCGATTTCGTTCCAATTCACATTCCAAGTAATATTCGGCATGCTAATTACATTGCCGGTTGCCAAATTGCATTAACTCTTATAGTTTCCGAGATATGGACTATCGATAATTTACACCTTAGGCTCTGCTTCTAACTTGGGCCCAAATTGTAAAATGGTCTTATCTATTGGCGATTTCGTTCCAATTCACATTCCAAGTAATATTCGGCATGCTAATTACATTGCCGGTTGCCAAATTGCATTATCTCTTATAGTTTCCGAGATATGGACTATCGATAATTTACACCTTAGGCTCTGCTTCTAACTTGGGCCCAAATTGTAAAATGGTCTTATCTATTGGCGATTTCGTTCCAATTCACATTCCAAGTAATATTCGGCATGCTAATTACATTGCCGGTTGCCAAATTGCATTATCTCTTATAGTTTCCGAGATATGGACTATCGATAATTTACACCTTAGGCTCTGCTTTTAACTTGGGCCCAAATTGTAAAATGGTCTTACCTATTGGCGATTTCATTCCAATTCACATTCCAAGTAATATTCGGCATGCTAATTACATTTCCGGTTGCCAAATTGAATTATCTCTTATAGTTTCCGAGATATGGACTATCGATAATTTACACCTTAGGCTCTGCTTCTAACTTGGGCCCAAATTGTAAAATGGTCTTATCTATTGGCGATTTCGTTCCAATTCACATTCCAAGTAATATTCGGCATGCTAATTACATTGCCGGTTGCCAAATTGCATTATCTCTTATAGTTTCCGAGATATGGACTATCGATAATTTACACCTTAGGCTCTGCTTCTAACTTGGGCCCAAATTGTAAAATGGTCTTATCTATTGGCGATTTCGTTCCAATTCACATTCCAAGTAATATTCGGCATGCTAATTACATTGCCGGTTGCCAAATTGCATTAACTCTTATAGTTTCCGAGATATGGACTATCGATAATTTACACCTTAGGCTCTGCTTCTAACTTGGGCCCAAATTGTAAAATGGTCTTATCTATTGGCGATTTCGTTCCAATTCACATTCCAAGTAATATTCGGCATGCTAATTATATTGCCGGTTGCCAAATTGCATTATCTCTTATAGTTTCCGAGATATGGACTATCGATAATTTACACCATAGGCTCTGCTTATAACTTGGGCCCAAATTGTAAAATGGTCTTATCTATTGGCGATTTCGTTCCAATTCACATTCCAAGTAATATTCGGCATGCTAATTACATTGCCGGTTGCCAAATTGCATTATCTCTTATAGTTTCCGAGATATGGACTATCGATAATTTACACCTTAGGCTCTGCTTCTAACTTGGGCCCAAATTGTAAAATGGTCTTATCTATTGGCGATTTCGTTCCAATTCACATTCCAAGTAATATTCGGCATGCTAATTACATTGCCGGTTGCCAAATTGCATTATCTCTTATAGTTTCCGATATATGGACTATCGATAATTTACACTTTAGGCTCTGCTTCTAACTTGGGCCCAAATTGTAAAATGGTCTTATCTATTGGCGATTTCGTTCCAATTCACATTCCAAGTAATATTCGGCATGCTAATTACATTGCCGGTTGCCAAATTGCATTATCTCTTATAGTTTCCGAGATATGGACTATCGATAATTTACACCTTAGGCTCTGCTTCTAACTTGGGCCCAAATTGTAAAATGGTCTTATCTATTGGCGATTTCGTCCCAATTCACATTCCCAGTGATATTCGGCATGCTAATTACATTGCCGGTTGCGAAATTGCATTATCTCTTATAGTTTCCGAGATATGGACTATCAATAATTTACACCTTAGGCTCTGCTTCTAACTTGGGCCCAAATTGTAAAATGGTCTTATCTATTGGCGATTTCGTTCCAATTCACATTCCAAGTAATATTCGGCATGCTAATTACATTGCCGGTTGCCAAATTGCATTATCTCTTATAGTTTCCGAGATATGGACTATCGATAATTTACACCTTAGGCTCTGCTTCTAACTTGGGCCCAAATTGTAAAATGGTCTTATCTATTGGCGATTTCGTTCCAATTCACATTCCAAGTAATATTCGGCATGCTAATTACATTGCCGGTTGCGAAATTGCATTATCTCTTATAGTTTCCGAGATATGGACTATCAATAATTTACACCTTAGGCTCTGCTTCTAACTTGGGCCCAAATTGTAAAATGGTCTTATCTATTGGCGATTTCGTTCCAATTCACATTCCAAGTAATATTTGGCATGCTAATTACATTGCCGGTTGCCAAATTGCATTATCTCTTATAGTTTCCGAGATATGGACTATCGATAATTTACACCTTAGGCTCTGCTTCTAACTTGGGCCCAAATCGTAAAATGGTCTTATCTATTGGCGATTTCGTTCCAATTCACATTCCAAGTAATATTCGGCATGCTAATTACATTGCCGGTTGCCAAATTGCATTATCTCTTATAGTTTCCGAGATATGGACTATCGATAATTTACACCTTAGGCTCTGCTTCTAACTTGGGCCCAAATTGTAAAATGGTCTTATCTATTGGCGATTTCGTTCCAATTCACATTCCAAGTAATATTCGGCATGCTAATTACATTGCCGGTTGCTAAATTGCATTATCTCTTATAGTTTCCGAGATATGGACTATCGATAATTTACACCTTAGGCTCTGCTTCTAACTTGGGCCCAAATTGTAAAATGGTCTTATCTATTGGCGATTTCGTTCCAATTCACATTCCAAGTAATATTCGGCAAGCTAATTACATTGCCGATTGCCAAATTGCATTATCTCTTATAGTTTCCGAGATATGGACTATCGATAATTTACACCTTAGGCTCTGCTTCTAACTTGGGCCCAAATTGTAAAATGGTCTTATCTATTGGCGATTTCGTTCCAATTCACACTCCAAGTAATATTCGGCATGCTAATTACATTGCCGGTTGCGAAATTGCATTATCTCTTATAGTTTCCGAGATATGGACTATCGATAATTTACACCTTAGGCTCTGCTTCTAACTTGGGCCCAAATTGTAAAATGGTCTTATCTATTGGCGATTTCGTTCCAATTCACATTCCAAGTAATATTCGGCATGCTAATTACATTGCCGGTTGCCAAATTGCATTATCTCTTATAGTTTCCGAGATATGGACTATCGATAATTTACACTTTAGGCTCTGCTTCTAACTTGGGCCCAAATTGTAAAATGGTCTTATCTATTGGCGATTTCGTTCCAATTCACATTCCAAGTAATATTCGGCATGCTAATTACATTGCCGGTTGCCAAATTGCATTATCTCTTATAGTTTCCGAGATATGGACTATCGATAATTTACACCTTAGGCTCTGCTTCTAACTTGGGCCCAAATTGTAAAATGGTCTTATCTATTGGCGATTTCGTCCCAATTCACATTCCCAGTGATATTCGGCATGCTAATTACATTGCCGGTTGCGAAATTGCATTATCTCTTATAGTTTCCGAGATATGGACTATCAATAATTTACACCTTAGGATCTGCTTCTAACTTGGGCCCAAATTGTAAAATGGTCTTATCTATTGGCGATTTCGTTCCAATTCACATTCCAAGTAATATTCGGCATGCTAATTACATTGCCGGTTGCCAAATTGCATTATCTCTTATAGTTTCCGAGATATGGACTATCGATAATTTACACCTTAGGCTCTGCTTCTAACTTGGGCCCAAATTGTAAAATGGTCTTATCTATTGGCGATTTCGTTCCAATTCACATTCCAAGTAATATTCGGCATGCTAATTACATTGCCGGTTGCGAAATTGCATTATCTCTTATAGTTTCCGAGATATGGACTATCAATAATTTACACCTTAGGCTCTGCTTCTAACTTGGGCCCAAATTGTAAAATGGTCTTATCTATTGGCGATTTCGTTCCAATTCACATTCCAAGTAATATTTGGCATGCTAATTACATTGCCGGTTGCCAAATTGCATTATCTCTTATAGTTTCCGAGATATGGACTATCGATAATTTACACCTTAGGCTCTGCTTCTAACTTAGGCCCAAATCGTAAAATGGTCTTATCTATTGGCGATTTCGTTCCAATTCACATTCCAAGTAATATTCGGCATGGTAATTACATTGCCGGTTGCCAAATTGCATTATCTCTTATAGTTTCCGAGATATGGACTATCGATAATTTACACCTTAGGCTCTGCTTCTAACTTGGGCCCAAATTGTAAAATGGTCTTATCTATTGGCGATTTCGTTCCAATTCTCATTCCAAGTAATATTCGGCATGCTAATTACATTTCCGGTTGCCAAATTGCATTATCTCTTATAGTTTCCGAGATATGGACTATCGATAATTTACACCTTAGGGTCTGCTTCTAACTTGGGCCCAAATTGTAAAATGGTCTTATCTATTGGCGATTTCGTTCCAATTCACATTCCAAGTAATATTCGGCATGCTAATTACATTGCCGATTGCCAAATTGCATTATCTCTTATAGTTTCCGAGATATGGACTATCGATAATTTACACCTTAGGCTCTGCTTCTAACTTGGGCCCAAATTGTAAAATGGTCTTATCTATTGGCGATTTCGTTCCAATTCACACTCCAAGTAATATTCGGCATGATAATTACATTGCCGGTTGCGAAATTGCATTATCTCTTATAGTTTCCGAGATATGGACTATCGATAATTTACACCATAGGCTCTGCTTCTAACTTGGGCCCAAATTGTAAAATGGTCTTATCTATTGGCGATTTCGTTCCAATTCACATTCCAAGTAATATTCGGCATGCTAATTACATTGCCGGTTGCCAAATTGCATTATCTCTTATAGTTTCCGAGATATGGACTATCGATAATTTACACCTTAGGCTCTGCTTCTAACTTGGGCCCAAATTGTAAAATGGTCTTATCTATTGGCGATTTCGTTCCAATTCACATTCCAAGTAATATTCGGCATGCTAATTACATTGCCGGTTGCCAAATTGTATTATCTCTTATAGTTTCCGAGATATGGACTATCAATAATTTACACCTTAGGCTCTGCTTCTAACTTGGGCCCAAATTGTAAAATGGTCTTATCTATTGGCGATTTCGTTCCAATTCACATTCCAAGTAATATTCGGCATGCTAATTACATTGCCGGTTGCGAAATTGCATTATCTCTTATAGTTTCCGAGATATGGACTATCAATAATTTACACCTTAGGCTCTGCTTCTAACTTGGGCCCAAATTGTAAAATGGTCTTATCTATTGGCGATTTCGTTCCAATTCACATTCCAAGTAATATTCGGCATGCTAATTACATTGCCGGTTGCCAAATTGCATTATCTCTTATAGTTTCCGAGATATGGACTATCGATAATTTACACCTTAGGCTCGGCTTCTAACTTGGGCCCAAATCGTAAAATGGTCTTATCTATTGGCGATTTCGTTCCAATTCACATTCCAAGTAATATTCGGCATGCTAATTACATTGCCGGTTGCCAAATTGCATTATCTCTTATAGTTTCCGAGATATGGACTATCGATAATTTACACCTTAGGCTCTGCTTCTAACTTGGGCCCAAATTGTAAAATGGTCTTATCTATTGGCGATTTCGTTCCAATTCACATTCCAAGTAATATTCGGCATGCTAATTACATTGCCGGTTGCCAAATTGCATTATCTCTTATAGTTTCCGAGATATGGACTATCGATAATTTACACCTTAGGCTCTGCTTCTAACTTGGGCCCAAATCGTAAAATGGTCTTATCTATTGGCGATTTCGTTCCAATTCACATTCCAAGTAATATTCGGCATGCTAATTACATTGCCGGTTGCCAAATTGCATTATCTCTTATAGTTTCCGAGATATGGACTATCGATAATTTACACCTTAGGCTCTGCTTCTAACTTGGGCCCAAATTGTAAAATGGTCTTATCTATTGGCGATTTCGTTCCAATTCACATTCCAAGTAATATTCGGCATGCTAATTACATTGCCGGTTGCCAAATTGCATTATCTCTTATAGTTTCCGAGATATGGACTATCGATAATTTACACCTTAGGCTCTGCTTCTAACTTGGGCCCAAATTGTAAAATGGTCTTATCTATTGGCGATTTCGTCCCAATTCACATTCCAAGTGATATTCGGCATGCTAATTACATTGCCGGTTGCGAAATTGCATTATCTCTTATAGTTTCCGAGATATGGACTATCAATAATTTACACCTTAGGCTCTGCTTCTAACTTGGGCCCAAATTGTAAAATGGTCTTATCTATTGGCGATTTCGTTCCAATTCACATTCCAAGTAATATTCGGCATGCTAATTACATTGCCGGTTGCCAAATTGCATTATCTCTTATAGTTTCCGAGATATGGACTATCGATAATTTACACCTTAGGCTCTGCTTCTAACTTGGGCCCAAATTGTAAAATGGTCTTATCTATTGGCGATTTCGTTCCAATTCACATTCCAAGTAATATTCGGCATGCTAATTACATTGCCGGTTGCCAAATTGAATTATCTCTTATAGTTTCCGAGATATGGACTATCGATAATTTACACCTTAGGCTCTGCTTCTAACTTGGGCCCAAATTGTAAAATGGTCTTACCTATTGGCGATTTCGTTCCAATTCACATTCCAAGTAATATTCGGCATGCTAATTACATTGCCGGTTGCCAAATTGCATTATCTCTTATAGTTTCCGAGATATGGACTATCGATAATTTACACCTTAGGCTCTGCTTCTAACTTGGGCCCAAATTGTAAAATGGTCTTATCTATTGGCGATTTCGTTCCAATTCACATTCCAAGTAATATTCGGCATGCTAATTACATTGCCGGTTGCCAAATTGCATTATCTCTTATAGTTTCCGAGATATGGACTATCGATAATTTACACCTTAGGCTCTGCTTCTAACTTGGGCCCAAATTGTAAAATGGTCTTATCTATTGGCGATTTCGTCCCAATTCACATTCCAAGTAATATTCGGCATGCTAATTACATTGCCGGTTGCCAAATTGAATTATCTCTTATAGTTTCCGAGATATGGACTATCGATAATTTACACCTTAGGCTCTGCTTCTAACTTGGGCCCAAATTGTAAAATGGTCTTACCTATTGGCGATATCGTTCCAATTCACATTCCAAGTAATATTCGGCATGCTAATTACATTGCCGGTTGCCAAATTGCATTATCTCTTATAGTTTCCGAGATATGGACTATCGATAATTTACACCTTAGGCTCTGCTTCTAACTTGGGCCCAAATTGTAAAATGGTCTTATCTATTGGCGATTTCGTTCCAATTCACATTCCAAGTAATATTCGGCATGCTAATTACATTGCCGGTTGCCAAATTGCATTATCTCTTATAGTTTCCGAGATATGGACTATCGATAATTTACACCTTAGGCTCTGCTTCTAACTTGGGCCCAAATTGTAAAATGGTCTTATCTATTGTCGATTTCGTTCCAATTCACATTCCAAGTAATATTCGGCATGCTAATTACAGTGCCGGTTGCCAAATTGAATTATCTCTTATAGTTTCCGAGATATGGACTATCGATAATTTACACCTTAGGCTCTGCTTCTAACTTGGGCCCAAATTGTAAAATGGTCTTACCTATTGGCGATTTCGTTCCAATTCACATTCCAAGTAATATTCGGCATGCTAATTACATTGCCGGTTGCCAAATTGCATTATCTCTTATAGTTTCCGAGATATGGACTATCGATAATTTACACCTTAGGCTCTGCTCCTAACTTGGGCCCAAATTGTAAAATGGTCTTATCTATTGGCGATTTCGTTCCAATTCACATTCCAAGTAATATTCGGCATGCTAATTACATTGCCGGTTGCCAAATTGCATTATCTCTTATAGTTTCCGAGATATGGACTATCGATAATTTACACCTTAGGCTCTGCTTCTAACTTGGGCCCAAATTGTAAAATGGTCTTATCTATTGGCGATTTCGTCCCAATTCACATTCCAAGTGATATTCGGCATGCTAATTACATTGCCGGTTGCGAAATTGCATTATCTCTTATAGTTTCCGAGATATGGACTATCAATAATTTACACCTTAGGCTCTGCTTCTAACTTGGGCCCAAATTGTAAAATGGTCTTATCTATTGGCGATTTCGTTCCAATTCAAATTCCAAGTAATATTCGGCATGCTAATTACATTGCCGGTTGCCAAATTGCATTATCTCTTATAGTTTCCGAGATATGGACTATCGATAATTTACACCTTAGACTCTGCTTCTAACTTGGGCCCAAATTGTAAAATGGTCTTATCTATTGGCGATTTCGTTCCAATTCACATTCCAAGTAATATTCGGCATGCTAATTACATTGCCGGTTGCCAAATTGAATTATCTCTTATAGTTTCCGAGATATGGACTATCGATAATTTACACCTTAGGCTCTGCTTCTAACTTGGGCCCAAATTGTAAAATGGTCTTACCTATTGGCGATTTCGTTCCAATTCACATTCCAAGTAATATTCGGCATGCTAATTACATTGCCGGTTGCCAAATTGCATTATCTCTTATAGTTTCCGAGATATGGACTATCGATAATTTACACCTTAGGCTCTGCTTCTAACTTGGGCCCAAATTGTAAAATGGTCTTATCTATTGGCGATTTCGTTCCAATTCACATTCCAAGTAATATTCGGCATGCTAATTACATTGCCGGTTGCCAAATTGCATTATCTCTTATAGTTTCCGAGATATGGACTATCGATAATTTACACCTTAGGCTCTGCTTCTAACTTGGGCCCAAATTGTAAAATGGTCTTATCTATTGTCGATTTCGTTCCAATTCACATTCCAAGTAATATTCGGCATGCTAATTACATTGCCGGTTGCCAAATTGAATTATCTCTTATAGTTTCCGAGATATGGACTATCGATAATTTACACCTTAGGCTCTGCTTCTAACTTGGGCCCAAATTGTAAAATGGTCTTACCTATTGGCGATTTCGTTCCAATTCACATTCCAAGTAATATTCGGCATGCTAATTACATTGCCGGTTGCCAAATTGCATTATCTCTTATAGTTTCCGAGATATGGACTATCGATAATTTACACCTTAGGCTCTGCTCCTAACTTGGGCCCAAATTGTAAAATGGTCTTATCTATTGGCGATTTCGTTCCAATTCACATTCCAAGTAATATTCGGCATGCTAATTACATTGCCGGTTGCCAAATTGCATTATCTCTTATAGTTTCCGAGATATGGACTATCGATAATTTACACCTTAGGCTCTGCTTCTAACTTGGGCCCAAATTGTAAAATGGTCTTATCTATTGGCGATTTCGTCCCAATTCACATTCCAAGTGATATTCGGCATGCTAATTACATTGCCGGTTGCGAAATTGCATTATCTCTTATAGTTTCCGAGATATGGACTATCAATAATTTACACCTTAGGCTCTGCTTCTAACTTGGGCCCAAATTGTAAAATGGTCTTATCTATTGGCGATTTCGTTCCAATTCACATTCCAACTAATATTCGGCATGCTAATTACATTGCCGGTTGCCAAATTGCATTATCTCTTATAGTTTCCGAGATATGGACTATCGATAATTTACACCTTAGACTCTGCTTCTAACTTGGGCCCAAATTGTAAAATGGTCTTATCTATTGGCGATTTCGTTCCAATTCACATTCCAAGTAATATTCGGCATGCTAATTACATTGCCGGTTGCCAAATTGAATTATCTCTTATAGTTTCCGAGATATGGACTATCGATAATTTACACCTTAGGCTCTGCTTCTAACTTGGGCCCAAATTGTAAAATGGTCTTACCTATTGGCGATTTCGTTCCAATTCACATTCCAAGTAATATTCGGCATGCTAATTACATTGCCGGTTGCCAAATTGCATTATCTCTTTTAGTTTCCGAGATATGGACTATCGATAATTTACACCTTAGGCTCTGCTTCTAACTTGGGCCCAAATTGTAAAATGGTCTTATCTATTGGCGATTTCGTTCCAATTCACATTCCAAGTAATATTCGGCATGCTAATTACATTGCCGGTTGCCAAATTGCATTATCTCTTATAGTTTCCGAGATATGGACTATCGATAATTTACACCTTAGGCTCTGCTTCTAACTTGGGCCCAAATTGTAAAATGGTCTTATCTATTGGCGATTTCGTCCCAATTCACATTCCAAGTGATATTCGGTATGCTAATTACATTGCCGGTTGCGAAATTGCATTATCTCTTATAGTTTCCGAGATATGGACTATCAATAATTTACACCTTAAGCTCTGCTTCTAACTTGGGCCCAAATTGTAAAAAGGTCTTATCTATTGGCGATTTCGTTCCAATTCACATTCCAAGTAATATTCGGCATGCTAATTACATTGCCGGTTGCCAAATTGCATTATCTCTTATAGTTTCCGAGATATGGACTATCGATAATTTACACCTTAGGCTCTGCTTCTAACTTGGGCCCAAATTGTAAAATGGTCTTATCTATTGGCTATTTCGTTCCAATTCACATTCCAAGTAATATTCGGCATGCTAATTACATTGCCGGTTGCCAAATTGCATTATCTCTTATAGTTTCCGAGATATGGACTATCGATAATTTACACCTTAGGCTCTGCTTCTAACTTGGGCCCAAATTGTAAAATGGTCTTATCTATTGGCGATTTCGTTCCAATTCACATTCCAAGTAATATTCGGCATGCTAATTACATTGCCGGTTGCCAAATTGCATTATCTCTTATAGTTTCCGAGATATGGACTATCGATAATTTACACCTTAGGCTCTGCTTCTAACTTGGGCCCAAATTGTAAAATGGTCTTATCTATTGGCGATTTCGTTCCAATTCACACTCCAAGTAATATTCGGCATGCTAATTACATTGCCGGTTGCGAAATTGCATTATCTCTTATAGTTTCCGAGATATGGACTATCGATAATTTACACCTTAGGCTCTGCTTCTAACTTGGGCCCAAATTGTAAAATGGTCTTCTCTATTGGCGATTTCGTCCCAATTCACATTCCAAGTAATATTCGGCATGCTAATTACATTGCCGGTTGCCAAATTGCATTATCTCTTATAGTTTCCGAGATATGGACTATCGATAATTTACACCTTAGGCTCTGCTTCTAACTTGGGCCCAAATTGTAAAATGGTCTTATCTATTGGCGATTTCGTTCCAATTCACATTCCAAGTAATATTCCGCATGCTAATTACATTGCCGGTTGCCAAATTGCATTAACTCTTATAGTTTCCGAGATATGGACTATCGATAATTTACACCTTAGGCTCTGCTTCTAACTTGGGCCCAAATTGTAAAATGGTCTTATCTATTGGCGATTTCGTTCCAATTCACATTCAAAGTAATATTCGGCATGCTAATTACATTGCCGGTTGCCAAATTGCATTATCTCTTATAGTTTCCGAGATATGGACTATCGATAATTTACACCATAGGCTCTGCTTCTAACTTGGGCCCAAATTGTAAAATGGTCTTATCTATTGGCGATTTCGTTCCAATTCACATTCCAAGTAATATTCGGCATGCTAATTACATTTCCGGTTGCCAAATTGCATTATCTCTTATAGTTTCCGAGATATGGACTATCGATAATTTACACCTTAGGCTCTGCTTCTAACTTGGGCCCAAATTGTAAAATGGTCTTATCTATTGGCGATTTCGTTCCAATTCACATTCCAAGTAATATTCAGCATGCTAATTACATTGCCGGTTGCCAAATTGCATTATCTCTTATAGTTTCCGAGATATGGACTATCGATAATTTACACCTTAGGCTCTGCTTCTAACTTGGGCCCAAATTGTAAAATGGTCTTATCTATTGGCGATTTCGTTCCAATTCACATTCCAAGTAATATTCGGCATGCTAATTACATTGCCGGTTGCCAAATTGCATTATCTCTTATAGTTTCCGAGATATGGACTATCGATAATTTACACCTTAGGCTCTGCTCCTAACTTGGGCCCAAATTGTAAAATGGTCTTATCTATTGGCGATTTCGTTCCAATTCACATTCCAAGTAATATTCGGCATGCTAATTACATTGCCGGTTGCCAAATTGCATTATCTCTTATAGTTTCCGAGATATGGACTATCGATAATTTACACCTTAGGCTCTGCTTCTAACTTGGGCCCAAATTGTAAAATGGTCTTATCTATTGGCGATTTCGTCCCAATTCACATTCCAAGTGATATTCGGCATGCTAATTACATTGCCGGTTGCGAAATTGCATTATCTCTTATAGTTTCCGAGATATGGACTATCAATAATTTACACCTTAGGCTCTGCTTCTAACTTGGGCCCAAATTGTAAAATGGTCTTATCTATTGGCGATTTCGTTCCAATTCACATTCCAAGTAATATTCGGCATGCTAATTACATTGCCGGTTGCCAAATTGCATTATCTCTTATAGTTTCCGAGATATGGACTATCGATAATTTACACCTTAGACTCTGCTTCTAACTTGGGCCCAAATTGTAAAATGGTCTTATCTATTGGCGATTTCGTTCCAATTCACATTCCAAGTAATATTCGGCATGCTAATTACATTGCCGGTTGCCAAATTGAATTATCTCTTATAGTTTCCGAGATATGGACTATCGATAATTTACACCTTAGGCTCTGCTTCTAACTTGGGCCCAAATTGTAAAATGGTCTTACCTATTGGCGATTTCGTTCCAATTCACATTCCAAGTAATATTCGGCATGCTAATTACATTGCCGGTTGCCAAATTGCATTATCTCTTATAGTTTCCGAGATATGGACTATCGATAATTTACACCTTAGGCTCTGCTTCTAACTTGGGCCCAAATTGTAAAATGGTCTTATCTATTGGCGATTTCGTTCCAATTCACATTCCAAGTAATATTCGGCATGCTAATTACATTGCCGGTTGCCAAATTGCATTATCTCTTATAGTTTCCGAGATATGGACTATCGATAATTTACACCTTAGGCTCTGCTTCTAACTTGGGCCCAAATTGTAAAATGGTCTTATCTATTGTCGATTTCGTTCCAATTCACATTCCAAGTAATATTCGGCATGCTAATTACATTGCCGGTTGCCAAATTGAATTATCTCTTATAGTTTCCGAGATATGGACTATCGATAATTTACACCTTAGGCTCTGCTTCTAACTTGGGCCCAAATTGTAAAATGGTCTTACCTATTGGCGATTTCGTTCCAATTCACATTCCAAGTAATATTCGGCATGCTAATTACATTGCCGGTTGCCAAATTGCATTATCTCTTATAGTTTCCGAGATATGGACTATCGATAATTTACACCTTAGGCTCTGCTCCTAACTTGGGCCCAAATTGTAAAATGGTCTTATCTATTGGCGATTTCGTTCCAATTCACATTCCAAGTAATATTCGGCATGCTAATTACATTGCCGGTTGCCAAATTGCATTATCTCTTATAGTTTCCGAGATATGGACTATCGATAATTTACACCTTAGGCTCTGCTTCTAACTTGGGCCCAAATTGTAAAATGGTCTTATCTATTGGCGATTTCGTCCCAATTCACATTCCAAGTGATATTCGGCATGCTAATTACATTGCCGGTTGCGAAATTGCATTATCTCTTATAGTTTCCGAGATATGGACTATCAATAATTTACACCTTAGGCTCTGCTTCTAACTTGGGCCCAAATTGTAAAATGGTCTAATCTATTGGCGATTTCGTTCCAATTCACATTCCAAGTAATATTCGGCATGCTAATTACATTGCCGGTTGCCAAATTGCATTATCTCTTATAGTTTCCGAGATATGGACTATCGATAATTTACACCTTAGACTCTGCTTCTAACTTGGGCCCAAATTGTAAAATGGTCTTATCTATTGGCGATTTCGTTCCAATTCACATTCCAAGTAATATTCGGCATGCTAATTACATTGCCGGTTGCCAAATTGAATTATCTCTTATAGTTTCCGAGATATGGACTATCGATAATTTACACCTTAGGCTCTGCTTCTAACTTGGGCCCAAATTGTAAAATGGTCTTACCTATTGGCGATTTCGTTCCAATTCACATTCCAAGTAATATTCGGCATGCTAATTACATTGCCGGTTGCCAAATTGCATTATCTCTTTTAGTTTCCGAGATATGGACTATCGATAATTTACACCTTAGGCTCTGCTTCTAACTTGGGCCCAAATTGTAAAATGGTCTTATCTATTGGCGATTTCGTTCCAATTCACATTCCAAGTAATATTCGGCATGCTAATTACATTGCCGGTTGCCAAATTGCATTATCTCTTATAGTTTCCGAGATATGGACTATCGATAATTTACACCTTAGGCTCTGCTTCTAACTTGGGCCCAAATTGTAAAATGGTCTTATCTATTGGCGATTTCGTCCCAATTCACATTCCAAGTGATATTCGGTATGCTAATTACATTGCCGGTTGCGAAATTGCATTATCTCTTATAGTTTCCGAGATATGGACTATCAATAATTTACACCTTAAGCTCTGCTTCTAACTTGGGCCCAAATTGTAAAAAGGTCTTATCTATTGGCGATTTCGTTCCAATTCACATTCCAAGTAATATTCGGCATGCTAATTACATTGCCGGTTGCCAAATTGCATTATCTCTTATAGTTTCCGAGATATGGACTATCGATAATTTACACCTTAGGCTCTGCTTCTAACTTGGGCCCAAATTGTAAAATGGTCTTATCTATTGGCTATTTCGTTCCAATTCACATTCCAAGTAATATTCGGCATGCTAATTACATTGCCGGTTGCCAAATTGCATTATCTCTTATAGTTTCCGAGATATGGACTATCGATAATTTACACCTTAGGCTCTGCTTCTAACTTGGGCCCAAATTGTAAAATGGTCTTATCTATTGGCGATTTCGTTCCAATTCACATTCCAAGTAATATTCGGCATGCTAATTACATTGCCGGTTGCCAAATTGCATTATCTCTTATAGTTTCCGAGATATGGACTATCGATAATTTACACCTTAGGCTCTGCTTCTAACTTGGGCCCAAATTGTAAAATGGTCTTATCTATTGGCGATTTCGTTCCAATTCACACTCCAAGTAATATTCGGCATGCTAATTACATTGCCGGTTGCGAAATTGCATTATCTCTTATAGTTTCCGAGATATGGACTATCGATAATTTACACCTTAGGCTCTGCTTCTAACTTGGGCCCAAATTGTAAAATGGTCTTCTCTATTGGCGATTTCGTCCCAATTCACATTCCAAGTAATATTCGGCATGCTAATTACATTGCCGGTTGCCAAATTGCATTATCTCTTATAGTTTCCGAGATATGGACTATCGATAATTTACACCTTAGGCTCTGCTTCTAACTTGGGCCCAAATTGTAAAATGGTCTTATCTATTGGCGATTTCGTTCCAATTCACATTCCAAGTAATATTCCGCATGCTAATTACATTGCCGGTTGCCAAATTGCATTAACTCTTATAGTTTCCGAGATATGGACTATCGATAATTTACACCTTAGGCTCTGCTTCTAACTTGGGCCCAAATTGTAAAATGGTCTTATCTATTGGCGATTTCGTTCCAATTCACATTCAAAGTAATATTCGGCATGCTAATTACATTGCCGGTTGCCAAATTGCATTATCTCTTATAGTTTCCGAGATATGGACTATCGATAATTTACACCATAGGCTCTGCTTCTAACTTGGGCCCAAATTGTAAAATGGTCTTATCTATTGGCGATTTCGTTCCAATTCACATTCCAAGTAATATTCGGCATGCTAATTACATTTCCGGTTGCCAAATTGCATTATCTCTTATAGTTTCCGAGATATGGACTATCGATAATTTACACCTTAGGCTCTGCTTCTAACTTGGGCCCAAATTGTAAAATGGTCTTATCTATTGGCGATTTCGTTCCAATTCACATTCCAAGTAATATTCAGCATGCTAATTACATTGCCGGTTGCCAAATTGCATTATCTCTTATAGTTTCCGAGATATGGACTATCGATAATTTACACCTTAGGCTCTGCTTCTAACTTGGGCCCAAATTGTAAAATGGTCTTATCTATTGGCGATTTCGTTCCAATTCACATTCCAAGTAATATTCGGCATGCTAATTACATTGCCGGTTGCCAAATTGAATTATCTCTTATAGTTTCCGAGATATGGACTATCGATTATTTACACCTTAGGCTCTGCTTCTAACTTGGGCCCAAATTGTAAAATGGTCTTACCTATTGGCGATTTCGTTCCAATTCACATTCCAAGTAATATTCGGCATGCTAATTACATTGCCGGTTGCCAAATTGCATTATCTCTTATAGTTTCCGAGATATGGACTATCGATAATTTACACCTTAGGCTCTGCTTCTAACTTGGGCCCAAATTGTAAAATGGTCTTATCTATTGGCGATTTCGTTCCAATTCACATTCCAAGTAATATTCGGCATGCTAATTACATTGCCGGTTGCCAAATTGCATTATCTCTTATAGTTTCCGAGATATGGACTATCGATAATTTACACCTTAGGCTCTGCTTCTAACTTGGGCCCAAATTGTAAAATGGTCTTATCTATTGGCGATTTCATCCCAATTCACATTCCAAGTGATATTCGGCATGCTAATTACATTGCCGGTGGCGAAATTGCATTATCTCTTATAGTTTCCGAGATATGGACTATCAATAATTTACACCTTAGGCTCTGCTTCTAACTTGGGCCCAAATTGTAAAATGGTCTTATCTATTGGCGATTTCGTTCCAATTCACATTCCAAGTAATATTCGGCATGCTAATTACATTGCCGGTTGCCAAATTGCATTATCTCTTATAGTTTCCGAGATATGGACTATCGATAATTTACACCTTAGGCTCTGCTTCTAACTTGGGCCCAAATTGTAAAATGGTCTTATCTATTGGCGATTTCGTTCCAATTCACATTCCAAGTAATATTCGGCATGCTAATTACATTGCCGGTTGCCAAATTGCATTATCTCTTATAGTTTCCGAGATATGGACTATCGATAATTTACACCTTAGGCTCTGCTTCTAACTTGGGCCCAAATTGTAAAATGGTCTTATCTATTGGCGATTTCGTTCCAATTCACATTCCAAGTAATATTCGGCATGCTAATTACATTGCCGGTTGCCAAATTGCATTATCTCTTATAGTTTCCGAGATATGGACTATCGATAATTTACACCTTAGGCTCTGCTTCTAACTTGGGCCCAAATTGTAAAATGGTCTTATCTATTGGCGATTTCGTTCCAATTCACATTCCAAGTAATATTCGGCATGCTAATTACATTGCCGGTTGCCAAATTGAATTATCTCTTATAGTTTCCGAGATATGGACTATCGATAATTTACACCTTAGGCTCTGCTTCTAACTTGGGCCCAAATTGTAAAATGGTCTTACCTATTGGCGATTTCGTTCCAATTCACATTCCAAGTAATATTCGGCATGCTAATTACATTGCCGGTTGCCAAATTGCATTATCTCTTATAGTTTCCGAGATATGGACTATCGATAATTTACACCTTAGGCTCTGCTTCTAACTTGGGCCCAAATTGTAAAATGGTCTTATCTATTGGCGATTTCGTTCCAATTCACATTCCAAGTAATATTCGGCATGCTAATTACATTGCCGGTTGCCAAATTGCATTATCTCTTATAGTTTCCGAGATATGGACTATCGATAATTTACACCTTAGGCTCTGCTTCTAACTTGGGCCCAAATTGTAAAATGGTCTTATCTATTGGCGATTTCGTCCCAATTCACATTCCAAGTGATATTCGGCATGCTAATTACATTGCCGGTTGCGAAATTGCATTATCTCTTATAGTTTCCGAGATATGGACTATCAATAATTTACACCTTAGGCTCTGCTTCTAACTTGGGCCCAAATTGTAAAATGGTCTTATCTATTGGCGATTTCGTTCCAATTCACATTCCAAGTAATATTCGGCATGCTAATTACATTGCCGGTTGCCAAATTGCATTATCTCTTATACTTTCCGAGATATGGACTATCGATAATTTACACCTTAGGCTCTGCTTCTAACTTGGGCCCAAATTGTAAAATGGTCTTATCTATTGGCGATTTCGTTCCAATTCACATTCCAAGTAATATTCGGCATGCTAATTACATTGCCGGTTGCCAAATTGCATTATCTCTTATAGTTTCCGAGATATGGACTATCGATAATTTACACCTTAGGCTCTGCTTCTAACTTGGGCCCAAATTGTAAAATGGTCTTATCTATTGGCGATTTCGTTCCAATTCACATTCCAAGTAATATTCGGCATGCTAATTACATTGCCGGTTGCCAAATTGCATTATCTCTTATAGTTTCCGAGATATGGACTATCGATAATTTACACCATAGGCTCTGCTTCTAACTTGGGCCCAAGGTGTAAAATGGTCTTATCTATTGGCGATTTCGTTCCAATTCACATTCCAAGTAATATTCGGCATGCTAATTACATTTCCGGTTGCCAAATTGCATTATCTCTTATACTTTCCGAGATATGGACTATCGATAATTTACACCTTAGGCTCTGCTTCTAACTTGGGCCCAAATTGTAAAATGGTCTTATCTATTGGCGATTTCGTTCCAATTCACATTCCAAGTAATATTCGGCATGCTAATTACATTGCCGGTTGCCAAATTGCATTATCTCTTATAGTTTCCGAGATATGGACTATCGATAATTTACACCTTAGGCTCTGCTTCTAACTTGGGCCCAAATTGTAAAATGGTCTTATCTATTGGCGATTTCGTTCCAATTCACATTCCAAGTAATATTCGGCATGCTAATTACATTGCCGGTTGCCAAATTGCATTATCTCTTATAGTTTCCGAGATATGGACTATCGATAATTTACACACCTTAGGTTCTGCTTCTAACTTGGGCCCAAATTGTAAAATGGTCTTATCTATTGGCGATTTCGTTCCAATTCACATTCCAAGTAATATTCGGCATGCTAATTACATTGCCGGTTGCCAAATTGCATTATCTCTTATAGTTTCCGAGATATGGACTATCGATAATTTACACCTTAGGCTCTGCTTCTAACTTGGGCCCAAATTGTAAAATGGTCTTATCTATTGGCGATTTCGTTCCAATTCACATTCCAAGTAATATTCGGCATGCTAATTACATTGCCGGTTGCCAAATTGCATTATCTCTTATAGTTTCCGAGATATGGACTATCGATAATTTACACCTTAGGCTCTGCTTCTAACTTGGGCCCAAATTGTAAAATGGTCTTACCTATTGGCGATTTCGTTCCAATTCACATTCCAAGTAATACTCGGCATGCTAATTACATTGCCGGTTGCCAAATTGCATTATCTCTTATAGTTTCCGAGATATGGACTATCGATAATTTACACCTTAGGCTCTGCTTCTAACTTGGGCCCAAATTGTAAAATGGTCTTATCTATTGGCGATTTCGTCCCAATTCACATTCCAAGTGATATTCGGCATGCTAATTACATTGCCGGTTGCGAAATTGCATTATCTCTTATAGTTTCCGAGATATGGACTATCAATAATTTACACCTTAGGCTCTGCTTCTAACTTGGGCCCAAATTGTAAAATGGTCTTATCTATTGGCGATTTCGTTCCAATTCACATTCCAAGTAATATTCGGCATGCTAATTACATTGCCGGTTGCTAAATTGCATTATCTCTTATAGTTTCCGAGATATGGACTATCGATAATTTACACCTTAGGCTCTGCTTCTAACTTGGGCCCAAATTGTAAAATGGTCTTATCTATTGGCGATTTCGTTCCAATTCACATTCCAAGTAATATTCGGCATGCTAATTACATTGCCGGTTGCCAAATTGCATTATCTCTTATAGTTTCCGAGATATGGACTATCGATAATTTACACCTTAGGCTCTGCTTCTAACTTGGGCCCAAATTGTAAAATGGTTTTATCTATTGGCGATTTCGTTCCAATTCACATTCCATGTAATATTCGGCATGCTAATTACATTTCCGGTTGCAAAATTGCATTATCTCTTATAGTTTCCGAGATATGGACTATCGATAATTTACACCTTAGGCTCTGCTTCTAACTTGGGCCCAAATTGTAAAATGGTCTTATCTATTGGCGATTTCGTTCCAATTCACATTCCAAGTAATATTCGGCATGCTAATTACATTGCCGGTTGCCAAATTGAATTATCTCTTATAGTTTCCGAGATATGGACTATCGATAATTTACACCTTAGGCTCTGCTTCTAACTTGGGCCCAAATTGTAAAATGGTCTTACCTATTGGCGATTTCGTTCCAATTCACATTCCAAGTAATATTCGGCATGCTAATTACATTGCCGGTTGCCAAATTGCATTATCTCTTATAGTTTCCGAGATATGGACTATCGATAATTTACACCTTAGGCTCTGCTTCTAACTTGGGCCCAAATTGTAAAATGGTCTTATCTATTGGCGATTTCGTTCCAATTCACATTCCAAGTAATATTCGGCATGCTAATTACATTGCCGGTTGCCAAATTGCATTATCTCTTATAGTTTCCGAGATATGGAATATCGATAATTTACACCTTAGGCTCTGCTTCTAACTTGGGCCCAAATTTTAAAATGGTTTTATCTATTGGCGATTTCGTTCCAATTCACATTCCATGTAATATTCGGCATGCTAATTACATTGCCGGTTGCCAAATTGCATTATCTCTTATAGTTTCCGAGATATGGACTATCGATAATTTACACCTTAGGCTCTGCTTCTAACTTGGGCCCAAATTGTAAAATGGTCTTATCTATTGGCGATTTCGTTCCAATTCACATTCCAAGTAATATTCGGCATGCTAATTACATTGCCGGTTGCCAAATTGAATTATCTCTTATAGTTTCCGAGATATGGACTATCGATAATTTACACCTTAGGCTCTGCTTCTAACTTGGGCCCAAATTGTAAAATGGTCTTACCTATTGGCGATTTCGTTCCAATTCACATTCCAAGTAATATTCGGCATGCTAATTACATTGCCGGTTGCCAAATTGCATTATCTCTTATAGTTTCCGAGATATGGACTATCGATAATTTACACCTTAGGCTCTGCTTCTAACTTGGGCCCAAATTGTAAAATGGTCTTATCTATTGGCGATTTCGTTCCAATTCACATTCCAAGTAATATTCGGCATGCTAATTACATTGCCGGTTGCCAAATTGCATTATCTCTTATAGTTTCCGAGATATGGACTATCGATAATTTACACCTTAGGCTCTGCTTCTAACTTGGGCCCAAATTGTAAAATGGTCTTATCTATTGGCGATTTCGTTCCAATTCACATTCCAAGTAATATTCGGCATGCTAATTACATTGCCGGTTGCCAAATTGAATTATCTCTTATAGTTTCCGAGATATGGACTATCGATAATTTACACCTTAGGCTCTGCTTCTAACTTGGGCCCAAATTGTAAAATGGTCTTACCTATTGGCGATTTCGTTCCAATTCACATTCCAAGTAATATTCGGCATGCTAATTACATTGCCGGTTGCCAAATTGCATTATCTCTTATAGTTTCCGAGATATGGACTATCGATAATTTACACCTTAGGCTCTGCTTCTAACTTGGGCCCAAATTGTAAAATGGTCTTATCTATTGGCGATTTCGTTCCAATTCACATTCCAAGTAATATTCGGCATGCTAATTACATTGCCGGTTGCCAAATTGCATTATCTCTTATAGTTTCCGAGATATGGACTATCGATAATTTACACCTTAGGCTCTGCTTCTAACTTGGGCCCAAATTGTAAAATGGTCTTATCTATTGGCGATTTCGTCCCAATTCACATTCCAAGTGATATTCGGCATGCTAATTACATTGCCGGTTGCGAAATTGCATTATCTCTTATAGTTTCCGAGATATGGACTATCAATAATTTACACCTTAGGCTCTGCTTCTAACTTGGGCCCAAATTGTAAAATGGTCTTATCTATTGGCGATTTCGTTCCAATTCACATTCCAAGTAATATTCGGCATGCTAATTACATTGCCGGTTGCCAAATTGCATTATCTCTTATACTTTCCGAGATATGGACTATCGATAATTTACACCTTAGGCTCTGCTTCTAACTTGGGCCCAAATTGTAAAATGGTCTTATCTATTGGCGATTTCGTTCCAATTCACATTCCAAGTAATATTCGGCATGCTAATTACATTGCCGGTTGCCAAATTGCATTATCTCTTATAGTTTCCGAGATATGGACTATCGATAATTTACACCTTAGGCTCTGCTTCTAACTTGGGCCCAAATTGTAAAATGGTCTTATCTATTGGCGATTTCGTTCCAATTCACATTCCAAGTAATATTCGGCATGCTAATTACATTGCCGGTTGCCAAATTGCATTATCTCTTATAGTTTCCGAGATATGGACTATCGATAATTTACACCATAGGCTCTGCTTCTAACTTGGGCCCAAGGTGTAAAATGGTCTTATCTATTGGCGATTTCGTTCCAATTCACATTCCAAGTAATATTCGGCATGCTAATTACATTGCCGGTTGCCAAATTGCATTATCTCTTATAGTTTCCGAGATATGGACTATCGATAATTTACACCTTAGGCTCTGCTTCTAACTTGGGCCCAAATTGTAAAATGGTCTTATCTATTGGCGATTTCGTTCCAATTCACATTCCAAGTAATATTCGGCATGCTAATTACATTGCCGGTTGCCAAATTGAATTATCTCTTATAGTTTCCGAGATATGGACTATCGATAATTTACACCTTAGGCTCTGCTTCTAACTTGGGCCCAAATTGTAAAATGGTCTTACCTATTGGCGATTTCGTTCCAATTCACATTCCAAGTAATATTCGGCATGCTAATTACATTGCCGGTTGCCAAATTGCATTATCTCTTATAGTTTCCGAGATATGGACTATCGATAATTTACACCTTAGGCTCTGCTTCTAACTTGGGCCCAAATTGTAAAATGGTCTTATCTATTGGCGATTTCGTTCCAATTCACATTCCAAGTAATATTCGGCATGCTAATTACATTGCCGGTTGCCAAATTGCATTATCTCTTATAGTTTCCGAGATATGGACTATCGATAATTTACACCTTAGGCTCTGCTTCTAACTTGGGCCCAAATTGTAAAATGGTCTTATCTATTGGCGATTTCGTCCCAATTCACATTCCAAGTGATATTCGGCATGCTAATTACATTGCCGGTTGCGAAATTGCATTATCTCTTATAGTTTCCGAGATATGGACTATCAATAATTTACACCTTAGGCTCTGCTTCTAACTTGGGCCCAAATTGTAAAATGGTCTTATCTATTGGCGATTTCGTTCCAATTCACATTCCAAGTAATATTCGGCATGCTAATTACATTGCCGGTTGCCAAATTGCATTATCTCTTATACTTTCCGAGATATGGACTATCGATAATTTACACCTTAGGCTCTGCTTCTAACTTGGGCCCAAATTGTAAAATGGTCTTATCTATTGGCGATTTCGTTCCAATTCACATTCCAAGTAATATACGGCATGCTAATTACATTGCCGGTTGCCAAATTGCATTATCTCTTATAGTTTCCGAGATATGGACTATCGATAATTTACACCTTAGGCTCTGCTTCTAACTTGGGCCCAAATTGTAAAATGGTCTTATCTATTGGCGATTTCGTTCCAATTCACATTCCAAGTAATATTCGGCATGCTAATTACATTGCCGGTTGCCAAATTGCATTATCTCTTATAGTTTCCGAGATATGGACTATCGATAATTTACACCATAGGCTCTGCTTCTAACTTGGGCCCAAGGTGTAAAATGGTCTTATCTATTGGCGATTTCGTTCCAATTCACATTCCAAGTAATATTCGGCATGCTAATTACATTTCCGGTTGCCAAATTGCATTATCTCTTATAGTTTCCGAGATATGGACTATCGATAATTTACACACCTTAGGCTCTGCTTCTAACTTGGGCCCAAATTGTAAAATGGTCTTATCTATTGGCGATTTCGTTCCAATTCACATTCCAAGTAATATTCGGCATGCTAATTACATTGCCGGTTGCCAAATTGCATTATCTCTTATAGTTTCCGAGATATGGACTATCGATAATTTACACCTTAGGCTCTGCTTCTAACTTGGGCCCAAATTGTAAAATGGTCTTATCTATTGGCGATTTCGTTCCAATTCACATTCCAAGTAATATTCGGCATGCTAATTACATTGCCGGTTGCCAAATTGCATTATCTCTTATAGTTTCCGAGATATGGACTATCGATAATTTACACCTTAGGCTCTGCTTCTAACTTGGGCCCAAATTGTAAAATGGTCTTACCTATTGGCGATTTCGTTCCAATTCACATTCCAAGTAATACTCGGCATGCTAATTACATTGCCGGTTGCCAAATTGCATTATCTCTTATAGTTTCCGAGATATGGACTATCGATAATTTACACCTTAGGCTCTGCTTCTAACTTGGGCCCAAATTGTAAAATGGTCTTATCTATTGGCGATTTCGTCCCAATTCACATTCCAAGTGATATTCGGCATGCTAATTACATTGCCGGTTGCTAAATTGCATTATCTCTTATAGTTTCCGAGATATGGACTATCGATAATTTACACCTTAGGCTCTGCTTCTAACTTGGGCCCAAATTGTAAAATGGTCTTATCTATTGGCGATTTCGTTCCAATTCACATTCCAAGTAATATTCGGCATGCTAATTACATTGCCGGTTGCCAAATTGCATTATCTCTTATAGTTTCCGAGATATGGACTATCGATAATTTACACCTTAGGCTCTGCTTCTAACTTGGGCCCAAATTGTAAAATGGTTTTATCTATTGGCGATTTCGTTCCAATTCACATTCCATGTAATATTCGGCATGCTAATTACATTGCCGGTTGCAAAATTGCATTATCTCTTATAGTTTCCGAGATATGGACTATCGATAATTTACACCTTAGGCTCTGCTTCTAACTTGGGCCCAAATTGTAAAATGGTCTTATCTATTGGCGATTTCGTTCCAATTCACATTCCAAGTAATATTCGGCATGCTAATTACATTGCCGGTTGCCAAATTGAATTATCTCTTATAGTTTCCGAGATATGGACTATCGATAATTTACACCTTAGGCTCTGCTTCTAACTTGGGCCCAAATTGTAAAATGGTCTTACCTATTGGCGATTTCGTTCCAATTCACATTCCAAGTAATATTCGGCATGCTAATTACATTACCGGTTGCCAAATTGCATTATCTCTTATAGTTTCCGAGATATGGACTATCGATAATTTACACCTTAGGCTCTGCTTCTAACTTGGGCCCAAATTGTAAAATGGTCTTATCTATTGGCGATTTCGTTCCAATTCACATTCCAAGTAATATTCGGCATGCTAATTACATTGCCGGTTGCCAAATTGCATTATCTCTTATAGTTTCCGAGATATGGACTATCGATAATTTACACCTTAGGCTCTGCTTCTAACTTGGGCCCAAATTGTAAAATGGTTTTATCTATTGGCGATTTCGTTCCAATTCACATTCCATGTAATATTCGGCATGCTAATTACATTGCCGGTTGCCAAATTGCATTATCTCTTATAGTTTCCGAGATATGGACTATCGATAATTTACACCTTAGGCTCTGCTTCTAACTTGGGCCCAAATTGTAAAATGGTCTTATCTATTGGCGATTTCGTTCCAATTCACATTCCAAGTAATATTCGGCATGCTAATTACATTGCCGGTTGCCAAATTGAATTATCTCTTATAGTTTCCGAGATATGGACTATCGATAATTTACACCTTAGGCTCTGCTTCTAACTTGGGCCCAAATTGTAAAATGGTCTTACCTATTGGCGATTTCGTTCCAATTCACATTCCAAGTAATATTCGGCATGCTAATTACATTGCCGGTTGCCAAATTGCATTATCTCTTATAGTTTCCGAGATATGGACTATCGATAATTTACACCTTAGGCTCTGCTTCTAACTTGGGCCCAAATTGTAAAATGGTCTTATCTATTGGCGATTTCGTTCCAATTCACATTCCAAGTAATATTCGGCATGCTAATTACATTGCCGGTTGCCAAATTGCATTATCTCTTATAGTTTCCGAGATATGGACTATCGATAATTTACACCTTAGGCTCTGCTTCTAACTTGGGCCCAAATTGTAAAATGGTCTTATCTATTGGCGATTTCGTTCCAATTCACATTCCAAGTAATATTCGGCATGCTAATTACATTGCCGGTTGCCAAATTGCATTATCTCTTATAGGTTCGTCCATCGAGATATGGACTATCGATAATTTACACCTTAGGCTCTGCTTCTAACTTGGGCCCAAATTGTAAAATGGTCTTATCTATTGGCGATTTCGTTCTAATTCACATTCCAAGTAATATTCGGCATGCTAATTACATTGCCGGTTGCCAAATTGCATTATCTCTTATAGTTTCCGAGATATGGACTATCGATAATTTACACCTTAGGCTCTGCTTCTAACTTGGGCCCAAATTGTAAAATGGTCTTATCTATTGGCGATTTCGTTCCAATTCACATTCCAAGTAATATTCGGCATGCTAATTACATTGCCGGTTGCCAAATTGCATTATCTCTTATAGTTTCCGAGATATGGACTATCGATAATTTACACCTTAGGCTCTGCTTCTAACTTGGGCCCAAATTGTAAAATGGTCTTATCTATTGGCGATTTCGTTCCAATTCACATTCCAAGTAATATTCGGCATGCTAATTACATTGCCGGTTGCCAAATTGCATTATCTCTTATAGTTTCCGAGATATGGACTATCGATAATTTACACCTTAGGCTCTGCTTCTAACTTGGGCCCAAATTGTAAAATGGTCTTATCTATTGGCGATTTCGTTCCAATTCACATTCCAAGTAATATTCGGCATGCTAATTACATTGCCGGTTGCCAAATTGAATTATCTCTTATAGTTTCCGAGATATGGACTATCGATAATTTACACCTTAGGCTCTGCTTCTAACTTGGGCCCAAATTGTAAAATGGTCTTACCTATTGGCGATTTCGTTCCAATTCACATTCCAAGTAATATTCGGCATGCTAATTACATTGCCGGTTGCCAAATTGCATTATCTCTTATAGTTTCCGAGATATGGACTATCGATAATTTACACCTTAGGCTCTGCTTCTAACTTGGGCCCAAATTGTAAAATGGTCTTATCTATTGGCGATTTCGTTCCAATTCACATTCCAAGTAATATTCGGCATGCTAATTACATTGCCGGTTGCCAAATTGCATTATCTCTTATAGTTTCCGAGATATGGACTATCGATAATTTACACCTTAGGCTCTGCTTCTAACTTGGGCCCAAATTGTAAAATGGTCTTATCTGTTGGCGATTTCGTCCCAATTCACATTCCAAGTGATATTCGGCATGCTAATTACATTGCCGGTTGCGAAATTGCATTATCTCTTATAGTTTCCGAGATATGGACTATCAATAATTTACACCTTAGGCTCTGCTTCTAACTTGGGCCCAAATTGTAAAATGGTCTTATCTATTGGCGATTTCGTTCCAATTCACATTCCAAGTAATATTCGGCATGCTAATTACATTGCCGGTTGCCAAATTGCATTATCTCTTATACTTTCCGAGATATGGACTATCGATAATTTACACCTTAGGCTCTGCTTCTAACTTGGGCCCAAATTGTAAAATGGTCTTATCTATTGGCGATTTCGTTCCAATTCACATTCCAAGTAATATTCGGCATGCTAATTACATTGCCGGTTGCCAAATTGCATTATCTCTTATAGTTTCCGAGATATGGACTATCGATAATTTACACCTTAGGCTCTGCTTCTAACTTGGGCCCAAATTGTAAAATGGTCTTATCTATTGGCGATTTCGTTCCAATTCACATTCCAAGTAATATTCGGCATGCTAATTACATTGCCGGTTGCCAAATTGCATTATCTCTTATAGTTTCCGAGATATGGACTATCGATAATTTACACCATAGGCTCTGCTTCTAACTTGGGCCCAAGGTGTAAAATGGTCTTATCTATTGGCGATTTCGTTCCAATTCACATTCCAAGTAATATTCGGCATGCTAATTACATTTCCGGTTGCCAAATTGCATTATCTCTTATAGTTTCCGAGATATGGACTATCGATAATTTACACCTTAGGCTCTGCTTCTAACTTGGGCCCAAATTGTAAAATGGTCTTATCTATTGGCGATTTCGTTCCAATTCACATTCCAAGTAATATTCGGCATGCTAATTACATTGCCGGTTGCCAAATTGCATTATCTCTTATAGTTTCCGAGATATGGACTATCGATAATTTACACCTTAGGCTCTGCTTCTAACTTGGGCCCAAATTGTAAAATGGTCTTATCTATTGGCGATTTCGTTCCAATTCACATTCCAAGTAATATTCGGCATGCTAATTACATTGCCGGTTGCCAAATTGAATTATCTCTTATAGTTTCCGAGATATGGACTATCGATAATTTACACCTTAGGCTCTGCTTCTAACTTGGGCCCAAATTGTAAAATGGTCTTACCTATTGGCGATTTCGTTCCAATTCACATTCCAAGTAATACTCGGCATGCTAATTACATTGCCGGTTGCCAAATTGCATTATCTCTTATAGTTTCCGAGATATGGACTATCGATAATTTACACCTTAGGCTCTGCTTCTAACTTGGGCCCAAATTGTAAAATGGTCTTATCTATTGGCGATTTCGTCCCAATTCACATTCCAAGTGATATTCGGCATGCTAATTACATTGCCGGTTGCGAAATTGCATTATCTCTTATAGTTTCCGAGATATGGACTATCAATAATTTACACCTTAGGCTCTGCTTCTAACTTGGGCCCAAATTGTAAAATGGTCTTATCTATTGGCGATTTCGTTCCAATTCACATTCCAAGTAATATTCGGCATGCTAATTACATTGCCGGTTGCTAAATTGCATTATCTCTTATAGTTTCCGAGATATGGACTATCGATAATTTACACCTTAGGCTCTGCTTCTAACTTGGGCCCAAATTGTAAAATGGTCTTATCTATTGGCGATTTCGTTCCAATTCACATTCCAAGTCATATTCGGCATGCTAATTACATTGCCGGTTGCAAAATTGCATTATCCCTTATAGTTTCCGAGATATGGACTATCGATAATTTACACCTTAGGCTCTGCTTCTAACTTGGGCCCAAATTGTAAAATGGTCTTATCTATTGGCGATTTCGTTCCAATTCACATTCCAAGTGATATTCGGCATGCTAATTACATTGCCGGTTGCGAAATTGCATTATCTCTTATAGTTTCCGAGATATGGACTATCAATAATTTACACCTTAGGCTCTGCTTCTAACTTGGGCCCAAGGTGTAAAATGGTCTTATCTATTGGCGATTTCGTTCTAATTCACATTCCAAGTAATATTCGGCATGCTAATTACATTGCCGGTTGCCAAATTGCATTATCTCTTATAGTTTCCGAGATATGGACTATCGATAATTTACACCTTAGGCTCTGCTTCTAACTTGGGCCCAAATTGTAAAATGGTCTTACCTATTGGCGATTTCGTTCCAATTCACATTCCAAGTAATATTCGGCATGCTAATTACATTGCCGGTTGCCAAATTGCATTATCTCTTATAGTTTCCGAGATATGGACTATCGATAATTTACACCTTAGGCTCTGCTTCTAACTTGGGCCCAAATTGTAAAATGGTCTTATCTATTGGCGATTTCGTTCCAATTCACATTCCAAGTAATATTCGGCATGCTAATTACATTGCCGGTTGCCAAATTGCATTATCTCTTATAGTTTCCGAGATATGGACTATCGATAATTTACACCTTAGGCTCTGCTTCTAACTTGGGCCCAAATTGTAAAATGGTCTTATCTATTGGCGATTTCGTTCCAATTCACATTCCAAGTAATATTCGGCATGCTAATTACATTGCCGGTTGCCAAATTGCATTATCTCTTATAGTTTCCGAGATATGGACTATCGATAATTTACACCTTAGGCTCTGCTTCTAACTTGGGCCCAAATTGTAAAATGGTCTTATCTATTGGCGATTTCGTTCTAATTCACATTCCAAGTAATATTCGGCATGCTAATTACATTGCCGGTTGCCAAATTGCATTATCTCTTATAGTTTCCGAGATATGGACTATCGATAATTTACACCTTAGGCTCTGCTTCTAACTTGGGCCCAAATTGTAAAATGGTCTTATCTATTGGCGATTTCGTTCCAATTCACATTCCAAGTAATATTCGGCATGCTAATTACATTGCCGGTTGCCAAATTGCATTATCTCTTATAGTTTCCGAGATATGGACTATCGATAATTTACACCTTAGGCTCTGCTTCTAACTTGGGCCCAAATTGTAAAATGGTCTTATCTATTGGCGATTTCGTTCCAATTCACATTCCAAGTAATATTCGGCATGCTAATTACATTGCCGGTTGCCAAATTGCATTATCTCTTATAGTTTCCGAGATATGGACTATCGATAATTTACACCTTAGGCTCTGCTTCTAACTTGGGCCCAAATTGTAAAATGGTCTTATCTATTGGCGATTTCGTCCCAATTCACATTCCAAGTGATATTCGGCATGCTAATTACATTGCCGTTTGCGAAATTGCATTATCTCTTATAGTTTTCGAGATATGGACTATCGATAATTTACACCTTAGGCTCTGCTTCTAACTTGGGCCCAAATTGTAAAATGGTCTTATCTATTGGCGATTTCGTTCCAATTCACATTCCAAGTAATATTCGGCATGCTAATTACATTGCCGGTTGCCAAATTGCATTATCTCTTATAGTTTCCGAGATATGGACTATCGATAATTTACACCTTAGGCTCTGCTTCTAACTTGGGCCCAAATTGTAAAATGGTCTTATCTATTGGCGATTTCGTTCCAATTCACATTCCAAGTAATATTCGGCATGCTAATTACATTGCCGGTTGCCAAATTGCATTATCTCTTATAGTTTCCGAGATATGGACTATCGATAATTTACACCTTAGGCTCTGCTTCTAACTTGGGCCCAAATTGTAAAATGGTCTTATCTATTGGCGATTTCGTTCCAATTCACATTCCAAGTAATATTCGGCATGCTAATTACATTGCCGGTTGCCAAATTGCATTATCTCTTATAGTTTCCGAGATATGGACTATCGATAATTTACACCTTAGGCTCTGCTTCTAACTTGGGCCCAAATTGTAAAATGGTCTTATCTATTGGCGATTTCGTTCCAATTCACATTCCAAGTAATATTCGGCATGCTAATTACATTGCCGGTTGCCAAATTGCATTATCTCTTATAGTTTCCGAGATATGGACTATCGATAATTTACACCTTAGGCTCTGCTTCTAACTTGGGCCCAAATTGTAAAATGGTCTTATCTATTGGCGATTTCGTTCCAATTCACATTCCAAGTAATATTCGGCATGCTAATTACATTGCCGGTTGCCAAATTGCATTATCTCTTATAGTTTCCGAGATATGGACTATCGATAATTTACACCTTAGGCTCTGCTTCTAACTTGGGCCCAAATTGTAAAATGGTCTTATCTATTGGCGATTTCGTTCCAATTCACATTCCAAGTAATATTCGGCATGCTAATTACATTGCCGGTTGCCAAATTGAATTATCTCTTATAGTTTCCGAGATATGGACTATCGATAATTTACACCTTAGGCTCTGCTTCTAACTTGGGCCCAAATTGTAAAATGGTCTTACCTATTGGCGATTTCGTTCCAATTCACATTCCAAGTAATATTCGGCATGCTAATTACATTGCCGGTTGCCAAATTGCATTATCTCTTATAGTTTCCGAGATATGGACTATCGATAATTTACACCTTAGGCTCTGCTTCTAACTTGGGCCCAAATTGTAAAATGGTCTTATCTATTGGCGATTTCGTTCCAATTCACATTCCAAGTAATATTCGGCATGCTAATTACATTGCCGGTTGCCAAATTGCATTATCTCTTATAGTTTCCGAGATATGGACTATCGATAATTTACACCTTAGGCTCTGCTTCTAACTTGGGCCCAAATTGTAAAATGGTCTTATCTGTTGGCGATTTCGTCCCAATTCACATTCCAAGTGATATTCGGCATGCTAATTACATTGCCGGTTGCGAAATTGCATTATCTCTTATAGTTTCCGAGATATGGACTATCAATAATTTACACCTTAGGCTCTGCTTCTAACTTGGGCCCAAATTGTAAAATGGTCTTATCTATTGGCGATTTCGTTCCAATTCACATTCCAAGTAATATTCGGCATGCTAATTACATTGCCGGTTGCCAAATTGCATTATCTCTTATACTTTCCGAGATATGGACTATCGATAATTTACACCTTAGGCTCTGCTTCTAACTTGGGCCCAAATTGTAAAATGGTCTTATCTATTGGCGATTTCGTTCCAATTCACATTCCAAGTAATATTCGGCATGCTAATTACATTGCCGGTTGCCAAATTGCATTATCTCTTATAGTTTCCGAGATATGGACTATCGATAATTTACACCTTAGGCTCTGCTTCTAACTTGGGCCCAAATTGTAAAATGGTCTTATCTATTGGCGATTTCGTTCCAATTCACATTCCAAGTAATATTCGGCATGCTAATTACATTGCCGGTTGCCAAATTGCATTATCTCTTATAGTTTCCGAGATATGGACTATCGATAATTTACACCATAGGCTCTGCTTCTAACTTGGGCCCAAGGTGTAAAATGGTCTTATCTATTGGCGATTTCGTTCCAATTCACATTCCAAGTAATATTCGGCATGCTAATTACATTTCCGGTTGCCAAATTGCATTATCTCTTATAGTTTCCGAGATATGGACTATCGATAATTTACACACCTTAGGCTCTGCTTCTAACTTGGGCCCAAATTGTAAAATGGTCTTATCTATTGGCGATTTCGTTCCAATTCACATTCCAAGTAATATTCGGCATGCTAATTACATTGCCGGTTGCCAAATTGCATTATCTCTTATAGTTTCCGAGATATGGACTATCGATAATTTACACCTTAGGCTCTGCTTCTAACTTGGGCCCAAATTGTAAAATGGTCTTATCTATTGGCGATTTCGTTCCAATTCACATTCCAAGTAATATTCGGCATGCTAATTACATTGCCGGTTGCCAAATTGAATTATCTCTTATAGTTTCCGAGATATGGACTATCGATAATTTACACCTTAGGCTCTGCTTCTAACTTGGGCCCAAATTGTAAAATGGTCTTACCTATTGGCGATTTCGTTCCAATTCACATTCCAAGTAATACTCGGCATGCTAATTACATTGCCGGTTGCCAAATTGCATTATCTCTTATAGTTTCCGAGATATGGACTATCGATAATTTACACCTTAGGCTCTGCTTCTAACTTGGGCCCAAATTGTAAAATGGTCTTATCTATTGGCGATTTCGTCCCAATTCACATTCCAAGTGATATTCGGCATGCTAATTACATTGCCGGTTGCGAAATTGCATTATCTCTTATAGTTTCCGAGATATGGACTATCAATAATTTACACCTTAGGCTCTGCTTCTAACTTGGGCCCAAATTGTAAAATGGTCTTATCTATTGGCGATTTCGTTCCAATTCACATTCCAAGTAATATTCGGCATGCTAATTACATTGCCGGTTGCTAAATTGCATTATCTCTTATAGTTTCCGAGATATGGACTATCGATAATTTACACCTTAGGCTCTGCTTCTAACTTGGGCCCAAATTGTAAAATGGTCTTATCTATTGGCGATTTCGTTCCAATTCACATTCCAAGTCATATTCGGCATGCTAATTACATTGCCGGTTGCAAAATTGCATTATCCCTTATAGTTTCCGAGATATGGACTATCGATAATTTACACCTTAGGCTCTGCTTCTAACTTGGGCCCAAATTGTAAAATGGTCTTATCTATTGGCGATTTCGTTCCAATTCACATTCCAAGTGATATTCGGCATGCTAATTACATTGCCGGTTGCGAAATTGCATTATCTCTTATAGTTTCCGAGATATGGACTATCAATAATTTACACCTTAGGCTCTGCTTCTAACTTGGGCCCAAGGTGTAAAATGGTCTTATCTATTGGCGATTTCGTTCTAATTCACATTCCAAGTAATATTCGGCATGCTAATTACATTGCCGGTTGCCAAATTGCATTATCTCTTATAGTTTCCGAGATATGGACTATCGATAATTTACACCTTAGGCTCTGCTTCTAACTTGGGCCCAAATTGTAAAATGGTCTTACCTATTGGCGATTTCGTTCCAATTCACATTCCAAGTAATATTCGGCATGCTAATTACATTGCCGGTTGCCAAATTGCATTATCTCTTATAGTTTCCGAGATATGGACTATCGATAATTTACACCTTAGGCTCTGCTTCTAACTTGGGCCCAAATTGTAAAATGGTCTTATCTATTGGCGATTTCGTTCCAATTCACATTCCAAGTAATATTCGGCATGCTAATTACATTGCCGGTTGCCAAATTGCATTATCTCTTATAGTTTCCGAGATATGGACTATCGATAATTTACACCTTAGGCTCTGCTTCTAACTTGGGCCCAAATTGTAAAATGGTCTTATCTATTGGCGATTTCGTTCCAATTCACATTCCAAGTAATATTCGGCATGCTAATTACATTGCCGGTTGCCAAATTGCATTATCTCTTATAGTTTCCGAGATATGGACTATCGATAATTTACACCTTAGGCTCTGCTTCTAACTTGGGCCCAAATTGTAAAATGGTCTTATCTATTGGCGATTTCGTTCTAATTCACATTCCAAGTAATATTCGGCATGCTAATTACATTGCCGGTTGCCAAATTGCATTATCTCTTATAGTTTCCGAGATATGGACTATCGATAATTTACACCTTAGGCTCTGCTTCTAACTTGGGCCCAAATTGTAAAATGGTCTTATCTATTGGCGATTTCGTTCCAATTCACATTCCAAGTAATATTCGGCATGCTAATTACATTGCCGGTTGCCAAATTGCATTATCTCTTATAGTTTCCGAGATATGGACTATCGATAATTTACACCTTAGGCTCTGCTTCTAACTTGGGCCCAAATTGTAAAATGGTCTTATCTATTGGCGATTTCGTTCCAATTCACATTCCAAGTAATATTCGGCATGCTAATTACATTGCCGGTTGCCAAATTGCATTATCTCTTATAGTTTCCGAGATATGGACTATCGATAATTTACACCTTAGGCTCTGCTTCTAACTTGGGCCCAAATTGTAAAATGGTCTTATCTATTGGCGATTTCGTCCCAATTCACATTCCAAGTGATATTCGGCATGCTAATTACATTGCCGTTTGCGAAATTGCATTATCTCTTATAGTTTTCGAGATATGGACTATCGATAATTTACACCTTAGGCTCTGCTTCTAACATGGGCCCAAATTGTAAAATGGTCTTATCTATTGGCGATTTCGTTCCAATTCACATTCCAAGTAATATTCGGCATGCTAATTACATTGCCGGTTGCCAAATTGCATTATCTCTTATAGTTTCCGAGATATGGACTATCGATAATTTACACCATAGGCTCTGCTTCTAACTTGGGCCCAAATTGTAAAATGGTCTTATCTATTGGCGATTTCGTTCCAATTCACATTCCAAGTAATATTCGGCATGCTAATTACATTGCCGGTTGCCAAATTGCATTATCTCTTATAGTTTCCGAGATATGGACTATCGATAATTTACACCTTAGGCTCTGCTTCTAACTTGGGCCCAAATTGTAAAATGGTCTTATCTATTGGCGATTTCGTTCCAATTCACATTCCAAGTAATATTCGGCATGCTAATTACATTGCCGGTTGCCAAATTGCATTATCTCTTATAGTTTCCGAGATATGGACTATCGATAATTTACATCTTAGGGTCTGCTTCTAACTTGGGCCCAAATTGTAAAATGGTCTTATCTATTGGCGATTTCGTTCCAATTCACATTCCAAGTAATATTCGGCATGCTAATTACATTGCCGGTTGCCAAATTGAATTATCTCTTATAGTTTCCGAGATATGGACTATCGATAATTTACACCTTAGGCTCTGCTTCTAACTTGGCCCCAAATTGTAAAATGGTCTTACCTATTGGCGATTTCGTTCCAATTCACATTCCAAGTAATATTCGGCATGCTAATTACATTGCCGGTTGCCAAATTGCATTATCTCTTATAGTTTCCGAGATATGGACTATCGATAATTTACACCTTAGGCTCTGCTTCTAACTTGGGCCCAAATTGTAAAATGGTCTTATCTATTGGCGATTTCGTTCCAATTCACATTCCAAGTAATATTCGGCATGCTAATTACATTGCCGGTTGCCAAATTGCATTATCTCTTATAGTTTCCGAGATATGGACTATCGATAATTTACACCTTAGGCTCTGCTTCTAACTTGGGCCCAAATTGTAAAATGGCCTTATCTATTGGCGATTTCGTTCCAATTCACATTCCAAGTAATATTCGGCATGCTAATTACATTGCCGGTTGCCAAATTGCATTAACTCTTATAGTTTCCGAGATATGGACTATCGATAATTTACACCTTAGGCTCTGCTTCTAACTTGGGCCCAAATTGTAAAATGGTCTTATCTATTGGCGATTTCGTTCCAATTCACATTCCAAGTAATATTCGGCATGCTAATTACATTGCCGGTTGCCAAATTGCATTATCTCTTATAGTTTCCGAGATATGGACTATCGATAATTTACACCATAGGCTCTGCTTATAACTTGGGCCCAAATTGTAAAATGGTCTTATCTATTGGCGATTTCGTTCCAATTCACATTCCAAGTAATATTCGGCATGCTAATTACATTGCCGGTTGCCAAATTGCATTATCTCTTATAGTTTCCGAGATATGGGCTATCGATAATTTACACCTTAGGCTCTGCTTCTAACTTGGGCCCAAATTGTAAAATGGTCTTATCTATTGGCGATTTCGTTCCAATTCACATTCCAAGTAATATTCGGCATGCTAATTACATTGCCGGTTGCCAAATTGCATTATCTCTTATAGTTTACGAGATATGGACTATCGATAATTTACACCTTAGGCTCTGCTTCTAACTTGGGCCCAAATTGTAAAATGGTCTTATCTATTGGCGATTTCGTCCCAATTCACATTCCAAGTGATATTCGGCATGCTAATTACATTGCCGGTTGCGAAATTGCATTATCTCTTATAGTTTCCGAGATATGGACTATCAATAATTTACACCTTAGGCTCTGCTTCTAACTTGGGCCCAAATTGTAAAATGGTCTTATCTATTGGCGATTTCGTTCCAATTCACATTCCAAGTAATATTCGGCATGCTAATTACATTGCCGGTTGCCAAATTGCATTATCTCTTATAGTTTCCGAGATATGGACTATCGATAATTTACACCTTAGGCTCTGCTTCTAACTTGGGCCCAAATTGTAAAATGGCCTTATCTATTGGCGATTTCGTTTCAATTCACATTCCAAGTAATATTCGGCATGCTAATTACATTGCCGGTTGCCAAATTGCATTATCTCTTATAGTTTCCGAGATATGGACTATCGATAATTTACACCTTAGGCTCTGCTTCTAACTTGGGCCCAAATTGTAAAATGGTCTTATCTATTGGCGATTTCGTTCCAATTCACATTCCAAGTAATATTCGGCATGCTAATTACATTGCCGGTTGCCAAATTGCATTATATCTTATAGTTTCCGAGATATGGACTATCCATAATTTACACCTTAGGCTCTGCTTCTAACTTGGGCCCAAATTGTAAAATGGTCTTATCTATTGGCGATTTCGTTCCAATTCACATTCCAAGTAATATTCGGCATGCTAATTACATTGCCGGTTGCGAAATTGCATTATCTCTTATAGTTTCCGAGATATGGACTATCAATAATTTACACCTTAGGCTCTGCTTCTAACTTGGGCCAAAATTGTAAAATGGTCTTATCTATTGGCGATTTCGTTCCAATTCACATTCCAAGTAATATTCGGCATGCTAATTACATTGCCGGTTGCCAAATTGCATTATCTCTTATAGTTTCCGAGATATGGACTATCGATAATTTACACCTTAGGCTGTGCTTCTAACTTGGGCCCAAATCGTAAAATGGTCTTATCTATTGGCGATTTCGTTCCAATTCACATTCCAAGTAATATTCGGCATGCTAATTACATTGCCGGTTGCCAAATTGCATTATCTCTTATAGTTTCCGAGATATGGACTATCGATAATTTACACCTTAGGCTCTGCTTCTAACTTGGGCCCAAATTGTAAAATGGTCTTATCTATTGGCGATTTCGTTCCAATTCACATTCCAAGTAATATTCGGCATGCTAATTACATTGCCGGTTGCCAAATTGCATTAACTCTTATAGTTTCCGAGATATGGACTATCGATAATTTACACCTTAGGCTCTGCTTCTAACTTGGGCCCAAATTGTAAAATGGTCTTATCTATTGGCGATTTCGTTCCAGTTCACATTCCAAGTAATATTCGGCATGCTAATTACATTGCCGGTTGCCAAATTGCATTATCTCTTATAGTTTCCGAGATATGGACTATCGATAATTTACACCATAGGCTCTGCTTATAACTTGGGCCCAAATTGTAAAATGGTCTTATCTATTGGCGATTTCGTTCCAATTCACATTCCAAGTAATATTCGGCATGCTAATTACATTGCCGGTTGCCAAATTGCATTATCTCTTATAGTTTCCGAGATATGGACTATCGATAATTTACACCTTAGGCTCTGCTTCTAACTTGGGCCCAAATTGTAAAATGGTCTTATCTATTGGCGATTTCATTCCAATTCACATTCCAAGTAATATTCGGCATGCTAATTACATTGCCGGTTGCCAAGTTGCATTATCTCTTATAGTTTACGAGATATGGACTATCGATAATTTACACCTTAGGCTCTGCTTCTAACTTGTGCCCAAATTGTAAAATCGTCTTATCTATTGGCGATTTCGTTCCAATTCACATTCCAAGTAATATTCGGCATGCTAATTACATTGCCGGTTGCCAAATTGCATTATCTCTTATAGTTTCCGAGATATGGACTATCGATAATTTACACCTTAGGCTCTGCTTCTAACTTGGGCCCAAATTGTAAAATGGTCTTATCTATTGGCGATTTCGTCCCAATTCACATTCCAAGTGATATTCGGCATGCTAATTACATTGCCGTTTGCGAAATTGCATTATCTCTTATAGCTTCCGAGATATGGACTATCAATAATTTACACTTTAGGCTCTGCTTCTAACTTGGGCCCAAATTGTAAAATGGTCTTATCTATTGGCGATTTCGTTCCAATTCACATTCCAAGTAATATTCGGCATGCTAATTACATTGCCGGTTGCCAAATTGCATTATCTCTTATAGTTTCCGAGATATGGACTATCGATAATTTACACCTTTGGCTCTGCTTCTAACTTGGGCCCAAATTGTAAAATGGTCTTATCTATTGGCGATTTCGTTCCAATTCACATTCCAAGTAATATTCGGCATGCTAATTACATTGCCGGTTGCCAAATTGCATTATCTCTTATAGTTTCCGAGATATGGACTATCGATAATTTACACCTTAGGCTCTGCTTCTAACTTGGGCCCAAATTGTAAAATGGTCTTATCTATTGGCGATTTCGTTCCAATTCACATTCCAAGTAATATTCGGCATGCTAATTACATTGCCGGTTGCCAAATTGCATTATCTCTTATAGTTTCCGAGATATGGACTATCGATAATTTACACCATAGGCTCTGCTTCTAACTTGGGCCCAAGGTGTAAAATGGTCTTATCTATTGGCGATTTCGTTCCAATTCACATTCCAAGTAATATTCGGCATGCTAATTACATTTCCGGTTGCCAAATTGCATTATCTCTTATAGTTTCCGAGATATGGACTATCGATAATTTACATACCTTAGGCTCTGCTTCTAACTTGGGCCCAAATTGTAAAATGGTCTTATCTATTGGCGATTTCGTTCCAATTCACATTCCAAGTAATATTCGGCATGCTAATTACATTGCCGGTTGCCAAATTGCATTATCTCTTATAGTTTCCGAGATATGGACTATCGATAATTTACACCTTAGGCTCTGCTTCTAACTTGGGCCCAAATTGTAAAATGGTCTTATCTATTGGCGATTTCGTTCCAATTCACATTCCAAGTAATATTCGGCATGCTAATTACATTGCCGGTTGCCAAATTGAATTATCTCTTATAGTTTCCGAGATATGGACTATCGATAATTTACACCTTAGGCTCTGCTTCTAACTTGGGCCCAAATTGTAAAATGGTCTTACCTATTGGCGATTTCGTTCCAATTCACATTCCAAGTAATACTCGGCATGCTAATTACATTGCCGGTTGCCAAATTGCATTATCTCTTATAGTTTCCGAGATATGGACTATCGATAATTTACACCTTAGGCTCTGCTTCTAACTTGGGCCCAAATTGTAAAATGGTCTTATCTATTGGCGATTTCGTCCCAATTCACATTCCAAGTGATATTCGGCATGCTAATTACATTGCCGGTTGCGAAATTGCATTATCTCTTATAGTTTCCGAGATATGGACTATCAATAATTTACACCTTAGGCTCTGCTTCTAACTTGGGCCCAAATTGTAAAATGGTCTTATCTATTGGCGATTTCGTTCCAATTCACATTCCAAGTAATATTCGGCATGCTAATTACATTGCCGGTTGCTAAATTGCATTATCTCTTATAGTTTCCGAGATATGGACTATCGATAATTTACACCTTAGGCTCTGCTTCTAACTTGGGCCCAAATTGTAAAATGGTCTTATCTATTGGCGATTTCGTTCCAATTCACATTCCAAGTAATATTCGGCATGCTAATTACATTGCCGGTTGCCAAATTGCATTATCTCTTATAGTTTCCGAGATATGGACTATCGATAATTTACACCTTAGGCTCTGCTTCTAACTTGGGCCCAAATTGTAAAATGGTTTTATCTATTGGCGATTTCGTTCCAATTCACATTCCATGTAATATTCGGCATGCTAATTACATTGCCGGTTGCAAAATTGCATTATCTCTTATAGTTTCCGAGATATGGACTATCGATAATTTACACCTTAGGCTCTGCTTCTAACTTGGGCCCAAATTGTAAAATGGTCTTATCTATTGGCGATTTCGTTCCAATTCACATTCCAAGTAATATTCGGCATGCTAATTACATTGCCGGTTGCCAAATTGAATTATCTCTTATAGTTTCCGAGATATGGACTATCGATAATTTACACCTTAGGCTCTGCTTCTAACTTGGGCCCAAATTGTAAAATGGTCTTACCTATTGGCGATTTCGTTCCAATTCACATTCCAAGTAATATTCGGCATGCTAATTACATTGCCGGTTGCCAAATTGCATTATCTCTTAGTTTCCGAGATATGGACTATCGATAATTTACACCTTAGGCTCTGCTTCTAACTTGGGCCCAAATTGTAAAATGGTCTTATCTATTGGCGATTTCGTTCCAATTCACATTCCAAGTAATATTCGGCATGCTAATTACATTGCCGGTTGCCAAATTGCATTATCTCTTATAGTTTCCGAGATATGGACTATCGATAATTTACACCTTAGGCTCTGCTTCTAACTTGGGCCCAAATTGTAAAATGGTCTTATCTATTGGCGATTTCGTTCCAATTCACATTCCAAGTAATATTCGGCATGCTAATTACATTGCCGGTTGCCAAATTGCATTATCTCTTATAGTTTCCGAGATATGGACTATCGATAATTTACACCTTAGGCTCTGCTTCTAACTTGGGCCCAAATTGTAAAATGGTCTTATCTATTGGCGATTTCGTTCTAATTCACATTCCAAGTAATATTCGGCATGCTAATTACATTGCCGGTTGCCAAATTGCATTATCTCTTATAGTTTCCGAGATATGGACTATCGATAATTTACACCTTAGGCTCTGCTTCTAACTTGGGCCCAAATTGTAAAATGGTCTTATCTATTGGCGATTTCGTTCCAATTCACATTCCAAGTAATATTCGGCATGCTAATTACATTGCCGGTTGCCAAATTGCATTATCTCTTATAGTTTCCGAGATATGGACTATCGATAATTTACACCTTAGGCTCTGCTTCTAACTTGGGCCCAAATTGTAAAATGGTCTTATCTATTGGCGATTTCGTTCCAATTCACACTCCAAGTAATATTCGGCATGCTAATTACATTGCCGGTTGCGAAATTGCATTATCTCTTATAGTTTCCGAGATATGGACTATCGATAATTTACACCTTAGGCTCTGCTTCTAACTTGGGCCCAAATTGTAAAATGGTCTTATCTATTGGCGATTTCGTTCCAATTCACATTCCAAGTAATATTCGGCATGCTAATTACATTGCCGGTTGCCAAATTGCATTATCTCTTATAGTTTCCGAGATATGGACTATCGATAATTTACACCTTAGGCTCTGCTTCTAACTTGGGCCCAAATTGTAAAATGGTCTTCTCTATTGGCGATTTCGTCCCAATTCACATTCCAAGTAATATTCGGCATGCTAATTACATTGCCGTTTGCGAAATTGCATTATCTCTTATAGTTTCAGAGATATGGACTATCGATAATTTACACCTTAGGCTCTGCTTCTAACTTGGGCCCAAATTGTAAAATGGTCTTATCTATTGGCGATTTCGTTCCAATTCACATTCCAAGTAATATTCGGCATGCTAATTACATTGCCGGTTGCCAAATTGCATTATCTCTTATAGTTTCCGAGATATGGACTATCGATAATTTACACCTTAGGCTCTGCTTCTAACTTGGGCCCAAATTGTAAAATGGTCTTATCTATTGGCGATTTCGTTCCAATTCACATTCCAAGTAATATTCGGCATGCTAATTACATTGCCGGTTGCCAAATTGAATTATCTCTTATAGTTTCCGAGATATGGACTATCGATAAATTACACCTTAGGCTCTGCTTCTAACTTGGCCCCAAATTGTAAAATGGTCTTACCTATTGGCGATTTCGTTCCAATTCACATTCCAAGTAATATTCGGCATGCTAATTACATTGCCGGTTGCCAAATTGCATTATCTCTTATAGTTTCCGAGATATGGACTATCGATAATTTACACCTTAGGCTCTGCTTCTAACTTGGGCCCAAATTGTAAAATGGTCTTATCTATTGGCGATTTCGTTCCAATTCACATTCCAAGTAATATTCGGCATGCTAATTACATTGCCGGTTGCCAAATTGCATTATCTCTTATAGTTTCCGAGATATGGACTATCGATAATTTACACCTTAGGCTCTGCTTCTAACTTGGGCCCAAATTGTAAAATGGTCTTATCTATTGGCGATTTCGTTCCAATTCACATTCCAAGTAATATTCGGCATGCTAATTACATTGCCGGTTGCCAAATTGCATTAACTCTTATAGTTTCCGAGATATGGACTATCGATAATTTACACCTTAGGCTCTGCTTCTAACTTGGGCCCAAATTGTAAAATGGTCTTATCTATTGGCGATTTCGTTCCAATTCACATTCCAAGTAATATTCGGCATGCTAATTACATTGCCGGTTGCCAAATTGCATTATCTCTTATAGTTTCCGAGATATGGACTATCGATAATTTACACCATAGGCTCTGCTTATAACTTGGGCCCAAATTGTAAAATGGTCTTATCTATTGGCGATTTCGTTCCAATTCACATTCCAAGTAATATTCGGCATGCTAATTACATTGCCGGTTGCCAAATTGAATTATCTCTTATAGTTTCCGAGATATGGGCTATCGATAATTTACACCTTAGGCTCTGCTTCTAACTTGGGCCCAAATTGTAAAATGGTCTTATCTATTGGCGATTTCGTTCCAATTCACATTCCAAGTAATATTCGGCATGCTAATTACATTGCCGGTTGCCAAATTGCATTATCTCTTATAGTTTACGAGATAAGGACTATCGATAATTTACACCTTAGGCTCTGCTTCTAACTTGGGCCCAAATTGTAAAATGGTCTTATCTATTGGCGATTTCGTCCCAATTCACATTCCAAGTGATATTCGGCATGCTAATTACATTGCCGGTTGCGAAATTGCATTATCTCTTATAGTTTCCGAGATATGGACTATCAATAATTTACACCTTAGGCTATGCTTCTAACTTGGGCCCAAATTGTAAAATGGTCTTATCTATTGGCGATTTCGTTCCAATTCACACTCCAAGTAATATTCGGCATGCTAATTACATTGCCGGTTGCCAAATTGCATTATCTCTTATAGTTTCCGAGATATGGACTATCGATAATTTGCACCTTAGGCTCTGCTTCTAACTTGGGCCCAAATTGTAAAATGGCCTTATCTATTGGCGATTTCGTTTCAATTCACATTCCAAGTAATATTCGGCATGCTAATTACATTGCCGGTTGCCAAATTGCATTATCTCTTATAGTTTCCGAGATATGGACTATCGATAATTTACACCTTAGGCTCTGCTTCTAACTTGGGCCCAAATTGTAAAATGGTCTTATCTATTGGCGATTTCGTTCCAATTCACATTCCAAGTAATATTCGGCATGCTAATTACATTGCCGGTTGCCAAATTGCATTATATCTTATAGTTTCCGAGATATGGACTATCAATAATTTACACCTTAGGCTCTGCTTCTAACTTGGGCCCAAATTGTAAAATGGTCTTATCTATTGGCGATTTCGTTCCAATTCACATTCCAAGTAATATTCGGCATGCTAATTACATTGCCGGTTGCGAAATTGCATTATCTCTTATAGTTTCCGAGATATGGACTATCAATAATTTACACCTTAGGCTCTGCTTCTAACTTGGGCCCAAATTGTAAAATGGTCTTATCTATTGGCGATTTCGTTCCAATTCACATTCCAAGTAATATTCGGCATGCTAATTACATTGCCGGTTGCCAAATTGCATTATCTCTTATAGTTTCCGAGATATGGACTATCGATAATTTACACCTTAGGCTGTGCTTCTAACTTGGGCCCAAATCGTAAAATGGTCTTATCTATTGGCGATTTCGTTCCAATTCACATTCCAAGTAATATTCGGCATGCTAATTACATTGCCGGTTGCCAAATTGCATTATCTCTTATAGTTTCCGAGATATGGACTATCGATAATTTACACCTTAGGCTCTGCTTCTAACTTGGGCCCAAATTGTAAAATGGTCTTATCTATTGGCGATTTCGTTCCAATTCACATTCCAAGTAATATTCGGCATGCTAATTACATTGCCGGTTGCCAAATTGCATTAACTCTTATAGTTTCCGAGATATGGACTATCGATAATTTACACCTTAGGCTCTGCTTCTAACTTGGGCCCAAATTGTAAAATGGTCTTATCTATTGGCGATTTCGTTCCAGTTCACATTCCAAGTAATATTCGGCATGCTAATTACATTGCCGGTTGCCAAATTGCATTATCTCTTATAGTTTCCGAGATATGGACTATCGATAATTTACACCATAGGCTCTGCTTATAACTTGGGCCCAAATTGTAAAATGGTCTTATCTATTGGCGATTTCGTTCCAGTTCACATCGATCGAAGTAATATTCGGCATGCTAATTACATTGCCGGTTGCCAAATTGCATTATCTCTTATAGTTTCCGAGATATGGACTATCGATAATTTACACCATAGGCTCTGCTTATAACTTGGGCCCAAATTGTAAAATGGTCTTATCTATTGGCGATTTCGTTCCAATTCACATTCCAAGTAATATTCGGCATGCTAATTACATTGCCGGTTGCCAAATTGCATTATCTCTTATAGTTTCCGAGATATGGACTATCGATAATTTACACCTTAGGCTCTGCTTCTAACTTGGGCCCAAATTGTAAAATGGTCTTATCTATTGGCGATTTCATTCCAATTCACATTCCAAGTAATATTCGGCATGCTAATTACATTGCCGGTTGCCAAATTGCATTATCTCTTATAGTTTACGAGATATGGACTATCGATAATTTACACCTTAGGCTCTGCTTCTAACTTATGCCCAAATTGTAAAATGGTCTTATCTATTGGCGATTTCGTTCCAATTCACATTCCAAGTAATATTCGGCATGCTAATTACATTGCCGGTTGCCAAATTGCATTATCTCTTATAGTTTCCGAGATATGGACTATCGATAATTTACACCTTAGGCTCTGCTTCTAACTTGGGCCCAAATTGTAAAATGGTCTTATCTATTGGCGATTTCGTCCCAATTCACATTCCAAGTGATATTCGGCATGCTAATTACATTGCCGTTTGCGAAATTGCATTATCTCTTATAGTTTTCGAGATATGGACTATCGATAATTTACACCTTAGGCTCTGCTTCTAACATGGGCCCAAATTGTAAAATGGTCTTATCTATTGGCGATTTCGTTCCAATTCACATTCCAAGTAATATTCGGCATGCTAATTACATTGCCGGTTGCCAAATTGCATTATCTCTTATAGTTTCCGAGATATGGACTATCGATAATTTACACCATAGGCTCTGCTTCTAACTTGGGCCCAAATTGTAAAATGGTCTTATCTATTGGCGATTTCGTTCCAATTCACATTCCAAGTAATATTCGGCATGCTAATTACATTGCCGGTTGCCAAATTGCATTATCTCTTATAGTTTCCGAGATATGGACTATCGATAATTTACACCTTAGGCTCTGCTTCTAACTTGGGCCCAAATTGTAAAATGGTCTTATCTATTGGCGATTTCGTTCCAATTCACATTCCAAGTAATATTCGGCATGCTAATTACATTGCCGGTTGCCAAATTGCATTATCTCTTATAGTTTCCGAGATATGGACTATCGATAATTTACATCTTAGGGTCTGCTTCTAACTTGGGCCCAAATTGTAAAATGGTCTTATCTATTGGCGATTTCGTTCCAATTCACATTCCAAGTAATATTCGGCATGCTAATTACATTGCCGGTTGCCAAATTGAATTATCTCTTATAGTTTCCGAGATATGGACTATCGATAATTTACACCTTAGGCTCTGCTTCTAACTTGGCCCCAAATTGTAAAATGGTCTTACCTATTGGCGATTTCGTTCCAATTCACATTCCAAGTAATATTCGGCATGCTAATTACATTGCCGGTTGCCAAATTGCATTATCTCTTATAGTTTCCGAGATATGGACTATCGATAATTTACACCTTAGGCTCTGCTTCTAACTTGGGCCCAATTTGTAAAATGGTCTTATCTATTGGCGATTTCGTTCCAATTCACATTCCAAGTAATATTCGGCATGCTAATTACATTGCCGGTTGCCAAATTGCATTATCTCTTATAGTTTCCGAGATATGGACTATCGATAATTTACACCTTAGGCTCTGCTTCTAACTTGGGCCCAAATTGTAAAATGGTCTTATCTATTGGCGATTTCGTTCCAATTCACATTCCAAGTAATATTCGGCATGCTAATTACATTGCCGGTTGCCAAATTGCATTAACTCTTATAGTTTCCGAGATATGGACTATCGATAATTTACACCTTAGGCTCTGCTTCTAACTTGGGCCCAAATTGTAAAATGGTCTTATCTATTGGCGATTTCGTTCCAATTCACATTCCAAGTAATATTCGGCATGCTAATTACATTGCCGGTTGCCAAATTGCATTATCTCTTATAGTTTCCGAGATATGGACTATCGATAATTTACACCATAGGCTCTGCTTATAACTTGGGCCCAAATTGTAAAATGGTCTTATCTATTGGCGATTTCGTTCCAATTCACATTCCAAGTAATATTCGGCATGCTAATTACATTGCCGGTTGCCAAATTGCATTATCTCTTATAGTTTCCGAGATATGGGCTATCGATAATTTACACCTTAGGCTCTGCTTCTAACTTGGGCCCAAATTGTAAAATGGTCTTATCTATTGGCGATTTCGTTCCAATTCACATTCCAAGTAATATTCGGCATGCTAATTACATTGCCGGTTGCCAAATTGCATTATCTCTTATAGTTTACGAGATATGGACTATCGATAATTTACACCTTAGGCTCTGCTTCTAACTTGGGCCCAAATTGTAAAATGGTCTTATCTATTGGCGATTTCGTCCCAATTCACATTCCAAGTGATATTCGGCATGCTAATTACATTGCCGGTTGCGAAATTGCATTATCTCTTATAGTTTCCGAGATATGGACTATCAATAATTTACACCTTAGGCTCTGCTTCTAACTTGGGCCCAAATTGTAAAATGGTCTTATCTATTGGCGATTTCGTTCCAATTCACATTCCAAGTAATATTCGGCATGCTAATTACATTGCCGGTTGCCAAATTGCATTATCTCTTATAGTTTCCGAGATATGGACTATCGATAATTTACACCTTAGGCTCTGCTTCTAACTTGGGCCCAAATTGTAAAATGGCCTTATCTATTGGCGATTTCGTTTCAATTCACATTCCAAGTAATATTCGGCATGCTAATTACATTGCCGGTTGCCAAATTGCATTATCTCTTATAGTTTCCGAGATATGGACTATCGATAATTTACACCTTAGGCTCTGCTTCTAACTTGGGCCCAAATTGTAAAATGGTCTTATCTATTGGCGATTTCGTTCCAATTCACATTCCAAGTAATATTCGGCATGCTAATTACATTGCCGGTTGCCAAATTGCATTATATCTTATAGTTTCCGAGATATGGACTATCAATAATTTACACCTTAGGCTCTGCTTCTAACTTGGGCCCAAATTGTAAAATGGTCTTATCTATTGGCGATTTCGTTCCAATTCACATTCCAAGTAATATTCGGCATGCTAATTACATTGCCGGTTGCGAAATTGCATTATCTCTTATAGTTTCCGAGATATGGACTATCAATAATTTACACCTTAGGCTCTGCTTCTAACTTGGGCCCAAATTGTAAAATGGTCTTATCTATTGGCGATTTCGTTCCAATTCACATTCCAAGTAATATTCGGCATGCTAATTACATTGCCGGTTGCCAAATTGCATTATCTCTTATAGTTTCCGAGATATGGACTATCGATAATTTACACCTTAGGCTGTGCTTCTAACTTGGGCCCAAATCGTAAAATGGTCTTATCTATTGGCGATTTCGTTCCAATTCACATTCCAAGTAATATTCGGCATGCTAATTACATTGCCGGTTGCCAAATTGCATTATCTCTTATAGTTTCCGAGATATGGACTATCGATAATTTACACCTTAGGCTCTGCTTCTAACTTGGGCCCAAATTGTAAAATGGTCTTATCTATTGGCGATTTCGTTCCAATTCACATTCCAAGTAATATTCGGCATGCTAATTACATTGCCGGTTGCCAAATTGCATTAACTCTTATAGTTTCCGAGATATGGACTATCGATAATTTACACCTTAGGCTCTGCTTCTAACTTGGGCCCAAATTGTAAAATGGTCTTATCTATTGGCGATTTCGTTCCAGTTCACATTCCAAGTAATATTCGGCATGCTAATTACATTGCCGGTTGCCAAATTGCATTATCTCTTATAGTTTCCGAGATATGGACTATCGATAATTTACACCATAGGCTCTGCTTATAACTTGGGCCCAAATTGTAAAATGGTCTTATCTATTGGCGATTTCGTTCCAATTCACATTCCATGTAATATTCGGCATGCTAATTACATTGCCGGTTGCCAAATTGCATTATCTCTTATAGTTTCCGAGATATGGACTATCGATAATTTACACCTTAGGCTCTGCTTCTAACTTGGGCCCAAATTGTAAAATGGTCTTATCTATTGGCGATTTCATTCCAATTCACATTCCAAGTAATATTCGGCATGCTAATTACATTGCCGGTTGCCAAATTGCATTATCTCTTATAGTTTACGAGATATGGACTATCGATAATTTACACCTTAGGCTCTGCTTCTAACTTGTGCCCAAATTGTAAAATGGTCTTATCTATTGGCGATTTCGTTCCAATTCACATTCCAAGTAATATTCGGCATGCTAATTACATTGCCGGTTGCCAAATTGCATTATCTCTTATAGTTTCCGAGATATGGACTATCGATAATTTACACCTTAGGCTCTGCTTCTAACTTGGGCCCAAATTGTAAAATGGTCTTATCTATTGGCGATTTCGTCCCAATTCACATTCCAAGTGATATTCGGCATGCTAATTACATTGCCGTTTGCGAAATTGCATTATCTCTTATAGCTTCCGAGATATGGACTATCAATAATTTACACTTTAGGCTCTGCTTCTAACTTGGGCCCAAATTGTAAAATGGTCTTATCTATTGGCGATTTCGTTCCAATTCACATTCCAAGTAATATTCGGCATGCTAATTACATTGCCGGTTGCCAAATTGCATTATCTCTTATAGTTTCCGAGATATGGACTATCGATAATTTACACCTTAGGCTCTGCTTCTAACTTGGGCCCAAATTGTAAAATGGTCTTATCTATTGGCGATTTCGTTCCAATTCACATTCCAAGTAATATTCGGCATGCTAATTACATTGCCGGTTGCCAAATTGCATTATCTCTTATAGTTTCCGAGATATGGACTATCGATAATTTACACCTTAGGCTCTGCTTCTAACTTGGGCCCAAATTGTAAAATGGTCTTATCTATTGGCGATTTCGTTCCAATTCACATTCCAAGTAATATTCGGCATGCTAATTACATTGCCGGTTGCCAAATTGCATTATCTCTTATAGTTTCCGAGATATGGACTATCGATAATTTACACCTTAGGCTCTGCTTCTAACTTGGGCCCAAATTGTAAAATGGCCTTATCTATTGGCGATTTCGTTCCAATTCACATTCCAAGTAATATTCGGCATGCTAATTACATTGCCGGTTGCCAAATTGCATTATCTCTTATAGTTTCCGTGATATGGACTATCGATAATTTACACCTTAGGCTCTGCTTCTAACTTGGGCCCAAATTGTAAAATGGTCTTACCTATTGGCGATTTCGTTCCAATTCACACTCCAAGTAATATTCGGCATGCTAATTACATTGCCGGTTGCGAAATTGCATTATCTCTTATAGTTTCCGAGATATGGACTATAAATAATTTACACCTTAGGCTCTGCTTCTAACTTGGGCCCAAATTGTAAAATGGCCTTATCTATTGGCGATTTCGTTCCAATTCACATTCCAAGTAATATTCGGCATGCTAATTACATTGCCGGTTGCCAAATTGCATTATCTCTTATAGTTTCCGAGATCTGGACTCTCGATAATTTACACCTTAGGCTCTGCTTCTAACTTGGGCCCAAATTGTAAAATGGTCTTATCTATTGGCGATTTCGTTCCAATTCACATTCCAAGTAATATTCGGCATGCTAATTACATTGCCGGTTGCCAAATTGCATTATCTCTTATAGTTTCCGAGATATGGACTATCGATAATTTACACCTTAGGCTCTGCTTCTAACTTGGGCCCAAATTGTAAAATGGTCTTATCTATTGGCGATTTCGTCCCAATTCACATTCCAAGTGATATTCGGCATGCTAATTACATTGCCGATTGCGAAATTGCATTATCTCTTATAGTTTCCGAGATATGGACTATCAATAATTTACACCTTAGGCTCTGCTTCTAACTTGGGCCCAAATTGTAAAATGGTCTTATCTATTGGCGATTTCGTTCCAATTCACATTCCAAGTAATATTCGGCATGCTAATTACATTGCCGGTTGCCAAATTGCATTATCTCTTATAGTTTCCGAGATATGGACTATCGATAATTTACACCTTAGGCTCTGCTTCTAACTTGGGCCCAAATTGTAAAATGGTCTTGTCTATTGGCGATTTCGTTCCAATTCACATTCCAAGTAATACTCGGCATGCTAATTACATTGCCGGTTGCCAACTTGCATTATCTCTTATAGTTTCCGAGATATGGACTATCGATAATTTACACCTTAGGCTCTGCTTCTAACTTGGGCCCAAATTGTAAAATGGTCTTATCTATTGGCGATTTCGTTCCAATTCACATTCCAAGTAATATTCGGCATGCTAATTACATTGCCGGTTGCCAAATTGCATTATCTCTTATAGTTTCCGAGATATGGACTATCGATAATTTACACCTTAGGCTCTGCTTCTAACTTGGGCCCAAATTGTAAAATGGTCTTATCTATTGGCGATTTCGTTCCAATTCACACTCCAAGTAATATTCGGCATGCTAATTACATTGCCGGTTGCGAAATTGCATTATCTCTTATAGTTTCTGAGATATGGACTATCAATAATTTACACCTTAGGCTCTGCTTCTAACTTGGGCCCAAATTGTAAAATGGTCTTATCTATTGGCGATTTCGTTATAATTCACATTCCAAGTAATATTCGGCATGCTAATTACATTGCCGGTTGCCAAATTGCATTATCTCTTATAGTTTCCGAGATATGGACTATCGATAATTTACACCTTAGCCTCTGCTTCTAACTTGGGCCCAAATTGTAAAATGGTCTTATTTATTGGCGTTTTCGTTCCAATTCACATTCCAAGTAATATTCGGCATGCTAATTACATTGCCGGTTGCCAAATTGCATTATCTCTTATAGTTTCCGAGATATGGACTATCGATAATTTACACCTTAGGCTCTGCTTCTAACTTGGGCCCAAATTGTAAAATGGTCTTATCTATTGGCGATTTCGTTCCAATTCACATTCCAAGTAATATTCGGCATGCTAATTACATTGCCGGTTGCCAAATTGCATTATCTCTTATAGTTTCCGAGATATGGACTATCGATAATTTACACCTTAGGCTCTGCTTCTAACTTGGGCCCAAATCGTAAAATGGTCTTATCTATTGGCGATTTCGTTCCAATTCACATTCCAAGTAATATTCGGCATGCTAATTACATTGCCGGTTGCCAAATTGCATTATCTCTTATAGTTTCCGAGATATGGACTATCGATAATTTACACCTTAGGCTCTGCTTCTAACTTGGGCCCAAATTGTAAAATGGTCTTATCTATTGGCGATTTCGTTCCAATTCACATTCCAAGTAATATTCGGCATGCTAATTACATTGCCGGTTGCCAAATTGCATTAACTCTTATAGTTTCCGAGATATGGACTATCGATTATTTACACCTTAGGCTCTGCTTCTAACTTGGGCCCAAATTGTAAAATGGTCTTATCTATTGGCGATTTCGTTCCAATTCACATTCCAAGTAATATTCGGCATGCTAATTACATTGCCGGTTGCCAAATTGCATTATCTCTTATAGTTTCCGAGATATGGACTATCGATAATTTACACCATAGGCTCTGCTTATAACTTGGGCCCAAATTGTAAAATGGTCTTATCTATTGGCGATTTCGTTCCAATTCACATTCCAAGTAATATTCGGCATGCTAATTACATTGCCGGTTGCCAAATTGCATTATCTCTTATAGTTTCCGAGATATGGTCTATCGATAATTTACACCTTAGGCTCTGCTTCTAACTTGGGCCCAAATTGTAAAATGGTCTTATCTATTGGCGATTTCGTTCCAATTCACATTCCAAGTAATATTCTTCATGCTAATTACAATGCCGGTTGCCAAATTGCATTATCTCTTATAGTTTCCGAGATATGGACTATCGATAATTTACACCTTAGGCTCTGCTTCTAACTTGGGCCCAAATTGTAAAATGGTCTTATCTATTGGCGATTTCGTTCCAATTCACATTCCAAGTAATATTCGGCATGCTAATTACATTGCCGGTTGCCAAATTGCATTATCTCTTATAGTTTCCGAGATATGGACTATCGATAATTTACACCTTTGGCTCTGCTTCTAACTTGGGCCCAAATTGTAAAATGGTCTTATCTATTGGCGATTTCGTCCCAATTCACATTCCAAGTGATATTCGGCATGCTAATTACATTGCCGGTTGCGAAATTGCATTATCTCTTATAGTTTCCGAGATATGGACTATCAATAATTTACACCTTAGGCTCTGCTTCTAACTTGGGCCCAAATTGTAAAATGGTCTTATCTATTGGCGATTTCGTTCCAATTCACACTCCAAGTAATATTCGGCATGCTAATTACATTGCCGGTTGCGAAATTGCATTATCTCTTATAGTTTCCGAGATATGGACTATCAATAATTTACACCTTAGGCTCTGCTTCTAACTTGGGCCCAAATTGTAAAATGGTCTTATCAATTGGCGATTTCGTTCCAATTCACATTCCAAGTAATATTCGGCATGCTAATTACATTGCCGGTTGCCAAATTGCATTATCTCTTATAGTTTCCGAGATATGGACTATCGATAATTTACACCTTAGCCTCTGCTTCTAACTTGGGCCCAAATTGTAAAATGGTCTTATCTATTGGCGTTTTCGTTCCAATTCACATTCCAAGTAATATTCGGCATGCTAATTACATTGCCGGTTGCCAAATTGCATTATCTCTTATAGTTTCCGAGATATGGACTATCGATAATTTACACCTTAGGCTCTGCTTCTAACTTGGGCCCAAATTGTAAAATGGTCTTATCTATTGGCGATTTCGTTCCAATTCACATTCCAAGTAATATTCGGCATGCTAATTACATTGCCGGTTGCCAAATTGCATTATCTCTTATAGTTTCCGAGATATGGACTATCGATAATTTACACCTTAGGCTCTGCTTCTAACTTGGGCCCAAATCGTAAAATGGTCTTATCTATTGGCGATTTCGTTCCAATTCACATTCCAAGTAATATTCGGCATGCTAATTACATTGCCGGTTGCCAAATTGCATTATCTCTTATAGTTTCCGAGATATGGACTATCGAAAATTTACACCTTAGGCTCTGCTTCTAACTTGGGCCCAAATTGTAAAATGGTCTTATCTATTGGCGATTTCGTTTCAATTCACATTCCAAGTAATATTCGGCATGCTAATTACATTGCCGGTTGCCAAATTGCATTAACTCTTATAGTTTCCGAGATATGGACTATCGATAATTTACACCTTAGGCTCTGCTTCTAACTTGGGCCCAAATTGTAAAATGGTCTTATCTATTGGCGATTTCGTTCCAATTCACATTCCAAGTAATATTCGGCATGCTAATTACATTGCCGGTTGCCAAATTGCATTATCTCTTATAGTTTCCGAGATATGGACTATCGATTATTTACACCATAGGCTCTGCTTATAACTTGGGCCCAAATTGTAAAATGGTCTTATCTATTGGCGATTTCGTTCCAATTCACATTCCAAGTAATATTCGGCATGCTAATTACATTGCCGGTTGCCAAATTGCATTATCTCTTATAGTTTCCGAGATATGGACTATCGATAATTTACACCTTAGGCTCTGCTTCTAACTTGGGCCCAAATTGTAAAATGGTCTTATCTATTGGCGATTTCGTTCCAATTCACATTCCAAGTAATATTCGGCATGCTAATTACATTGCCGGTTGCCAAATTGCATTATCTCTTATAGTTTCCGAGATATGGACTATCGATAATTTACACCTTAGGCTCTGCTTCTAACTTGGGCCCAAATTGTAAAATGGTCTTATCTATTGGCGATTTCGTTCCAATTCACATTCCAAGTAATATTCGGCATGCTAATTACATTGCCGGTTGCCAAATTGCATTATCTCTTATAGTTTCCGAGATATGGACTATCGATAATTTACACCTTTGGCTCTGCTTCTAACTTGGGCCCAAATTGTAAAATGGTCTTATCTATTGGCGATTTCGTCCCAATTCACATTCCAAGTGATATTCGGCATGCTAATTACATTGCCGGTTGCGAAATTGCATTATCTCTTATAGTTTCCGAGATATGGACTATCAATAATTTACACCTTAGGCTCTGCTTCTAACTTGGGCCCAAATTGTAAAATGGTCTTATCTATTGGCGATTTCGTTCCAATTCACATTCCAAGTAATATTCGGCATGCTAATTACATTGCCGGTTGCCAAATTGCATTATCTCTTATAGTTTCCGAGATATGGACTATCGATAATTTACACCTTAGGCTCTGCTTCTAACTTGGGCCCAAATTGTAAAATGGTCTTATCTATTGGCGATTTCGTTCCAATTCACATTCCAAGTAATATTCGGCATGCTAATTACATTGCAGGTTGCCAAATTGCATTATCTCTTATAGTTTCCGAGATATGGACTATCGATAATTTACACCTTAGGCTCTGCTTCTAACATGGGCCCAAATTGTAAAATGGTCTTATCTATTGGCGATTTCGTTCCAATTCACATTCCAAGTAATATTCGGCATGCTAATTACATTGCCGGTTGCCAATTTGCATTATCTCTTATAGTTTCCGAGATATGGACTATCCATAATTTACACCTTAAGCTCTGCTTCTAACTTGGGCCCAAATTGTAAAATGGTCTTATCTATTGGCGATTTCGTTCCAATTCACATTCCAAGTAATACTCGGCATGCTAATTACATTGCCGGTTGCCAAATTGCATTATCTCTTATAGTTTCCGAGATATGGACTATCGATAATTTACACCTTAGGCTCTGCTTCTAACTTGGGCCCAAATTGTAAAATGGTCTTATCTATTGGCGATTTCGTTCCAATTCACATTCCAAGTAATATTCGGCATGCTAATTACATTGCCGGTTGCCAAATTGCATTATCTCTTATAGTTTCCGAGATATGGACTATCGATAATTTACACCATAGGCTCTGCTTCTAACTTGGGCCCAAATTGTAAAATGGTCTTATCTATTGGCGATTTCGTTCCAATTCACATTCCAAGTAATATTCGGCATGCTAATTACATTGCCGGTTGCCAAATTGCATTATCTCTTATAGTTTCCGAGATATGGACTATCGATAATTTACACCTTAGGCTCTGCTTCTAACTTGGGCCCAAATTGTAAAATGGTCTTATCTATTGGCGATTTCGTTCCAATTCACATTCCAAGTAATATTCGGCATGCTAATTACATTGCCGGTTGCCAAATTGCATTATCTCTTATAGTTTCCGAGATATGGACTATCGATAATTTACATCTTAGGGTCTGCTTCTAACTTGGGCCCAAATTGTAAAATGGTCTTATCTATTGGCGATTTCGTTCCAATTCACATTCCAAGTAATATTCGGCATGCTAATTACATTGCCGGTTGCCAAATTGAATTATCTCTTATAGTTTCCGAGATATGGACTATCGATAATTTACACCTTAGGCTCTGCTTCTAACTTGGCCCCAAATTGTAAAATGGTCTTACCTATTGGCGATTTCGTTCCAATTCACATTCCAAGTAATATTCGGCATGCTAATTACATTGCCGGTTGCCAAATTGCATTATCTCTTATAGTTTCCGAGATATGGACTATCGATAATTTACACCTTAGGCTCTGCTTCTAACTTGGGCCCAAATTGTAAAATGGTCTTATCTATTGGCGATTTCGTTCCAATTCACATTCCAAGTAATATTCGGCATGCTAATTACATTGCCGGTTGCCAAATTGCATTATCTCTTATAGTTTCCGAGATATGGACTATCGATAATTTACACCTTAGGCTCTGCTTCTAACTTGGGCCCAAATTGTAAAATGGTCTTATCTATTGGCGATTTCGTTCCAATTCACATTCCAAGTAATATTCGGCATGCTAATTACATTGCCGGTTGCCAAATTGCATTAACTCTTATAGTTTCCGAGATATGGACTATCGATAATTTACACCTTAGGCTCTGCTTCTAACTTGGGCCCAAATTGTAAAATGGTCTTATCTATTGGCGATTTCGTTCCAATTCACACTCCAAGTAATATTCGGCATGCTAATTACATTGCCGGTTGCGAAATTGCATTATCTCTTATAGTTTCCGAGATATGGACTATCAATAATTTACACCTTAGGCTCTGCTTCTAACTTGGGCCCAAATTGTAAAATGGTCTTATCAATTGGCGATTTCGTTCCAATTCACATTCCAAGTAATATTCGGCATGCTAATTACATTGCCGGTTGCCAAATTGCATTATCTCTTATAGTTTCCGAGATATGGACTATCGATAATTTACACCTTAGCCTCTGCTTCTAACTTGGGCCCAAATTGTAAAATGGTCTTATCTATTGGCGTTTTCGTTCCAATTCACATTCCAAGTAATATTCGGCATGCTAATTACATTGCCGGTTGCCAAATTGCATTATCTCTTATAGTTTCCGAGATATGGACTATCGATAATTTACACCTTAGGCTCTGCTTCTAACTTGGGCCCAAATTGTAAAATGGTCTTATCTATTGGCGATTTCGTTCCAATTCACATTCCAAGTAATATTCGGCATGCTAATTACATTGCCGGTTGCCAAATTGCATTATCTCTTATAGTTTCCGAGATATGGACTATCGATAATTTACACCTTAGGCTCTGCTTCTAACTTGGGCCCAAATCGTAAAATGGTCTTATCTATTGGCGATTTCGTTCCAATTCACATTCCAAGTAATATTCGGCATGCTAATTACATTGCCGGTTGCCAAATTGCATTATCTCTTATAGTTTCCGAGATATGGACTATCGAAAATTTACACCTTAGGCTCTGCTTCTAACTTGGGCCCAAATTGTAAAATGGTCTTATCTATTGGCGATTTCGTTTCAATTCACATTCCAAGTAATATTCGGCATGCTAATTACATTGCCGGTTGCCAAATTGCATTAACTCTTATAGTTTCCGAGATATGGACTATCGATAATTTACACCTTAGGCTCTGCTTCTAACTTGGGCCCAAATTGTAAAATGGTCTTATCTATTGGCGATTTCGTTCCAATTCACATTCCAAGTAATATTCGGCATGCTAATTACATTGCCGGTTGCCAAATTGCATTATCTCTTATAGTTTCCGAGATATGGACTATCGATTATTTACACCATAGGCTCTGCTTATAACTTGGGCCCAAATTGTAAAATGGTCTTATCTATTGGCGATTTCGTTCCAATTCACATTCCAAGTAATATTCGGCATGCTAATTACATTGCCGGTTGCCAAATTGCATTATCTCTTATAGTTTCCGAGATATGGACTATCGATAATTTACACCTTAGGCTCTGCTTCTAACTTGGGCCCAAATTGTAAAATGGTCTTATCTATTGGCGATTTCGTTCCAATTCACATTCCAAGTAATATTCGGCATGCTAATTACATTGCCGGTTGCCAAATTGCATTATCTCTTATAGTTTCCGAGATATGGACTATCGATAATTTACACCTTAGGCTCTGCTTCTAACTTGGGCCCAAATTGTAAAATGGTCTTATCTATTGGCGATTTCGTTCCAATTCACATTCCAAGTAATATTCGGCATGCTAATTACATTGCCGGTTGCCAAATTGCATTATCTCTTATAGTTTCCGAGATATGGACTATCGATAATTTACACCTTTGGCTCTGCTTCTAACTTGGGCCCAAATTGTAAAATGGTCTTATCTATTGGCGATTTCGTCCCAATTCACATTCCAAGTGATATTCGGCATGCTAATTACATTGCCGGTTGCGAAATTGCATTATCTCTTATAGTTTCCGAGATATGGACTATCAATAATTTACACCTTAGGCTCTGCTTCTAACTTGGGCCCAAATTGTAAAATGGTCTTATCTATTGGCGATTTCGTTCCAATTCACATTCCAAGTAATATTCGGCATGCTAATTACATTGCCGGTTGCCAAATTGCATTATCTCTTATAGTTTCCGAGATATGGACTATCGATAATTTACACCTTAGGCTCTGCTTCTAACTTGGGCCCAAATTGTAAAATGGTCTTATCTATTGGCGATTTCGTTCCAATTCACATTCCAAGTAATATTCGGCATGCTAATTACATTGCCGGTTGCCAAATTGCATTATCTCTTATAGTTTCCGAGATATGGACTATCGATAATTTACACCTTAGGCTCTGCTTCTAACATGGGCCCAAATTGTAAAATGGTCTTATCTATTGGCGATTTCGTTCCAATTCACATTCCAAGTAATATTCGGCATGCTAATTACATTGCCGGTTGCCAATTTGCATTATCTCTTATAGTTTCCGAGATATGGACTATCCATAATTTACACCTTAAGCTCTGCTTCTAACTTGGGCCCAAATTGTAAAATGGTCTTATCTATTGGCGATTTCGTTCCAATTCACATTCCAAGTAATACTCGGCATGCTAATTACATTGCCGGTTGCCAAATTGCATTATCTCTTATAGTTTCCGAGATATGGACTATCGATAATTTACACCTTAGGCTCTGCTTCTAACTTGGGCCCAAATTGTAAAATGGTCTTATCTATTGGCGATTTCGTTCCAATTCACATTCCAAGTAATATTCGGCATGCTAATTACATTGCCGGTTGCCAAATTGCATTATCTCTTATAGTTTCCGAGATATGGACTATCGATAATTTACACCATAGGCTCTGCTTCTAACTTGGGCCCAAATTGTAAAATGGTCTTATCTATTGGCGATTTCGTTCCAATTCACATTCCAAGTAATATTCGGCATGCTAATTACATTGCCGGTTGCCAAATTGCATTATCTCTTATAGTTTCCGAGATATGGACTATCGATAATTTACACCTTAGGCTCTGCTTCTAACTTGGGCCCAAATTGTAAAATGGTCTTATCTATTGGCGATTTCGTTCCAATTCACATTCCAAGTAATATTCGGCATGCTAATTACATTGCCGGTTGCCAAATTGCATTATCTCTTATAGTTTCCGAGATATGGACTATCGATAATTTACATCTTAGGGTCTGCTTCTAACTTGGGCCCAAATTGTAAAATGGTCTTATCTATTGGCGATTTCGTTCCAATTCACATTCCAAGTAATATTCGGCATGCTAATTACATTGCCGGTTGCCAAATTGAATTATCTCTTATAGTTTCCGAGATATGGACTATCGATAATTTACACCTTAGGCTCTGCTTCTAACTTGGCCCCAAATTGTAAAATGGTCTTACCTATTGGCGATTTCGTTCCAATTCACATTCCAAGTAATATTCGGCATGCTAATTACATTGCCGGTTGCCAAATTGCATTATCTCTTATAGTTTCCGAGATATGGACTATCGATAATTTACACCTTAGGCTCTGCTTCTAACTTGGGCCCAAATTGTAAAATGGTCTTATCTATTGGCGATTTCGTTCCAATTCACATTCCAAGTAATATTCGGCATGCTAATTACATTGCCGGTTGCCAAATTGCATTATCTCTTATAGTTTCCGAGATATGGACTATCGATAATTTACACCTTAGGCTCTGCTTCTAACTTGGGCCCAAATTGTAAAATGGTCTTATCTATTGGCGATTTCGTTCCAATTCACATTCCAAGTAATATTCGGCATGCTAATTACATTGCCGGTTGCCAAATTGCATTAACTCTTATAGTTTCCGAGATATGGACTATCGATAATTTACACCTTAGGCTCTGCTTCTAACTTGGGCTCAAATTGTAAAATGGTCTTATCTATTGGCGATTTCGTTCCAATTCACATTCCAAGTAATATTCGGCATGCTAATTACATTGCCGGTTGCCAAATTGCATTATCTCTTATAGTTTCCGAGATATGGACTATCGATAATTTACACCATAGGCTCTGCTTATAACTTGGGCCCAAATTGTAAAATGGTCTTATCTATTGGCGATTTCGTTCCAATTCACATTCCAAGTAATATTCGGCATGCTAATTACATTGCCGGTTGCCAAATTGCATTATCTCTTATAGTTTCCGAGATATGGGCTATCGATAATTTACACCTTAGGCTCTGCTTCTAACTTGGGCCCAAATTGTAAAATGGTCTTATCTATTGGCGATTTCGTTCCAATTCACATTCCAAGTAATATTCGGCATGCTAATTACATTGCCGGTTGCCAAATTGCATTATCTCTTATAGTTTACGAGATATGGACTATCGATAATTTACACCTTAGGCTCTGCTTCTAACTTGGGCCCAAATTGTAAAATGGTCTTATCTATTGGCGATTTCGTCCCAATTCACATTCCAAGTGATATTCGGCATGCTAATTACATTGCCGGTTGCGAAATTGCATTATCTCTTATAGTTTCCGAGATATGGACTATCAATAATTTACACCTTAGGCTCTGCTTCTAACTTGGGCCCAAATTGTAAAATGGTCTTATCTATTGGCGATTTCGTTCCAATTCACATTCCAAGTAATATTCGGCATGCTAATTACATTGCCGGTTGCCAAATTGCATTATCTCTTATAGTTTCCGAGATATGGACTATCGATAATTTACACCTTAGGCTCTGCTTCTAACTTGGGCCCAAATTGTAAAATGGCCTTATCTATTGGCGATTTCGTTTCAATTCACATTCCAAGTAATATTCGGCATGCTAATTACATTGCCGGTTGCCAAATTGCATTATCTCTTATAGTTTCCGAGATATGGACTATCGATAATTTACACCTTAGGCTCTGCTTCTAACTTGGGCCCAAATTGTAAAATGGTCTATTGGCGATTTCGTTCCAATTCACATTCCAAGTAATATTCGGCATGCTAATTACATTGCCGGTTGCGAAATTGCATTATCTCTTATAGTTTCCGAGATATGGACTATCAATAATTTACACCTTAGGCTCTGCTTCTAACTTGGGCCCAAATTGTAAAATGGTCTTATCTATTGGCGATTTCGTTCCAATTCACATTCCAAGTAATATTCGGCATGCTAATTACATTGCCGGTTGCCAAATTGCATTATCTCTTATAGTTTCCGAGATATGGACTATCGATAATTTACACCTTAGGCTGTGCTTCTAACTTGGGCCCAAATCGTAAAATGGTCTTATCTATTGGCGATTTCGTTCCAATTCACATTCCAAGTAATATTCGGCATGCTAATTACATTGCCGGTTGCCAAATTGCATTATCTCTTATAGTTTCCGAGATATGGACTATCGATAATTTACACCTTAGGCTCTGCTTCTAACTTGGGCCCAAATTGTAAAATGGTCTTATCTATTGGCGATTTCGTTCCAATTCACATTCCAAGTAATATTCGGCATGCTAATTACATTGCCGGTTGCCAAATTGCATTAACTCTTATAGTTTCCGAGATATGGACTATCGATAATTTACACCTTAGGCTCTGCTTCTAACTTGGGCCCAAATTGTAAAATGGTCTTATCTATTGGCGATTTCGTTCCAGTTCACATTCCAAGTAATATTCGGCATGCTAATTACATTGCCGGTTGCCAAATTGCATTATCTCTTATAGTTTCCGAGATATGGACTATCGATAATTTACACCATAGGCTCTGCTTATAACTTGGGCCCAAATTGTAAAATGGTCTTATCTATTGGCGATTTCGTTCCAATTCACATTCCAAGTAATATTCGGCATGCTAATTACATTGCCGGTTGCCAAATTGCATTATCTCTTATAGTTTCCGAGATATGGACTATCGATAATTTACACCTTAGGCTCTGCTTCTAACTTGGGCCCAAATTGTAAAATGGTCTTATCTATTGGCGATTTCATTCCAATTCACATTCCAAGTAATATTCGGCATGCTAATTACATTGCCGGTTGCCAAATTGCATTATCTCTTATAGTTTACGAGATATGGACTATCGATAATTTACACCTTAGGCTCTGCTTCTAACTTGTGCCCAAATTGTAAAATGGTCTTATCTATTGGCGATTTCGTTCCAATTCACATTCCAAGTAATATTCGGCATGCTAATTACATTGCCGGTTGCCAAATTGCATTATCTCTTATAGTTTCCGAGATATGGACTATCGATAATTTACACCTTAGGCTCTGCTTCTAACTTGGGCCCAAATTGTAAAATGGTCTTATCTATTGGCGATTTCGTCCCAATTCACATTCCAAGTGATATTCGGCATGCTAATTACATTGCCGTTTGCGAAATTGCATTATCTCTTATAGCTTCCGAGATATGGACTATCAATAATTTACACTTTAGGCTCTGCTTCTAACTTGGGCCCAAATTGTAAAATGGTCTTATCTATTGGCGATTTCGTTCCAATTCACATTCCAAGTAATATTCGGCATGCTAATTACATTGCCGGTTGCCAAATTGCATTATCTCTTATAGTTTCCGAGATATGGACTATCGATAATTTACACCTTAGGCTCTGCTTCTAACTTGGGCCCAAATTGTAAAATGGTCTTATCTATTGGCGATTTCGTTCCAATTCACATTCCAAGTAATATTCGGCATGCTAATTACATTGCCGGTTGCCAAATTGCATTATCTCTTATAGTTTCCGAGATATGGACTATCGATAATTTACACCTTAGGCTCTGCTTCTAACTTGGGCCCAAATTGTAAAATGGTCTTATCTATTGGCTATTTCGTTCCAATTCACATTCCAAGTAATATTCGGCATGCTAATTACATTGCCGCTTGCCAAATTGCATTATCTCTTATAGTTTCCGAGATATGGACTATCGATAATTTACACCTTAGGCTCTGCTTCTAACTTGGGCCCAAATTGTAAAATGGCCTTATCTATTGGCGATTTCGTTCCAATTCACATTCCAAGTAATATTCGGCATGCTAATTACATTGCCGGTTGCCAAATTGCATTATCTCTTATAGTTTCCGTGATATGGACTATCGATAATTTACACCTTAGGCTCTGCTTCTAACTTGGGCCCAAATTGTAAAATGGTCTTACCTATTGGCGATTTCGTTCCAATTCACACTCCAAGTAATATTCGGCATGCTAATTACATTGCCGGTTGCGAAATTGCATTATCTCTTATAGTTTCCGAGATATGGACTATAAATAATTTACACCTTAGGCTCTGCTTCTAACTTGGGCCCAAATTGTAAAATGGCCTTATCTATTGGCGATTTCGTTCCAATTCACATTCCAAGTAATATTCGGCATGCTAATTACATTGCCGGTTGCCAAATTGCATTATCTCTTATAGTTTCCGAGATCTGGACTCTCGATAATTTACACCTTAGGCTCTGCTTCTAACTTGGGCCCAAATTGTAAAATGGTCTTATCTATTGGCGATTTCGTTCCAATTCACATTCCAAGTAATATTCGGCATGCTAATTACATTGCCGGTTGCCAAATTGCATTATCTCTTATAGTTTCCGAGATATGGACTATCGATAATTTACACCTTAGGCTCTGCTTCTAACTTGGGCCCAAATTGTAAAATGGTCTTATCTATTGGCGATTTCGTCCCAATTCACATTCCAAGTGATATTCGGCATGCTAATTACATTGCCGATTGCGAAATTGCATTATCTCTTATAGTTTCCGAGATATGGACTATCAATAATTTACACCTTAGGCTCTGCTTCTAACTTGGGCCCAAATTGTAAAATGGTCTTATCTATTGGCGATTTCGTTCCAATTCACATTCCAAGTAATATTCGGCATGCTAATTACATTGCCGGTTGCCAAATTGCATTATCTCTTATAGTTTCCGAGATATGGACTATCGATAATTTACACCTTAGGCTCTGCTTCTAACTTGGGCCCAAATTGTAAAATGGTCTTATCTATTGGCGATTTCGTTCCAATTCACATTCCAAGTAATACTCGGCATGCTAATTACATTGCCGGTTGCCAAATTGCATTATCTCTTATAGTTTCCGAGATATGGACTATCGATAATTTACACCTTAGGCTCTGCTTCTAACTTGGGCCCAAATTGTAAAATGGTCTTATCTATTGGCGATTTCGTTCCAATTCACATTCCAAGTAATATTCGGCATGCTAATTACATTGCCGGTTGCCAAATTGCATTATCTCTTATAGTTTCCGAGATATGGACTATCGATAATTTACACCTTAGGCTCTGCTTCTAACTTGGGCCCAAATTGTAAAATGGTCTTATCTATTGGCGATTTCGTTATAATTCACATTCCAAGTAATATTCGGCATGCTAATTACATTGCCGGTTGCCAAATTGCATTATCTCTTATAGTTTCCGAGATATGGACTATCGATAATTTACACCTTAGCCTCTGCTTCTAACTTGGGCCCAAATTGTAAAATGGTCTTATTTATTGGCGTTTTCGTTCCAATTCACATTCCAAGTAATATTCGGCATGCTAATTACATTGCCGGTTGCCAAATTGCATTATCTCTTATAGTTTCCGAGATATGGACTATCGATAATTTACACCTTAGGCTCTGCTTCTAACTTGGGCCCAAATTGTAAAATGGTCTTATCTATTGGCGATTTCGTTCCAATTCACATTCCAAGTAATATTCGGCATGCTAATTACATTGCCGGTTGCCAAATTGCATTATCTCTTATAGTTTCCGAGATATGGACTATCGATAATTTACACCTTAGGCTCTGCTTCTAACTTGGGCCCAAATCGTAAAATGGTCTTATCTATTGGCGATTTCGTTCCAATTCACATTCCAAGTAATATTCGGCATGCTAATTACATTGCCGGTTGCCAAATTGCATTATCTCTTATAGTTTCCGAGATATGGACTATCGATAATTTACACCTTAGGCTCTGCTTCTAACTTGGGCCCAAATTGTAAAATGGTCTTATCTATTGGCGATTTCGTTCCAATTCACATTCCAAGTAATATTCGGCATGCTAATTACATTGCCGGTTGCCAAATTGCATTAACTCTTATAGTTTCCGAGATATGGACTATCGATAATTTACACCTTAGGCTCTGCTTCTAACTTGGGCCCAAATTGTAAAATGGTCTTATCTATTGGCGATTTCGTTCCAATTCACATTCCAAGTAATATTCGGCATGCTAATTACATTGCCGGTTGCCAAATTGCATTATCTCTTATAGTTTCCGAGATATGGACTATCGATAATTTACACCATAGGCTCTGCTTATAACTTGGGCCCAAATTGTAAAATGGTCTTATCTATTGGCGATTTCGTTCCAATTCACATTCCAAGTAATATTCGGCATGCTAATTACATTGCCGGTTGCCAAATTGCATTATCTCTTATAGTTTCCGAGATATGGACTATCGATAATTTACACCTTAGGCTCTGCTTCTAACTTGGGCCCAAATTGTAAAATGGTCTTATCTATTGGCGATTTCGTTCCAATTCACATTCCAAGTAATATTCGGCATGCTAATTACATTGCCGGTTGCCAAATTGCATTATCTCTTATAGTTTCCGAGATATGGACTATCGATAATTTACACCTTTGGCTCTGCTTCTAACTTGGGCCCAAATTGTAAAATGGTCTTATCTATTGGCGATTTCGTTCCAATTCACATTCCAAGTAATATTCGGCATGCTAATTACATTGCCGGTTGCCAAATTGCATTATCTCTTATAGTTTCCGAGATATGGACTATCGATAATTTACACCTTAGGCTCTGCTTCTAACTTGGGCCCAAATTGTAAAATGGTCTTATCTATTGGCGATTTCGTTCCAATTCACATTCCAAGTAATATTCGGCATGCTAATTACATTGCCGGTTGCCAAATTGCATTATCTCTTATAGTTTCCGAGATATGGATTATCGATAATTTACACCTTAGGCTCTGCTTCTAACTTGGGCCCAAATTGTAAAATGGTCTTATCTATTGGCGATTTCGTTCCAATTCACATTCCAAGTAATATTCGGCATGCTAATTACATTGCCGGTTGCCAAATTGCATTATCTCTTATAGTTTCCGAGATATGGACTATCGATAATTTACACCTTTGGCTCTGCTTCTAACTTGGGCCCAAATTGTAAAATGGTCTTATCTATTGGCGATTTCGTCCCAATTCACATTCCAAGTGATATTCGGCATGCTAATTACATTGCCGGTTGCGAAATTGCATTATCTCTTATAGTTTCCGAGATATGGACTATCAATAATTTACACCTTAGGCTCTGCCTCTAACTTGGGCCCAAATTGTAAAATGGTCTTATCTATTGGCGATTTCGTTCCAATTCACATTCCAAGTAATATTCGGCATGCTAATTACATTGCCGGTTGCCAAATTGCATTATCTCTTATAGTTTCCGAGATATGGACTATCGATAATTTACACCTTAGGCTCTGCTTCTAACTTGGGCCCAAATTGTAAAATGGTCTTATCTATTGGCGATTTCGTTCCAATTCACATTCCAAGTAATATTCGGCATGCTAATTACATTGCCGGTTGCCAAATTGCATTATCTCTTATAGTTTCCGAGATATGGACTATCGATAATTTACACCTTAGGTTCGTGCTTCGATCGATGGGCCCAAATTGTAAAATGGTCTTATCTATTGGCGATTTCGTTCCAATTCACATTCCAAGTAATATTCGGCATGCTAATTACATTGCCGGTTGCCAATTTGCATTATCTCTTATAGTTTCCGAGATATGGACTATCCATAATTTACACCTTAGGCTCTGCTTCTAACTTGGGCCCAAATTGTAAAATGGTCTTATCTATTGGCGATTTCGTTCCAATTCACATTCCAAGTAATACTCGGCATGCTAATTACATTGCCGGTTGCCAAATTGCATTATCTCTTATAGTTTCCGAGATATGGACTATCGATAATTTACACCTTAGGCTCTGCTTCTAACTTGGGCCCAAATTGTAAAATGGTCTTATCTATTGGCGATTTCGTTCCAATTCACATTCCAAGTAATATTCGGCATGCTAATTACATTGCCGGTTGCCAAATTGCATTATCTCTTATAGTTTCCGAGATATGGACTATCGATAATTTACACCTTAGGCTCTGCTTCTAACTTGGGCCCAAATTGTAAAATGGTCTTATCTATTGGCGATTTCGTTCCAATTCACACTCCAAGTAATATTCGGCATGCTAATTACATTGCCGGTTGCGAAATTGCATTATCTCTTATAGTTTCCGAGATATGGACTATCAATAATTTACACCTTAGGCTCTGCTTCTAACTTGGGCCCAAATTGTAAAATGGTCTTATCTATTGGCGATTTCGTTCCAATTCACATTCCAAGTAATATTCGGCATGCTAATTACATTGCCGGTTGCCAAATTGCATTATCTCTTATAGTTTCCGAGATATGGACTATCGATAATTTACACCTTAGGCTCTGCTTCTAACTTGGGCCCAAATCGTAAAATGGTCTTATCTATTGGCGATTTCGTTCCAATTCACATTCCAAGTAATATTCGGCATGCTAATTACATTGCCGGTTGCCAAATTGCATTATCTCTTATAGTTTCCGAGATATGGACTATCGAAAATTTACACCTTAGGCTCTGCTTCTAACTTGGGCCCAAATTGTAAAATGGTCTTATCTATTGGCGATTTCGTTTCAATTCACATTCCAAGTAATATTCGGCATGCTAATTACATTGCCGGTTGCCAAATTGCATTATCTCTTATAGTTTCCGAGATATGGACTATCGATAATTTACACCTTAGGCTCTGCTTCTAACTTGGGCCCAAATTGTAAAATGGTCTTATCTATTGGCGATTTCGTTCCAATTCACATTCCAAGTAATATTCGGCATGCTAATTACATTGCCGGTTGCCAAATTGCATTATCTCTTATAGTTTCCGAGATATGGACTATCGATAATTTACACCTTAGGCTCTGCTTCTAACTTGGGCCCAAATCGTAAAATGGTCTTATCTATTGGCGATTTCGTTCCAATTCACATTCCGAGTAATATTCGGCATGCTAATTACATTGCCGGTTGCCAAATTGCATTATCTCTTATAGTTTCCGAGATATGGACTATCGATAATTTACACCTTAGGCTCTGCTTCTAACTTGGGCCCAAATTGTAAAATGGTCTTATCTATTGGCGATTTCGTTCCAATTCACATTCCAAGTAATATTCGGCATGCTAATTACATTGCCGGTTGCCAAATTGCATTAACTCTTATAGTTTCCGAGATATGGACTATCGATAATTTACACCTTAGGCTCTGCTTCTAACTTGGGCCCAAATTGTAAAATGGTCTTATCTATTGGCGATTTCGTTCCAATTCACATTCCAAGTAATATTCGGCATGCTAATTACATTGCCGGTTGCCAAATTGCATTATCTCTTATAGTTTCCGAGATATGGACTATCGATAATTTACACCATAGGCTCTGCTTATAACTTGGGCCCAAATTGTAAAATGGTCTTATCTATTGGCGATTTCGTTCCAATTCACATTCCAAGTAATATTCGGCATGCTAATTACATTGCCGGTTGCCAAATTGCATTATCTCTTATAGTTTCCGAGATATGGACTATCGATAATTTACACCTTAGGCTCTGCTTCTAACTTGGGCCCAAATTGTAAAATGGTCTTATCTATTGGCGATTTCGTTCCAATTCACATTCCAAGTAATATTCGGCATGCTAATTACATTGCCGATTGCGAAATTGCATTATCTCTTATAGTTTCCGAGATATGGACTATCAATAATTTACACCTTAGGCTCTGCTTCTAACTTGGGCCCAAATTGTAAAATGGTCTTATCTATTGGCGATTTCGTTCCAATTCACATTCCAAGTAATATTCGGCATGCTAATTACATTGCCGGTTGCCAAATTGCATTATCTCTTATAGTTTCCGAGATATGGACTATCGATAATTTACACCTTAGGCTCTGCTTCTAACTTGGGCCCAAATTGTAAAATGGTCTTGTCTATTGGCGATTTCGTTCCAATTCACATTCCAAGTAATACTCGGCATGCTAATTACATTGCCGGTTGCCAAATTGCATTATCTCTTATAGTTTCCGAGATATGGACTATCGATAATTTACACCTTAGGCTCTGCTTCTAACTTGGGCCCAAATTGTAAAATGGTCTTATCTATTGGCGATTTCGTTCCAATTCACATTCCAAGTAATATTCGGCATGCTAATTACATTGCCGGTTGCCAAATTGCATTATCTCTTATAGTTTCCGAGATATGGACTATCGATAATTTACACCTTAGGCTCTGCTTCTAACTTGGGCCCAAATTGTAAAATGGTCTTATCTATTGGCGATTTCGTTCCAATTCACACTCCAAGTAATATTCGGCATGCTAATTACATTGCCGGTTGCGAAATTGCATTATCTCTTATAGTTTCTGAGATATGGACTATCAATAATTTACACCTTAGGCTCTGCTTCTAACTTGGGCCCAAATTGTAAAATGGTCTTATCTATTGGCGATTTCGTTATAATTCACATTCCAAGTAATATTCGGCATGCTAATTACATTGCCGGTTGCCAAATTGCATTATCTCTTATAGTTTCCGAGATATGGACTATCGATAATTTACACCTTAGCCTCTGCTTCTAACTTGGGCCCAAATTGTAAAATGGTCTTATTTATTGGCGTTTTCGTTCCAATTCACATTCCAAGTAATATTCGGCATGCTAATTACATTGCCGGTTGCCAAATTGCATTATCTCTTATAGTTTCCGAGATATGGACTATCGATAATTTACACCTTAGGCTCTGCTTCTAACTTGGGCCCAAATTGTAAAATGGTCTTATCTATTGGCGATTTCGTTCCAATTCACATTCCAAGTAATATTCGGCATGCTAATTACATTGCCGGTTGCCAAATTGCATTATCTCTTATAGTTTCCGAGATATGGACTATCGATAATTTACACCTTAGGCTCTGCTTCTAACTTGGGCCCAAATCGTAAAATGGTCTTATCTATTGGCGATTTCGTTCCAATTCACATTCCAAGTAATATTCGGCATGCTAATTACATTGCCGGTTGCCAAATTGCATTATCTCTTATAGTTTCCGAGATATGGACTATCGATAATTTACACCTTAGGCTCTGCTTCTAACTTGGGCCCAAATTGTAAAATGGTCTTATCTATTGGCGATTTCGTTCCAATTCACATTCCAAGTAATATTCGGCATGCTAATTACATTGCCGGTTGCCAAATTGCATTAACTCTTATAGTTTCCGAGATATGGACTATCGATTATTTACACCTTAGGCTCTGCTTCTAACTTGGGCCCAAATTGTAAAATGGTCTTATCTATTGGCGATTTCGTTCCAATTCACATTCCAAGTAATATTCGGCATGCTAATTACATTGCCGGTTGCCAAATTGCATTATCTCTTATAGTTTCCGAGATATGGACTATCGATAATTTACACCATAGGCTCTGCTTATAACTTGGGCCCAAATTGTAAAATGGTCTTATCTATTGGCGATTTCGTTCCAATTCACATTCCAAGTAATATTCGGCATGCTAATTACATTGCCGGTTGCCAAATTGCATTATCTCTTATAGTTTCCGAGATATGGTCTATCGATAATTTACACCTTAGGCTCTGCTTCTAACTTGGGCCCAAATTGTAAAATGGTCTTATCTATTGGCGATTTCGTTCCAATTCACATTCCAAGTAATATTAGGCATGCTAATTACATTGCCGGTTGCCAAATTGCATTATCTCTTATAGTTTCCGAGATATGGACTATCGATAATTTACACCTTAGGCTCTGCTTCTAACTTGGGCCCAAATTGTAAAATGGTCTTATCTATTGGCGATTTCGTTCCAATTCACATTCCAAGTAATATTCGGCATGCTAATTACATTGCCGGTTGCCAAATTGCATTATCTCTTATAGTTTCCGAGATATGGACTATCGATAATTTACACCTTTGGCTCTGCTTCTAACTTGGGCCCAAATTGTAAAATGGTCTTATCTATTGGCGATTTCGTCCCAATTCACATTCCAAGTGATATTCGGCATGCTAATTACATTGCCGGTTGCGAAATTGCATTATCTCTTATAGTTTCCGAGATATGGACTATCAATAATTTACACCTTAGGCTCTGCTTCTAACTTGGGCCCAAATTGTAAAATGGTCTTATCTATTGGCGATTTCGTTCCAATTCACACTCCAAGTAATATTCGGCATGCTAATTACATTGCCGGTTGCGAAATTGCATTATCTCTTATAGTTTCCGAGATATGGACTATCAATAATTTACACCTTAGGCTCTGCTTCTAACTTGGGCCCAAATTGTAAAATGGTCTTATCTATTGGCGATTTCGTTCCAATTCACATTCCAAGTAATATTCGGCATGCTAATTACATTGCCGGTTGACAAATTGCATTATCTCTTATAGTTTCCGAGATATGGACTATCGATAATTTACACCTTAGCCTCTGCTTCTAACTTGGGCCCAAATTGTAAAATGGTCTTATCTATTGGCGTTTTCGTTCCAATTCACATTCCAAGTAATATTCGGCATGCTAATTACATTGCCGGTTGCCAAATTGCATTATCTCTTATAGTTTCCGAGATATGGACTATCGATAATTTACACCCTAGGCTCTGCTTCTAACTTGGGCCCAAATTGTAAAATGGTCTTATCTATTGGCGATTTCGTTCCAATTCACATTCCAAGTAATATTCGGCATGCTAATTACATTGCCGGTTGCCAAATTGCATTATCTCTTATAGTTTCCGAGATATGGACTATCGATAATTTACACCTTAGGCTCTGCTTCTAACTTGGGCCCAAATCGTAAAATGGTCTTATCTATTGGCGATTTCGTTCCAATTCACATTCCAAGTAATATTCGGCATGCTAATTACATTGCCGGTTGCCAAATTGCATTATCTCTTATAGTTTCCGAGATATGGACTATCGAAAATTTACACCTTAGGCTCTGCTTCTAACTTGGGCCCAAATTGTAAAATGGTCTTATCTATTGGCGATTTCGTTTCAATTCACATTCCAAGTAATATTCGGCATGCTAATTACATTGCCGGTTGCCAAATTGCATTAACTCTTATAGTTTCCGAGATATGGACTATCGATAATTTACACCTTAGGCTCTGCTTCTAACTTGGGCCCAAATTGTAAAATGGTCTTATCTATTGGCGATTTCGTTCCAATTCACATTCCAAGTAATATTCGGCATGCTAATTACATTGCCGGTTGCCAAATTGCATTATCTCTTATAGTTTCCGAGATATGGACTATCGATTATTTACACCATAGGCTCTGCTTATAACTTGGGCCCAAATTGTAAAATGGTCTTATCTATTGGCGATTTCGTTCCAATTCACATTCCAAGTAATATTCGGCATGCTAATTACATTGCCGGTTGCCAAATTGCATTATCTCTTATAGTTTCCGAGATATGGACTATCGATAATTTACACCTTAGGCTCTGCTTCTAACTTGGGCCCAAATTGTAAAATGGTCTTATCTATTGGCGATTTCGTTCCAATTCACATTCCAAGTAATATTCGGCATGCTAATTACATTGCCGGTTGCCAAATTGCATTATCTCTTATAGTTTCCGAGATATGGACTATCGATAATTTACACCTTAGGCTCTGCTTCTAACTTGGGCCCAAATTGTAAAATGGTCTTATCTATTGGCGATTTCGTTCCAATTCACATTCCAAGTAATATTCGGCATGCTAATTACATTGCCGGTTGCCAAATTGCATTATCTCTTATAGTTTCCGAGATATGGACTATCGATAATTTACACCTTAGGCTCTGCTTCTAACTTGGGCCCAAATTGTAAAATGGTCTTATCTATTGGCGATTTCGTTCCAATTCACATTCCAAGTAATATTCGGCATGCTAATTACATTGCCGGTTGCCAAATTGCATTATCTCTTATAGTTTCCGAGATATGGACTATCGATAATTTACACCATAGGCTCTGCTTCTAACTTGGGCCCAAATTGTAAAATGGTCTTATCTATTGGCGATTTCGTTCCAATTCACATTCCAAGTAATATTCGGCATGCTAATTACATTGCCGGTTGCCAAATTGCATTATCTCTTATAGTTTCCGAGATATGGACTATCGATAATTTACACCTTAGGCTCTGCTTCTAACTTGGGCCCAAATTGTAAAATGGTCTTATCTATTGGCGATTTCGTTCCAATTCACATTCCAAGTAATATTCGGCATGCTAATTACATTGCCGGTTGCCAAATTGCATTATCTCTTATAGTTTCCGAGATATGGACTATCGATAATTTACATCTTAGGGTCTGCTTCTAACTTGGGCCCAAATTGTAAAATGGTCTTATCTATTGGCGATTTCGTTCCAATTCACATTCCAAGTAATATTCGGCATGCTAATTACATTGCCGGTTGCCAAATTGAATTATCTCTTATAGTTTCCGAGATATGGACTATCGATAATTTACACCTTAGGCTCTGCTTCTAACTTGGCCCCAAATTGTAAAATGGTCTTACCTATTGGCGATTTCGTTCCAATTCACATTCCAAGTAATATTCGGCATGCTAATTACATTGCCGGTTGCCAAATTGCATTATCTCTTATAGTTTCCGAGATATGGACTATCGATAATTTACACCTTAGGCTCTGCTTCTAACTTGGGCCCAAATTGTAAAATGGTCTTATCTATTGGCGATTTCGTTCCAATTCACATTCCAAGTAATATTCGGCATGCTAATTACATTGCCGGTTGCCAAATTGCATTATCTCTTATAGTTTCCGAGATATGGACTATCGATAATTTACACCTTAGGCTCTGCTTCTAACTTGGGCCCAAATTGTAAAATGGTCTTATCTATTGGCGATTTCGTTCCAATTCACATTCCAAGTAATATTCGGCATGCTAATTACATTGCCGGTTGCCAAATTGCATTAACTCTTATAGTTTCCGAGATATGGACTATCGATAATTTACACCTTAGGCTCTGCTTCTAACTTGGGCTCAAATTGTAAAATGGTCTTATCTATTGGCGATTTCGTTCCAATTCACATTCCAAGTAATATTCGGCATGCTAATTACATTGCCGGTTGCCAAATTGCATTATCTCTTATAGTTTCCGAGATATGGACTATCGATAATTTACACCATAGGCTCTGCTTATAACTTGGGCCCAAATTGTAAAATGGTCTTATCTATTGGCGATTTCGTTCCAATTCACATTCCAAGTAATATTCGGCATGCTAATTACATTGCCGGTTGCCAAATTGCATTATCTCTTATAGTTTCCGAGATATGGGCTATCGATAATTTACACCTTAGGCTCTGCTTCTAACTTGGGCCCAAATTGTAAAATGGTCTTATCTATTGGCGATTTCGTTCCAATTCACATTCCAAGTAATATTCGGCATGCTAATTACATTGCCGGTTGCCAAATTGCATTATCTCTTATAGTTTACGAGATATGGACTATCGATAATTTACACCTTAGGCTCTGCTTCTAACTTGGGCCCAAATTGTAAAATGGTCTTATCTATTGGCGATTTCGTCCCAATTCACATTCCAAGTGATATTCGGCATGCTAATTACATTGCCGGTTGCGAAATTGCATTATCTCTTATAGTTTCCGAGATATGGACTATCAATAATTTACACCTTAGGCTCTGCTTCTAACTTGGGCCCAAATTGTAAAATGGTCTTATCTATTGGCGATTTCGTTCCAATTCACATTCCAAGTAATATTCGGCATGCTAATTACATTGCCGGTTGCCAAATTGCATTATCTCTTATAGTTTCCGAGATATGGACTATCGATAATTTACACCTTAGGCTCTGCTTCTAACTTGGGCCCAAATTGTAAAATGGCCTTATCTATTGGCGATTTCGTTTCAATTCACATTCCAAGTAATATTCGGCATGCTAATTACATTGCCGGTTGCCAAATTGCATTATCTCTTATAGTTTCCGAGATATGGACTATCGATAATTTACACCTTAGGCTCTGCTTCTAACTTGGGCCCAAATTGTAAAATGGTCTTATCTATTGGCGATTTCGTTCCAATTCACATTCCAAGTAATATTCGGCATGCTAATTACATTGCCGGTTGCCAAATTGCATTATATCTTATAGTTTCCGAGATATGGACTATCAATAATTTACACCTTAGGCTCTGCTTCTAACTTGGGCCCAAATTGTAAAATGGTCTTATCTATTGGCGATTTCGTTCCAATTCACATTCCAAGTAATATTCGGCATGCTAATTACATTGCCGGTTGCGAAATTGCATTATCTCTTATAGTTTCCGAGATATGGACTATCAATAATTTACACCTTAGGCTCTGCTTCTAACTTGGGCCCAAATTGTAAAATGGTCTTATCTATTGGCGATTTCGTTCCAATTCACATTCCAAGTAATATTCGGCATGCTAATTACATTGCCGGTTGCCAAATTGCATTATCTCTTATAGTTTCCGAGATATGGACTATCGATAATTTACACCTTAGGCTGTGCTTCTAACTTGGGCCCAAATCGTAAAATGGTCTTATCTATTGGCGATTTCGTTCCAATTCACATTCCAAGTAATATTCGGCATGCTAATTACATTGCCGGTTGCCAAATTGCATTATCTCTTATAGTTTCCGAGATATGGACTATCGATAATTTACACCTTAGGCTCTGCTTCTAACTTGGGCCCAAATTGTAAAATGGTCTTATCTATTGGCGATTTCGTTCCAATTCACATTCCAAGTAATATTCGGCATGCTAATTACATTGCCGGTTGCCAAATTGCATTAACTCTTATAGTTTCCGAGATATGGACTATCGATAATTTACACCTTAGGCTCTGCTTCTAACTTGGGCCCAAATTGTAAAATGGTCTTATCTATTGGCGATTTCGTTCCAGTTCACATTCCAAGTAATATTCGGCATGCTAATTACATTGCCGGTTGCCAAATTGCATTATCTCTTATAGTTTCCGAGATATGGACTATCGATAATTTACACCATAGGCTCTGCTTATAACTTGGGCCCAAATTGTAAAATGGTCTTATCTATTGGCGATTTCGTTCCAATTCACATTCCAAGTAATATTCGGCATGCTAATTACATTGCCGGTTGCCAAATTGCATTATCTCTTATAGTTTCCGAGATATGGACTATCGATAATTTACACCTTAGGCTCTGCTTCTAACTTGGGCCCAAATTGTAAAATGGTCTTATCTATTGGCGATTTCATTCCAATTCACATTCCAAGTAATATTCGGCATGCTAATTACATTGCCGGTTGCCAAATTGCATTATCTCTTATAGTTTACGAGATATGGACTATCGATAATTTACACCTTAGGCTCTGCTTCTAACTTGTGCCCAAATTGTAAAATGGTCTTATCTATTGGCGATTTCGTTCCAATTCACATTCCAAGTAATATTCGGCATGCTAATTACATTGCCGGTTGCCAAATTGCATTATCTCTTATAGTTTCCGAGATATGGACTATCGATAATTTACACCTTAGGCTCTGCTTCTAACTTGGGCCCAAATTGTAAAATGGTCTTATCTATTGGCGATTTCGTCCCAATTCACATTCCAAGTGATATTCGGCATGCTAATTACATTGCCGTTTGCGAAATTGCATTATCTCTTATAGCTTCCGAGATATGGACTATCAATAATTTACACTTTAGGCTCTGCTTCTAACTTGGGCCCAAATTGTAAAATGGTCTTATCTATTGGCGATTTCGTTCCAATTCACATTCCAAGTAATATTCGGCATGCTAATTACATTGCCGGTTGCCAAATTGCATTATCTCTTATAGTTTCCGAGATATGGACTATCGATAATTTACACCTTAGGCTCTGCTTCTAACTTGGGCCCAAATTGTAAAATGGTCTTATCTATTGGCGATTTCGTTCCAATTCACATTCCAAGTAATATTCGGCATGCTAATTACATTGCCGGTTGCCAAATTGCATTATCTCTTATAGTTTCCGAGATATGGACTATCGATAATTTACACCTTAGGCTCTGCTTCTAACTTGGACCCAAATTGTAAAATGGTCTTATCTATTGGCTATTTCGTTCCAATTCACATTCCAAGTAATATTCGGCATGCTAATTACATTGCCGGTTGCCAAATTGCATTATCTCTTATAGTTTCCGAGATATGGACTATCGATAATTTACACCTTAGGCTCTGCTTCTAACTTGGGCCCAAATTGTAAAATGGCCTTATCTATTGGCGATTTCGTTCCAATTCACATTCCAAGTAATATTCGGCATGCTAATTACATTGCCGGTTGCCAAATTGCATTATCTCTTATAGTTTCCGTGATATGGACTATCGATAATTTACACCTTAGGCTCTGCTTCTAACTTGGGCCCAAATTGTAAAATGGTCTTACCTATTGGCGATTTCGTTCCAATTCACACTCCAAGTAATATTCGGCATGCTAATTACATTGCCGGTTGCGAAATTGCATTATCTCTTATAGTTTCCGAGATATGGACTATAAATAATTTACACCTTAGGCTCTGCTTCTAACTTGGGCCCAAATTGTAAAATGGCCTTATCTATTGGCGATTTCGTTCCAATTCACATTCCAAGTAATATTCGGCATGCTAATTACATTGCCGGTTGCCAAATTGCATTATCTCTTATAGTTTCCGAGATCTGGACTCTCGATAATTTACACCTTAGGCTCTGCTTCTAACTTGGGCCCAAATTGTAAAATGGTCTTATCTATTGGCGATTTCGTTCCAATTCACATTCCAAGTAATATTCGGCATGCTAATTACATTGCCGGTTGCCAAATTGCATTATCTCTTATAGTTTCCGAGATATGGACTATCGATAATTTACACCTTAGGCTCTGCTTCTAACTTGGGCCCAAATTGTAAAATGGTCTTATCTATTGGCGATTTCGTCCCAATTCACATTCCAAGTGATATTCGGCATGCTAATTACATTGCCGATTGCGAAATTGCATTATCTCTTATAGTTTCCGAGATATGGACTATCAATAATTTACACCTTAGGCTCTGCTTCTAACTTGGGCCCAAATTGTAAAATGGTCTTATCTATTGGCGATTTCGTTCCAATTCACATTCCAAGTAATATTCGGCATGCTAATTACATTGCCGGTTGCCAAATTGCATTATCTCTTATAGTTTCCGAGATATGGACTATCGATAATTTACACCTTAGGCTCTGCTTCTAACTTGGGCCCAAATTGTAAAATGGTCTTATCTATTGGCGATTTCGTTCCAATTCACATTCCAAGTAATACTCGGCATGCTAATTACATTGCCGGTTGCCAAATTGCATTATCTCTTATAGTTTCCGAGATATGGACTATCGATAATTTACACCTTAGGCTCTGCTTCTAACTTGGGCCCAAATTGTAAAATGGTCTTATCTATTGGCGATTTCGTTCCAATTCACATTCCAAGTAATATTCGGCATGCTAATTACATTGCCGGTTGCCAAATTGCATTATCTCTTATAGTTTCCGAGATATGGACTATCGATAATTTACACCTTAGGCTCTGCTTCTAACTTGGGCCCAAATTGTAAAATGGTCTTATCTATTGGCGATTTCGTTATAATTCACATTCCAAGTAATATTCGGCATGCTAATTACATTGCCGGTTGCCAAATTGCATTATCTCTTATAGTTTCCGAGATATGGACTATCGATAATTTACACCTTAGCCTCTGCTTCTAACTTGGGCCCAAATTGTAAAATGGTCTTATTTATTGGCGTTTTCGTTCCAATTCACATTCCAAGTAATATTCGGCATGCTAATTACATTGCCGGTTGCCAAATTGCATTATCTCTTATAGTTTCCGAGATATGGACTATCGATAATTTACACCTTAGGCTCTGCTTCTAACTTGGGCCCAAATTGTAAAATGGTCTTATCTATTGGCGATTTCGTTCCAATTCACATTCCAAGTAATATTCGGCATGCTAATTACATTGCCGGTTGCCAAATTGCATTATCTCTTATAGTTTCCGAGATATGGACTATCGATAATTTACACCTTAGGCTCTGCTTCTAACTTGGGCCCAAATCGTAAAATGGTCTTATCTATTGGCGATTTCGTTCCAATTCACATTCCAAGTAATATTCGGCATGCTAATTACATTGCCGGTTGCCAAATTGCATTATCTCTTATAGTTTCCGAGATATGGACTATCGATAATTTACACCTTAGGCTCTGCTTCTAACTTGGGCCCAAATTGTAAAATGGTCTTATCTATTGGCGATTTCGTTCCAATTCACATTCCAAGTAATATTCGGCATGCTAATTACATTGCCGGTTGCCAAATTGCATTAACTCTTATAGTTTCCGAGATATGGACTATCGATAATTTACACCTTAGGCTCTGCTTCTAACTTGGGCCCAAATTGTAAAATGGTCTTATCTATTGGCGATTTCGTTCCAATTCACATTCCAAGTAATATTCGGCATGCTAATTACATTGCCGGTTGCCAAATTGCATTATCTCTTATAGTTTCCGAGATATGGACTATCGATAATTTACACCATAGGCTCTGCTTATAACTTGGGCCCAAATTGTAAAATGGTCTTATCTATTGGCGATTTCGTTCCAATTCACATTCCAAGTAATATTCGGCATGCTAATTACATTGCCGGTTGCCAAATTGCATTATCTCTTATAGTTTCCGAGATATGGACTATCGATAATTTACACCTTAGGCTCTGCTTCTAACTTGGGCCCAAATTGTAAAATGGTCTTATCTATTGGCGATTTCGTTCCAATTCACATTCCAAGTAATATTCGGCATGCTAATTACATTGCCGGTTGCCAAATTGCATTATCTCTTATAGTTTCCGAGATATGGACTATCGATAATTTACACCTTAGGCTCTGCTTCTAACTTGGGCCCAAATTGTAAAATGGTCTTATCTATTGGCGATTTCGTTCCAATTCACATTCCAAGTAATATTCGGCATGCTAATTACATTGCCGGTTGCCAAATTGCATTATCTCTTATAGTTTCCGAGATATGGACTATCGATAATTTACACCTTTGGCTCTGCTTCTAACTTGGGCCCAAATTGTAAAATGGTCTTATCTATTGGCGATTTCGTTCCAATTCACATTCCAAGTAATATTCGGCATGCTAATTACATTGCCGGTTGCCAAATTGCATTATCTCTTATAGTTTCCGAGATATGGACTATCGATAATTTACACCTTAGGCTCTGCTTCTAACTTGGGCCCAAATTGTAAAATGGTCTTATCTATTGGCGATTTCGTTCCAATTCACATTCCAAGTAATATTCGGCATGCTAATTACATTGCCGGTTGCCAAATTGCATTATCTCTTATAGTTTCCGAGATATGGATTATCGATAATTTACACCTTAGGCTCTGCTTCTAACTTGGGCCCAAATTGTAAAATGGTCTTATCTATTGGCGATTTCGTTCCAATTCACATTCCAAGTAATATTCGGCATGCTAATTACATTGCCGGTTGCCAAATTGCATTATCTCTTATAGTTTCCGAGATATGGACTATCGATAATTTACACCTTTGGCTCTGCTTCTAACTTGGGCCCAAATTGTAAAATGGTCTTATCTATTGGCGATTTCGTCCCAATTCACATTCCAAGTGATATTCGGCATGCTAATTACATTGCCGGTTGCGAAATTGCATTATCTCTTATAGTTTCCGAGATATGGACTATCAATAATTTACACCTTAGGCTCTGCCTCTAACTTGGGCCCAAATTGTAAAATGGTCTTATCTATTGGCGATTTCGTTCCAATTCACATTCCAAGTAATATTCGGCATGCTAATTACATTGCCGGTTGCCAAATTGCATTATCTCTTATAGTTTCCGAGATATGGACTATCGATAATTTACACCTTAGGCTCTGCTTCTAACTTGGGCCCAAATTGTAAAATGGTCTTATCTATTGGCGATTTCGTTCCAATTCACATTCCAAGTAATATTCGGCATGCTAATTACATTGCCGGTTGCCAAATTGCATTATCTCTTATAGTTTCCGAGATATGGACTATCGATAATTTACACCTTAGGTTCGTGCTTCTAACATGGGCCCAAATTGTAAAATGGTCTTATCTATTGGCGATTTCGTTCCAATTCACATTCCAAGTAATATTCGGCATGCTAATTACATTGCCGGTTGCCAATTTGCATTATCTCTTATAGTTTCCGAGATATGGACTATCCATAATTTACACCTTAGGCTCTGCTTCTAACTTGGGCCCAAATTGTAAAATGGTCTTATCTATTGGCGATTTCGTTCCAATTCACATTCCAAGTAATACTCGGCATGCTAATTACATTGCCGGTTGCCAAATTGCATTATCTCTTATAGTTTCCGAGATATGGACTATCGATAATTTACACCTTAGGCTCTGCTTCTAACTTGGGCCCAAATTGTAAAATGGTCTTATCTATTGGCGATTTCGTTCCAATTCACATTCCAAGTAATATTCGGCATGCTAATTACATTGCCGGTTGCCAAATTGCATTATCTCTTATAGTTTCCGAGATATGGACTATCGATAATTTACACCTTAGGCTCTGCTTCTAACTTGGGCCCAAATTGTAAAATGGTCTTATCTATTGGCGATTTCGTTCCAATTCACACTCCAAGTAATATTCGGCATGCTAATTACATTGCCGGTTGCGAAATTGCATTATCTCTTATAGTTTCCGAGATATGGACTATCAATAATTTACACCTTAGGCTCTGCTTCTAACTTGGGCCCAAATTGTAAAATGGTCTTATCTATTGGCGATTTCGTTCCAATTCACATTCCAAGTAATATTCGGCATGCTAATTACATTGCCGGTTGCCAAATTGCATTATCTCTTATAGTTTCCGAGATATGGACTATCGATAATTTACACCTTAGCCTCTGCTTCTAACTTGGGCCCAAATTGTAAAATGGTCTTATCTATTGGCGTTTTCGTTCCAATTCACATTCCAAGTAATATTCGGCATGCTAATTACATTGCCGGTTTCCAAATTGCATTATCTCTTATAGTTTCCGAGATATGGACTATCGATAATTTACACCTTAGGCTTTGCTTCTAACTTGGGCCCAAATTGTAAAATGGTCTTATCTATTGGCGATTTCGTTCCAATTCACATTCCAAGTAATATTCGGCATGCTAATTACATTGCCGGTTGCCAAATTGCATTATCTCTTATAGTTTCCGAGATATGGACTATCGATAATTTACACCTTAGGCTCTGCTTCTAACTTGGGCCCAAATCGTAAAATGGTCTTATCTATTGGCGATTTCGTTCCAATTCACATTCCAAGTAATATTCGGCATGCTAATTACATTGCCGGTTGCCAAATTGCATTATCTCTTATAGTTTCCGAGATATGGACTATCGAAAATTTACACCTTAGGCTCTGCTTCTAACTTGGGCCCAAATTGTAAAATGGTCTTATCTATTGGCGATTTCGTTTCAATTCACATTCCAAGTAATATTCGGCATGCTAATTACATTGCCGGTTGCCAAATTGCATTATCTCTTATAGTTTCCGAGATATGGACTATCGATAATTTACACCTTAGGCTCTGCTTCTAACTTGGGCCCAAATTGTAAAATGGTCTTATCTATTGGCGATTTCGTTCCAATTCACATTCCAAGTAATATTCGGCATGCTAATTACATTGCCGGTTGCCAAATTGCATTATCTCTTATAGTTTCCGAGATATGGACTATCGATAATTTACACCTTAGGCTCTGCTTCTAACTTGGGCCCAAATCGTAAAATGGTCTTATCTATTGGCGATTTCGTTCCAATTCACATTCCAAGTAATATTCGGCATGCTAATTACATTGCCGGTTGCCAAATTGCATTATCTCTTATAGTTTCCGAGATATGGACTATCGATAATTTACACCTTAGGCTCTGCTTCTAACTTGGGCCCAAATTGTAAAATGGTCTTATCTATTGGCGATTTCGTTCCAATTCACATTCCAAGTAATATTCGGCATGCTAATTACATTGCCGGTTGCCAAATTGCATTAACTCTTATAGTTTCCGAGATATGGACTATCGATAATTTACACCTTAGGCTCTGCTTCTAACTTGGGCCCAAATTGTAAAATGGTCTTATCTATTGGCGATTTCGTTCCAATTCACATTCCAAGTAATATTCGGCATGCTAATTACATTGCCGGTTGCCAAATTGCATTATCTCTTATAGTTTCCGAGATATGGACTATCGATAATTTACACCATAGGCTCTGCTTATAACTTGGGCCCAAATTGTAAAATGGTCTTATCTATTGGCGATTTCGTTCCAATTCACATTCCAAGTAATATTCGGCATGCTAATTACATTGCCGGTTGCCAAATTGCATTATCTCTTATAGTTTCCGAGATATGGACTATCGATAATTTACACCTTAGGCTCTGCTTCTAACTTGGGCCCAAATTGTAAAATGGTCTTATCTATTGGCGATTTCGTTCCAATTCACATTCCAGGTAATATTCGGCATGCTAATTACATTGCCGGTTGCCAAATTGCATTATCTCTTATAGTTTCCGAGATATGGACTATCGATAATTTACACCTTAGGCTCTGCTTCTAACTTGGGCCCAAATTGTAAAATGGTCTTATCTATTGGCGATTTCGTTCCAATTCACATTCCAAGTAATATTCGGCATGCTAATTACATTGCCGGTTGCCAAATTGCATTATCTCTTATAGTTTCCGAGATATGGACTATCGATAATTTACACCTTTGGCTCTGCTTCTAACTTGGGCCCAAATTGTAAAATGGTCTTATCTATTGGCGATTTCGTTCCAATTCACATTCCAAGTAATATTCGGCATGCTAATTACATTGCCGGTTGCCAAATTGCATTATCTCTTATAGTTTCCGAGATATGGACTATCGATAATTTACACCTTAGGCTCTGCTTCTAACTTGGGCCCAAATTGTAAAATGGTCTTATCTATTGGCGATTTCGTTCCAATTCACATTCCAAGTAATATTCGGCATGCTAATTACATTGCCGGTTGCCAAATTGCATTATCTCTTATAGTTTCCGAGATATGGATTATCGATAATTTACACCTTAGGCTCTGCTTCTAACTTGGGCCCAAATTGTAAAATGGTCTTATCTATTGGCGATTTCGTTCCAATTCACATTCCAAGTAATGTTCGGCATGCTAATTACATTGCCGGTTGCCAAATTGCATTATCTCTTATAGTTTCCGAGATATGGACTATCGATAATTTACACCTTTGGCTCTGCTTCTAACTTGGGCCCAAATTGTAAAATGGTCTTATCTATTGGCGATTTCGTCCCAATTCACATTCCAAGTGATATTCGGCATGCTAATTACATTGCCGGTTGCGAAATTGCATTATCTCTTATAGTTTCCGAGATATGGACTATCAATAATTTACACCTTAGGCTCTGCCTCTAACTTGGGCCCAAATTGTAAAATGGTCTTATCTATTGGCGATTTCGTTCCAATTCACACTCCAAGTAATATTCGGCATGCTAATTACATTGCCGGTTGCCAAATTGCATTATCTCTTATAGTTTCCGAGATATGGACTATCGATAAATTACACCTTAGGCTCTGCTTCTAACTTGGGCCCAAATTGTAAAATGGTCTTATCTATTGGCGATTTCGTTCCAATTCACATTCCAAGTAATATTCGGCATGCTAATTACATTGCCGGTTGCCAAATTGCATTATCTCTTATAGTTTCCGAGATATGGACTATCGATAATTTACACCTTAGGTTCTGCTTCTAACATGGGCCCAAATTGTAAAATGGTCTTATCTATTGGCGATTTCGTTCCAATTCACATTCCAAGTAATATTCGGCATGCTAATTACATTGCCGGTTGCCAATTTGCATTATCTCTTATAGTTTCCGAGATATGGACTATCCATAATTTACACCTTAGGCTCTGCTTCTAACTTGGGCCCAAATTGTAAAATGGTCTTATCTATTGGCGATTTCGTTCCAATTCACATTCCAAGTAATACTCGGCATGCTAATTACATTGCCGGTTGCCAAATTGCATTATCTCTTATAGTTTCCGAGATATGGACTATCGATAATTTACACCTTAGGCTCTGCTTCTAACTTGGGCCCAAATTGTAAAATGGTCTTATCTATTGGCGATTTCGTTCCAATTCACATTCCAAGTAATATTCGGCATGCTAATTACATTGCCGGTTGCCAAATTGCATTATCTCTTATAGTTTCCGAGATATGGACTATCGATAATTTACACCTTAGGCTCTGCTTCTAACTTGGGCCCAAATTGTAAAATGGTCTTATCTATTGGCGATTTCGTTCCAATTCACACTCCAAGTAATATTCGGCATGCTAATTACATTGCCGGTTGCGAAATTGCATTATCTCTTATAGTTTCCGAGATATGGACTATCAATAATTTACACCTTAGGCTCTGCTTCTAACTTGGGCCCAAATTGTAAAATGGTCTTATCTATTGGCGATTTCGTTCCAATTCACATTCCAAGTAATATTCGGCATGCTAATTACATTGCCGGTTGCCAAATTGCATTATCTCTTATAGTTTCCGAGATATGGACTATCGATAATTTACACCTTAGCCTCTGCTTCTAACTTGGGCCCAAATTGTAAAATGGTCTTATCTATTGGCGTTTTCGTTCCAATTCACATTCCAAGTAATATTCGGCATGCTAATTACATTGCCGGTTTCCAAATTGCATTATCTCTTATAGTTTCCGAGATATGGACTATCGATAATTTACACCTTAGGCTTTGCTTCTAACTTGGGCCCAAATCGTAAAATGGTCTTATCTATTGGCGATTTCGTTCCAATTCACATTCCAAGTAATATTCGGCATGCTAATTACATTGCCGGTTGCCAAATTGCATTATCTCTTATAGTTTCCGAGATATGGACTATCGAAAATTTACACCTTAGGCTCTGCTTCTAACTTGGGCCCAAATTGTAAAATGGTCTTATCTATTGGCGATTTCGTTTCAATTCACATTCCAAGTAATATTCGGCATGCTAATTACATTGCCGGTTGCCAAATTGCATTAACTCTTATAGTTTCCGAGATATGGACTATCGATAATTTACACCTTAGGCTCTGCTTCTAACTTGGGCCCAAATTGTAAAATGGTCTTATCTATTGGCGATTTCGTTCCAATTCACATTCCAAGTAATATTCGGCATGCTAATTACATTGCCGGTTGCCAAATTGCATTATCTCTTATAGTTTCCGAGATATGGACTATCGATTATTTACACCATAGGCTCTGCTTATAACTTGGGCCCAAATTGTAAAATGGTCTTATCTATTGGCGATTTCGTTCCAATTCACATTCCAAGTAATATTCGGCATGCTAATTACATTGCCGGTTGCCAAATTGCATTATCTCTTATAGTTTCCGAGATATGGACTATCGATAATTTACACCTTAGGCTCTGCTTCTAACTTGGGCCCAAATTGTAAAATGGTCTTATCTATTGGCGATTTCGTTCCAATTCACATTCCAAGTAATATTCGGCATGCTAATTACATTGCCGGTTGCCAAATTGCATTATCTCTTATAGTTTCCGAGATATGGACTATCGATAATTTACACCTTAGGCTCTGCTTCTAACTTGGGCCCAAATTGTAAAATGGTCTTATCTATTGGCGATTTCGTTCCAATTCACATTCCAAGTAATATTCGGCATGCTAATTACATTGCCGGTTGCCAAATTGCATTATCTCTTATAGTTTCCGAGATATGGACTATCGATAATTTACACCTTAGGCTCTGCTTCTAACATGGGCCCAAATTGTAAAATGGTCTTATCTATTGGCGATTTCGTTCCAATTCACATTCCAAGTAATATTCGGCATGCTAATTACATTGCCTGTTGCCAATTTGCATTATCTCTTATAGTTTCCGAGATATGGACTATCCATAATTTACACCTTAGGCTCTGCTTCTAACTTGGGCCCAAATTGTAAAATGGTCTTATCTATTGGCGATTTCGTTCCAATTCACATTCCAAGTAATACTCGGCATGCTAATTACATTGCCGGTTGCCAAATTGCATTATCTCTTATAGTTTCCGAGATATGGACTATCGATAATTTACACCTTAGGCTCTGCTTCTAACTTGGGCCCAAATTGTAAAATGGTCTTATCTATTGGCGATTTCGTTCCAATTCACATTCCAAGTAATATTCGGCATGCTAATTACATTGCCGGTTGCCAAATTGCATTATCTCTTATAGTTTCCGAGATATGGACTATCGATAATTTACACCTTAGGCTCTGCTTCTAACTTGGGCCCAAATTGTAAAATGGTCTTATCTATTGGCGATTTCGTTCCAATTCACACTCCAAGTAATATTCGGCATGCTAATTACATTGCCGGTTGCGAAATTGCATTATCTCTTATAGTTTCCGAGATATGGACTATCAATAATTTACACCTTAGGCTCTGCTTCTAACTTGGGCCCAAATTGTAAAATGGTCTTATCTATTGGCGATTTCGTTCCAATTCACATTCCAAGTAATATTCGGCATGCTAATTACATTGCCGGTTGCCAAATTGCATTATCTCTTATAGTTTCCGAGATATGGACTATCGATAATTTACACCTTAGGCTCTGCTTCTAACATGGGCCCAAATTGTAAAATGGTCTTATCTATTGGCGATTTCGTTCCAATTCACATTCCAAGTAATATTCGGCATGCTAATTACATTGCCGGTTGCCAATTTGCATTATCTCTTATAGTTTCCGAGATATGGACTATCCATAATTTACACCTTAGGCTCTGCTTCTAACTTGGGCCCAAATTGTAAAATGGTCTTATCTATTGGCGATTTCGTTCCAATTCACATTCCAAGTAATACTCGGCATGCTAATTACATTGCCGGTTGCCAAATTGCATTATCTCTTATAGTTTCCGAGATATGGACTATCGATAATTTACACCTTAGGCTCTGCTTCTAACTTGGGCCCAAATTGTAAAATGGTCTTATCTATTGGCGATTTCGTTCCAATTCACATTCCAAGTAATATTCGGCATGCTAATTACATTGCCGGTTGCCAAATTGCATTATCTCTTATAGTTTCCGAGATATGGACTATCGATAATTTACACCTTAGGCTCTGCTTCTAACTTGGGCCCAAATTGTAAAATGGTCTTATCTATTGGCGATTTCGTTCCAATTCACACTCCAAGTAATATTCGGCATGCTAATTACATTGCCGGTTGCGAAATTGCATTATCTCTTATAGTTTCCGAGATATGGACTATCAATAATTTACACCTTAGGCTCTGCTTCTAACTTGGGCCCAAATTGTAAAATGGTCTTATCTATTGGCGATTTCGTTCCAATTCACATTCCAAGTAATATTCGGCATGCTAATTACATTGCCGGTTGCCAAATTGCATTATCTCTTATAGTTTCCGAGATATGGACTATCGATAATTTACACCTTAGCCTCTGCTTCTAACTTGGGCCCAAATTGTAAAATGGTCTTATCTATTGGCGTTTTCGTTCCAATTCACATTCCAAGTAATATTCGGCATGCTAATTACATTGCCAGTTGCCAAATTGCATTATCTCTTATAGTTTCCGAGATATGGACTATCGATAATTTACACCTTAGGCTCTGCTTCCAACTTGGGCCCAAATTGTAAAATGGTCTTATCTATTGGCGATTTCGTTCCAATTCACATTCCAAGTAATATTCGGCATGCTAATTACATTGCCGGTTGCCAAATTGCATTATCTCTTATAGTTTCCGAGATATGGACTATCGATAATTTACACCTTAGGCTCTGCTTCTAACTTGGGCCCATATCGTAAAATGGTCTTATCTATTGGCGATTTCGTTCCAATTCACATTCCAAGTAATATTCGGCATGCTAATTACATTGCCGGTTGCCAAATTGCATTATCTCTTATAGTTTCCGAGATATGGACTATCGATAATTTACACCTTAGGCTCTGCTTCTAACTTGGGCCCAAATTGTAAAATGGTCTTATCTATTGGCGATTTCGTCCCAATTCACATTCCAAGTGATATTCGGCATGCTAATTACATTGCCGGTTGCGAAATTGCATTATCTCTTATAGTTTCCGAGATATGGACTATCAATAATTTACACCTTAGGCTCTGCTTCTAACTTGGGCCCAAATTGTAAAATGGTCTTATCTATTGGCGATTTCGTTCCAATTCACATTCCAAGTAATATTCGGCATGCTAATTACATTGCCGGTTGCCAAATTGCATTATCTCTTATAGTTTCCGAGATATGGACTATCGATAATTTACACCTTAGGCTCTGCTTCTAACTTGGGCCCAAATTGTAAAATGGCCTTATCTATTGGCGATTTCGTTCCAATTCACATTCCAAGTAAATTCGGCATGCTAATTACATTGCCGGTTGCCAAATTGCATTATCTCTTATAGTTTCCGAGATATGGACTATCGATAATTTACACCTTAGGCTCTGCTTCTAACTTGGGCCCAAAGTGTAAAATGGTCTTACCTATTGGCGATTTCGTTCCAATTCACACTCCAAGTAATATTCGGCATGCTAATTACATTGCCGGTTGCGAAATTGCATTATCTCTTATAGTTTCCGAGATATGGACTATCAATAATTTACACCTTAGGCTCTGCTTCTAACTTGGGCCCAAATTGTAAAATGGTCTTATCTATTGGCGATTTCGTTCCAATTCACATTCCAAGTAATATTCGGCATGCTAATTACATTGCCGGTTGCCAAATTGCATTATCACTTATAGTTTCCGAGATATGGACTCTCGATAATTTACACCTTAGGCTCTGCTTCTAACTTGGGCCCAAATTGTAAAATGGTCTTATCTATTGGCGATTTCGTTCCAATTCACATTCCAAGTGATATTTGGCATGCTAATTACATTGCCGATTGCGAAATTGCATTATCTCTTATAGTTTCCGAGATATGGACTATCAATAATTTACACCTTAGGCTCTGCTTCTAACTTGGGCCCAAATTGTAAAATGGTCTTATCTATTGGCGATTTCGTTCCAATTCACATTCCAAGTAATATTCGGCATGCTAATTACATTGCCGGTGCCAAATTGCATTATCTCTTATAGTTTCCGAGATATGGACTATCGATAATTTACACCTTAGGCTCTGCTTCTAACTTGGGCCCAAATTGTAAAATGGTCTTATCTATTGGCGATTTCGTTCCAATTCACATTCCAAGTAATACTCGGCATGCTAATTACATTGCCGGTTGCCAAATTGCATTATCTCTTATAGTTTCCGAGATATGGACTATCGATAATTTACACCTTAGGCTCTTCTTCTAACTTGGGCCCAAATTGTAAAATGGTCTTATCTATTGGCGATTTCGTTCCAATTCACATTCCAAGTAATATTCGGCATGCTAATTACATTGCCGGTTGCCAAATTGCATTATCTCTTATAGTTTCCGAGATATGGACTATCGATAATTTACACCTTAGGCTCTGCTTCTAACTTGGGCCCAAATTGTAAAATGGTCTTATCTATTGGCGATTTCGTTCCAATTCACACTCCAAGTAATATTCGGTATGCTAATTACATTGCCGGTTGCGAAATTGCATTATCTCTTATAGTTTCCGAGATATGGACTATCGATAATTTACACCTTAGCCTCTGCTTCTAACTTGGGCCCAAATTGTAAAATGGTCTTATTTATTGGCGTTTTCGTTCCAATTCACATTCCAAGTAATATTCGGCATGCTAATTACATTGCCGGTTGCCAAATTGCATTATCTCTTATAGTTTCCGAGATATGGACTATCGATAATTTACACCTTAGGCTCTGCTTCTAACTTGGGCCCAAATTATAAAATGGTCTTCTCTATTGGCGATTTCGTTCCAATTCACATTCCAAGTAATATTCGGCATGCTAATTACATTGCCGGTTGCCAAATTGCATTATCTCTTATAGTTTCCGAGATATGGACTATCGATAATTTACACCTTAGGCTCTGCTTCTAACTTGGGCCCAAATTGTAAAATGGTCTTATCTATTGGCGATTTCGTTCCAATTCACATTCCAAGTAATATTCGGCATGCTAATTACATTGCCGGTTGCCAAATTGCATTATCTCTTATAGTTTCCGAGATATGGACTATCGATAATTTACACCTTAGGCTCTGCTTCTAACTTGGGCCCAAATTGTAAAATGGTCTTCTCTATTGGCGATTTCGTTCCAATTCACATTCCAAGTAATATTCGGCATGCTAATTACATTGCCGGTTGCCAAATTGCATTATCTCTTATAGTTTCCGAGATATGGACTATCGATAATTTACACCTTAGGCTCTGCTTCTAACTTGGGCCCAAATTGTAAAATGGTCTTCTCTATTGGCGATTTCGTTCCAATTCACATTCCAAGTAATATTCGGCATGCTAATTACATTGCCGGTTGCCAAATTGCATTATCTCTTATAGTTTCCGAGATATGGACTATCGATAATTTACACCTTAGGCTCTGCTTCTAACTTGGGCCCAAATTGTAAAATGGTCTTCTCTATTGGCGATTTCGTTCCAATTCACATTCCAAGTAATATTCGGCATGCTAATTACATTGCCGGTTGCCAAATTGCATTAACTCTTATAGTTTCCGAGATATGGACTATCGATAATTTACACCTTAGGCTCTGCTTCTAACTTGGGCCCAAATTGTAAAATGGTCTTATCTATTGGCGATTTCGTTCCAATTCACATTCCAAGTAATATTCGGCATGCTAATTACATTGCCGGTTGCCAAATTGCATTATCTCTTATAGTTTCCGAGATATGGACTATCGATAATTTACACCATAGGCTCTGCTTATAACTTGGGCCCAAATTGTAAAATGGTCTTATCTATTGGCGATTTCGTTCCAATTCACATTCCAAGTAATATTCGGCATGCTAATTACATTGCCGGTTGCCAAATTGCATTATCTCTTATAGTTTCCGAGATATGGACTATCGATAATTTACACCTTAGGCTCTGCTTCTAACTTGGGCCCAAATTGTAAAATGGTCTTATCTATTGGCGATTTCGTTCCAATTCACATTCCAAGTAATATTCGGCATGCTAATTACATTGCCGGTTGCCAAATTGCATTATCTCTTATAGTTTCCGAGATATGGACTATCGATAATTTACACCTTAGGCTCTGCTTCTAACTTGGGCCCAAATTGTAAAATGGTCTTATCTATTGGCGATTTCGTTCCAATTCACATTCCAAGTAATATTCGGCATGCTAATTACATTGCCGGTTGCCAAATTGCATTATCTCTTATAGTTTCCGAGATATGGACTATCGATAATTTACACCTTTGGCTCTGCTTCTAACTTGGGCCCAAATTGTAAAATGGTCTTATCTATTGGCGATTTCGTCCCAATTCACATTCCAAGTGATATTCGGCATGCTAATTACATTGCCGGTTGCGAAATTGCATTATCTCTTATAGTTTCCGAGATATGGACTATCAATAATTTACACCTTAGGCTCTGCTTCTAACTTGGGCCCAAATTGTAAAATGGTCTTATCTATTGGCGATTTCGTTCCAATTCACATTCCAAGTAATATTCGGCATGCTAATTACATTGCCGGTTGCCAAATTGCATTATCTCTTATAGTTTCCGAGATATGGACTATCGATAATTTACACCTTAGGCTCTGCTTCTAACTTGGGCCCAAATTGTAAAATGGTCTTATCTATTGGCGATTTCGTTCCAATTCACATTCCAAGTAATATTCGGCATGCTAATTACATTGCCGGTTGCCAAATTGCATTATCTCTTATAGTTTCCGAGATATGGACTATCGATAATTTACACCTTAGGCTCTGCTTCTAACATGGGCCCAAATTGTAAAATGGTCTTATCTATTGGCGATTTCGTTCCAATTCACATTCCAAGTAATATTCGGCATGCTAATTACATTGCCGGTTGCCAATTTGCATTATCTCTTATAGTTTCCGAGATATGGACTATCCATAATTTACACCTTAGGCTCTGCTTCTAACTTGGGCCCAAATTGTAAAATGGTCTTATCTATTGGCGATTTCGTTCCAATTCACATTCCAAGTAATACTCGGCATGCTAATTACATTGCCGGTTGCCAAATTGCATTATCTCTTATAGTTTCCGAGATATGGACTATCGATAATTTACACCTTAGGCTCTGCTTCTAACTTGGGCCCAAATTGTAAAATGGTCTTATCTATTGGCGATTTCGTTCCAATTCACATTCCAAGTAATATTCGGCATGCTAATTACATTGCCGGTTGCCAAATTGCATTATCTCTTATAGTTTCCGAGATATGGACTATCGATAATTTACACCTTATGCTCTGCTTCTAACTTGGGCCCAAATTGTAAAATGGTCTTATCTATTGGCGATTTCGTTCCAATTCACACTCCAAGTAATATTCGGCATGCTAATTACATTGCCGGTTGCGAAATTGCATTATCTCTTATAGTTTCCGAGATATGGACTATCAATAATTTACACCTTAGGCTCTGCTTCTAACTTGGGCCCAAATTGTAAAATGGTCTTATCTATTGGCGATTTCGTTCCAATTCACATTCCAAGTAATATTCGGCATGCTAATTACATTGCCGGTTGCCAAATTGCATTATCTCTTATAGTTTCCGAGATATGGACTATCGATAATTTACACCTTAGCCTCTGCTTCTAACTTGGGCCCAAATTGTAAAATGGTCTTATCTATTGGCGATTTCGTTCCAATTCACATTCCAAGTAATATTCGGCATGCTAATTACATTGCCGGTTGCCAAATTGCATTATCTCTTATAGTTTCCGAGATATGGACTATCGATAATTTACACCTTAGGCTCTGCTTCTAACTTGGGCCCAAATTGTAAAATGGTCTTATCTATTGGCGATTTCGTTCCAATTCACATTCCAAGTAATATTCGGCATGCTAATTACGTTGCCGGTTGCCAAATTGCATTATCTCTTATAGTTTCCGAGATATGGACTATCGATAATTTACACCTTAGGCTCTGCTTCTAACTTGGGCCCAAATCGTAAAATGGTCTTATCTATTGGCGATTTCGTTCCAATTCACATTCCAAGTAATATTCGGCATGCTAATTACATTGCCGGTTGCCAAATTGCATTATCTCTTATAGTTTCCGAGATATGGACTATCGAAAATTTACACCTTAGGCTCTGCTTCTAACTTGGGCCCAAATTGTAAAATGGTCTTATCTATTGGCGATTTCGTTTCAATTCACATTCCAAGTAATATTCGGCATGCTAATTACATTGCCGGTTGCCAAATTGCATTAACTCTTATAGTTTCCGAGATATGGACTATCGATAATTTACACCTTAGGCTCTGCTTCTAACTTGGGCCCAAATTGTAAAATGGTCTTATCTATTGGCGATTTCGTTCCAATTCACATTCCAAGTAATATTCGGCATGCTAATTACATTGCCGGTTGCCAAATTGCATTATCTCTTATAGTTTCCGAGATATGGACTATCGATTATTTACACCATAGGCTCTGCTTATAACTTGGGCCCAAATTGTAAAATGGTCTTATCTATTGGCGATTTCGTTCCAATTCACATTCCAAGTAATATTGGGCATGCTAATTACATTGCCGGTTGCCAAATTGCATTATCTCTTATAGTTTCCGAGATATGGACTATCGATAATTTACACCTTAGGCTCTGCTTCTAACTTGGGCCCAAATTGTAAAATGGTCTTATCTATTGGCGATTTCGTTCCAATTCACATTCCAAGTAATATTCGGCATGCTAATTACATTGCCGGTTGCCAAATTGCATTATCTCTTATAGTTTCCGAGATATGGACTATCGATAATTTACACCTTAGGCTCTGCTTCTAACTTGGGCCCAAATTGTAAAATGGTCTTATCTATTGGCGATTTCGTTCCAATTCACATTCCAAGTAATATTCGGCATGCTAATTACATTGCCGGTTGCCAAATTGCATTATCTCTTATAGTTTCCGAGATATGGACTATCGATAATTTACACCTTTGGCTCTGCTTCTAACTTGGGCCCAAATTGTAAAATGGTCTTATCTATTGGCGATTTCGTCCCAATTCACATTCCAAGTGATATTCGGCATGCTAATTACATTGCCGGTTGCGAAATTGCATTATCTCTTATAGTTTCCGAGATATGGACTATCAATAATTTACACCTTAGGCTCTGCTTCTAACTTGGGCCCAAATTGTAAAATGGTCTTATCTATTGGCGATTTCGTTCCAATTCACATTCCAAGTAATATTCGGCATGCTAATTACATTGCCGGTTGCCAAATTGCATTATCTCTTATAGTTTCCGAGATATGGACTATCGATAATTTACACCTTAGGCTCTGCTTCTAACTTGGGCCCAAATTGTAAAATGGTCTTATCTATTGGCGATTTCGTTCCAATTCACATTCCAAGTAATATTCGGCATGCTAATTACATTGCCGGTTGCCAAATTGCATTATCTCTTATAGTTTCCGAGATATGGACTATCGATAATTTACACCTTAGGCTCTGCTTCTAACATGGGCCCAAATTGTAAAATGGTCTTATCTATTGGCGATTTCGTTCCAATTCACATTCCAAGTAATATTCGGCATGCTAATTACATTGCCGGTTGCCAATTTGCATTATCTCTTATAGTTTCCGAGATATGGACTATCCATAATTTACACCTTAGGCTCTGCTTCTAACTTGGGCCCAAATTGTAAAATGGTCTTATCTATTGGCGATTTCGTTCCAATTCACATTCCAAGTAATACTCGGCATGCTAATTACATTGCCGGTTGCCAAATTGCATTATCTCTTATAGTTTCCGAGATATGGACTATCGATAATTTACACCTTAGGCTCTGCTTCTAACTTGGGCCCAAATTGTAAAATGGTCTTATCTATTGGCGATTTCGTTCCAATTCACATTCCAAGTAATATTCGGCATGCTAATTACATTGCCGGTTGCCAAATTGCATTATCTCTTATAGTTTCCGAGATATGGACTATCGATAATTTACACCTTAGGCTCTGCTTCTAACTTGGGCCCAAATTGTAAAATGGTCTTATCTATTGGCGATTTCGTTCCAATTCACACTCCAAGTAATATTCGGCATGCTAATTACATTGCCGGTTGCGAAATTGCATTATCTCTTATAGTTTCCGAGATATGGACTATCAATAATTTACACCTTAGGCTCTGCTTCTAACTTGGGCCCAAATTGTAAAATGGTCTTATCTATTGGCGATTTCGTTCCAATTCACATTCCAAGTAATATTCGGCATGCTAATTACATTGCCGGTTGCCAAATTGCATTATCTCTTATAGTTTCCGAGATATGGACTATCGATAATTTACACCTTAGCCTCTGCTTCTAACTTGGGCCCAAATTGTAAAATGGTCTTATCTATTGGCGTTTTCGTTCCAATTCACATTCCAAGTAATATTCGGCATGCTAATTACATTGCCAGTTGCCAAATTGCATTATCTCTTATAGTTTCCGAGATATGGACTATCGATAATTTACACCTTAGGCTCTGCTTCTAACTTGGGCCCAAATTGTAAAATGGTCTTATCTATTGGCGATTTCGTTCCAATTCACATTCCAAGTAATATTCGGCATGCTAATTACATTGCCGGTTGCCAAATTGCATTATCTCTTATAGTTTCCGAGATATGGACTATCGATAATTTACACCTTAGGCTCTGCTTCTAACTTGGGCCCAAATCGTAAAATGGTCTTATCTATTGGCGATTTCGTTCCAATTCACATTCCAAGTAATATTCGGCATGCTAATTACATTGCCGGTTGCCAAATTGCATTATCTCTTATAGTTTCCGAGATATGGACTATCGATAATTTACACCTTAGGCTCTGCTTCTAACTTGGGCCCAAATTGTAAAATGGTCTTATCTATTGGCGATTTCGTCCCAATTCACATTCCAAGTGATATTCGGCATGCTAATTACATTGCCGGTTGCGAAAGTGCATTATCTCTTATAGTTTCCGAGATATGGACTATCAATAATTTACACCTTAGGCTCTGCTTCTAACTTGGGCCCAAATTGTAAAATGGTCTTATCTATTGGCGATTTCGTTCCAATTCACATTCCAAGTAATATTCGGCATGCTAATTACATTGCCGGTTGCCAAATTGCATTATCTCTTATAGTTTCCGAGATATGGACTATCGATAATTTACACCTTAGGCTCTGCTTCTAACTTGGGCCCAAATTGTAAAATGGCCTTATCTATTGGCGATTTCGTTCCAATTCACATTCCAAGTAAATTCGGCATGCTAATTACATTGCCGGTTGCCAAATTGCATTATCTCTTATAGTTTCCGAGATATGGACTATCGATAATTTACACCTTAGGCTCTGCTTCTAACTTGGGCCCAAAGTGTAAAATGGTCTTACCTATTGGCGATTTCGTTCCAATTCACACTCCAAGTAATATTCGGCATGCTAATTACATTGCCGGTTCCGAAATTGCATTATCTCTTATAGTTTCCGAGATATGGACTATCAATAATTTACACCTTAGGCTCTGCTTCTAACTTGGGCCCAAATTGTAAAATGGTCTTATCTATTGGCGATTTCGTTCCAATTCACATTCCAAGTAATATTCGGCATGCTAATTACATTGCCGGTTGCCAAATTGCATTATCACTTATAGTTTCCGAGATATGGACTCTCGATAATTTACACCTTAGGCTCTGCTTCTAACTTGGGCCCAAATTGTAAAATGGTCTTATCTATTGGCGATTTCGTTCCAATTCACATTCCAAGTAATATTCGGCATGCTAATTACATTGCCGGTTGCCAAATTGCATTATCTCTTATAGTTTCCGAGATATAGACTATCGATAATTTACACCTTAGGCTCTGCTTCTAACTTGGGCCCAAATTGTAAAATGGTCTTATCTATTGGCGATTTCGTCCCAATTCACATTCCAAGTGATATTTGGCATGCTAATTACATTGCCGATTGCGAAATTGCATTATCTCTTATAGTTTCCGAGATATGGACTATCAATAATTTACACCTTAGGCTCTGCTTCTAACTTGGGCCCAAATTGTAAAATGGTCTTATCTATTGGCGATTTCGTTCCAATTCACATTCCAAGTAATATTCGGCATGCTAATTACATTGCCGGTTGCCAAATTGCATTATCTCTTATAGTTTCCGAGATATGGACTATCGATAATTTACACCTTAGGCTCTGCTTCTAACTTGGGCCCAAATTGTAAAATGGTCTTATCTATTGGCGATTTCGTTCCAATTCACATTCCAAGTAATACTCGGCATGCTAATTACATTGCCGGTTGCCAAATTGCATTATCTCTTATAGTTTCCGAGATATGGACTATCGATAATTTACACCTTAGGCTCTTCTTCTAACTTGGGCCCAAATTGTAAAATGGTCTTATCTATTGGCGATTTCGTTCCAATTCACATTCCAAGTAATATTCGGCATGCTAATTACATTGCCGGTTGCCAAATTGCATTATCTCTTATAGTTTCCGAGATATGGACTATCGATAATTTACACCTTAGGCTCTGCTTCTAACTTGGGCCCAAATTGTAAAATGGTCTTATCTATTGGCGATTTCGTTCCAATTCACACTCCAAGTAATATTCGGTATGCTAATTACATTGCCGGTTGCGAAATTGCATTATCTCTTATAGTTTCCGAGATATGGACTATCGATAATTTACACCTTAGCCTCTGCTTCTAACTTGGGCCCAAATTGTAAAATGGTCTTATTTATTGGCGTTTTCGTTCCAATTCACATTCCAAGTAATATTCGGCATGCTAATTACATTGCCGGTTGCCAAATTGCATTATCTCTTATAGTTTCCGAGATATGGACTATCGATAATTTACACCTTAGGCTCTGCTTCTAACTTGGGCCCAAATTATAAAATGGTCTTCTCTATTGGCGATTTCGTTCCAATTCACATTCCAAGTAATATTCGGCATGCTAATTACATTGCCGGTTGCCAAATTGCATTATCTCTTATAGTTTCCGAGATATGGACTATCGATAATTTACACCTTAGGCTCTGCTTCTAACTTGGGCCCAAATTGTAAAATGGTCTTCTCTATTGGCGATTTCGTTCCAATTCACATTCCAAGTAATATTCGGCATGCTAATTACATTGCCGGTTGCCAAATTGCATTATCTCTTATAGTTTCCGAGATATGGACTATCGATAATTTACACCTTAGGCTCTGCTTCTAACTTGGGCCCAAATTGTAAAATGGTCTTCTCTATTGGCGATTTCGTTCCAATTCACATTCCAAGTAATATTCGGCATGCTAATTACATTGCCGGTTGCCAAATTGCATTATCTCTTATAGTTTCCGAGATATGGACTATCGATAATTTACACCTTAGGCTCTGCTTCTAACTTGGGCCCAAATTGTAAAATAGTCTTATCTATTGGCGATTTCGTTCCAATTCACATTCCAAGTAATATTCGGCATGCTAATTACATTGCCGGTTGCCAAATTGCATTATCTCTTATAGTTTCCGAGATATGGACTATCGGTAATTTACACCTTAGGCTCTGCTTCTAACTTGGGCCCAAATTGTAAAATGGTCTTATCTATTGGCGATTTCGTTCCAATTCACATTCCAAGTAATATCCGGCATGCTAATTACATTGCCGGTTGCCAAATTGAATTATCTCTTATAGTTTCCGAGATATGGACTATCGATAATTTACACCTTAGGCTCTGCTTCTAACTTGGGCCCAAATTGTAAAATGGTCTTACCTATTGGCGATTTCGTTCCAATTCACATTCCAAGTAATATTCGGCATGCTAATTACATTGCCGGTTGCCAAATTGCATTATCTCTTATAGTTTCCGAGATATGGACTATCGATAATTTACACCTTAGGCTCTGCTTCTAACTTGGGCCCAAATTGTAATATGGTCTTATCTATTGGCGATTTCGTTCCAATTCACATTCCAAGTAATATTCGGCATGCTAATTACATTGCCGGTTGCCAAATTGCATTATCTCTTATAGTTTCCGAGATATGGACTATCGATAATTTACACCTTAGGCTCTGCTTCTAACTTGGGCCCAAATTGTAAAATGGTCTTATCTATTGGCGTTTTCGTTCCAATTCACATTCCAAGTAATATTCGGCATGCTAATTACATTGCCGGTTGCCAAATTGCATTATCTCTTATAGTTTCCGAGATATGGACTATCGATAATGGACACCTTAGGCTCTGCTTCTAACTTGGGCCCAAATTGTAAAATGGTCTTCTCTATTGGCGATTTCGTTCCAATTCACATTCCAAGTAATATTCGGCATGCTAATTACATTGCCGGTTGCCAAATTGCATTATCTCTTATAGTTTCCGAGATATGGACTATCGATAATTTACACCTTAGGCTCTGCTTCTAACTTGGGCCCAAATTGTAAAATGGTCTTATTTATTTGCGATTTCGTTCCAATTCACATTCCAAGTAATATTCGGCATGCTAATTACATTGCCGGTTGCCAAATTGCATTATCTCTTATAGTTTCCGAGATATGGACTATCGATAATTTACACCTTAGGCTCTGCTTCTAACTTGGGCCCAAATTGTAAAATGGTCTTCTCTATTGGCGATTTCGTTCCAATTCACATTCCAAGTAATATTCGGCATGCTAATTACATTGCCGGTTGCCAAATTGCATTATCTCTTATAGTTTCCGAGATATGGACTATCGATAATTTACACCTTAGGCTCTGCTTCTAACTTGGGCCCAAATTGTAAAATGTTCTTCTCTATTGGCGATTTCGTTCCAATTCACATTCCAAGTAATATTCGGCATGCTAATTACATTGCCGGTTGCCAAATTGCATTATCTCTTATAGTTTCCGAGATATGGACTATCGATAATTTACACCTAAGGCTCTGCTTCTAACTTGGGCCCAAATTGTAAAATGGTCTTATCTATTGGCGATTTCGTTCCAATTCACATTCCAAGTAATATTCGGCATGCTAATTACATTGCCGGTTGCCAAATTGCATTATCTCTTATAGTTTCCGAGATATGGACTATCGATAATTTACATCTTAGGCTCTGCATCTAACTTGGGCCCAAATTGTAAAATCGTCTTATCTATTGGCGACTTCGTTCCAATTCACATTCCAAGTAATATTCGGCATGCTAATTACATTGCCGGTTGCCAAATTGCATTATCTCTTATAGTTTCCGAGATATGGACTATCGATAATTTACACCTTAGGCTCTGCTTCTAACTTGGGCCCAATTTGTAAAATGGTCTTATCTATTGGCGATTTCGTTCCAATTCACATTCCAAGTAATATCCGGCATGCTAATTACATTGCCGGTTGCCAAATTGAATTATCTCTTATAGTTTCCGAGATATGGACTATCGATAATTTACACCTTAGGCTCTGCTTCTAACTTGGGCCCAAATTGTAAAATGGTCTTATCTATTGGCGATTTCGTTCCAATTCACATTCCAAGTAATATTCGGCATGCTAATTACATTGCCGGTTGCCAAATTGCATTATCTCTTATAGTTTCCGAGATATGGACTATCGATAATTTACACCTTAGGCTCTGCTTCTAACTTGGGCCCAAATTGTAAAATGGTCTTATCTATTGGCGATTTCGTCCCAATTCACATTCCAAGTGATATTCGGCATGCTAATTACATTGCCGGTTGCGAAATTGCATTATCTCTTATAGTTTCCGAGATATGGACTATCAATAATTTACACCTTAGGCTCTGCTTCTAACTTGGGCCCAAATTGTAAAATGGTCTTATCTATTGGCGATTTCGTTCCAATTCACATTCCAAGTAATATTCGGCATGCTAATTACATTGCCGGTTGCCAAATTGCATTATCTCTTATAGTTTCCGAGATATGGACTATCGATAATTTACACCTTAGGCTCTGCTTCTAACTTGGGCCCAAATTGTAAAATGGCCTTATCTATTGGCGATTTCGTTCCAATTCACATTCCAAGTAAATTCGGCATGCTAATTACATTGCCGGTTGCCAAATTGCATTATCTCTTATAGTTTCCGAGATATGGACTATCGATAATTTACACCTTAGGCTCTGCTTCTAACTTGGGCCCGAAGTGTAAAATGGTCTTACCTATTGGCGATTTCGTTCCAATTCACACTCCAAGTAATATTCGGGATGCTAATTACATTGCCGGTTGCGAAATTGCATTATCTCTTATAGTTTCCGAGATATGGACTATCAATAATTTACACCTTAGGCTCTGCTTCTAACTTGGGCCCAAATTGTAAAATGGTCTTATCTATTGGCGATTTCGTTCCAATTCACATTCCAAGTAATATTCGGCATGCTAATTACATTGCCGGTTGCCAAATTGCATTATCACTTATAGTTTCCGAGATATGGACTCTCGATAATTTACACCTTAGGCTCTGCTTCTAACTTGGGCCCAAATTGTAAAATGGTCTTATCTATTGGCGATTTCGTTCCAATTCACATTCCAAGTAATATTCGGCATGCTAATTACATTGCCGGTTGCCAAATTGCATTATCTCTTATAGTTTCCGAGATATGGACTATCGATAATTTACACCTTAGGCTCTGCTTCTAACTTGGGCCCAAATTGTAAAATGGTCTTATCTATTGGCGATTTCGTCCCAATTCACATTCCAAGTGATATTTGGCATGCTAATTACATTGCCGATTGCGAAATTGCATTATCTCTTATAGTTTCCGAGATATGGACTATCAATAATTTACACCTTAGGCTCTGCTTCTAACTTGGGCCCAAATTGTAAAATGGTCTTATCTATTGGCGATTTCGTTCCAATTCACATTCCAAGTAATATTCGGCATGCTAATTACATTGCCGGTTGCCAAATTGCATTATCTCTTATAGTTTCAGAGATATGGACTATCGATAATTTACACCTTAGGCTCTGCTTCTAACTTGGGCCCAAATTGTAAAATGGTCTTATCTATTGGCGATTTCGTTCCAATTCACATTCCAAGTAATGCTCGGCATGCTAATTACATTGCCGGTTGCCAAATTGCATTATCTCTTATAGTTTCCGAGATATGGACTATCGATAATTTACACCTTAGGCTCTTCTTCTAACTTGGGCCCATATTGTAAAATGGTCTTATCTATTGGCGATTTCGTTCCAATTCACATTCCAAGTAATATTCGGCATGCTAATTACATTGCCGGTTGCCAAATTGCATTATCTCTTATAGTTTCCGAGATATGGACTATCGATAATTTACACCTTAGGCTCTGCTTCTAACTTGGGCCCAAATTGTAAAATGGTCTTATCTATTGGCGATTTCGTTCCAATTCACACTCCAAGTAATATTCGGTATGCTAATTACATTGCCGGTTGCGAAATTGCATTATCTCTTATAGTTTCCGAGATATGGACTATCGATAATTTACACCTTAGCCTCTGCTTCTAACTTGGGCCCAAATTGTAAAATGGTCTTATTTATTGGCGTTTTCGTTCCAATTCACATTCCAAGTAATATTCGGCATGCTAATTACATTGCCGGTTGCCAAATTGCATTATCTCTTATAGTTTCCGAGATATGGACTATCGATAATTTACACCTTAGGCTCTGCTTCTAACTTGGGCCCAAATTATAAAATGGTCTTCTCTATTGGCGATTTCGTTCCAATTCACATTCCAAGTAATATTCGGCATGCTAATTACATTGCCGGTTGCCAAATTGCATTATCTCTTATAGTTTCCGAGATATGGACTATCGATAATTTACACCTTAGGCTCTGCTTCTAACTTGGGCCCAAATTGTAAAATGGTCTTATCTATTGGCGATTTCGTTCCAATTCACATTCCAAGTAATATTCGGCATGCTAATTACATTGCCGGTTGCCAAATTGCATTATCTCTTATAGTTTCCGAGATATGGACTATCGATAATTTACACCTTAGGCTCTGCTTCTAACTTGGGCCCAAATTGTAAAATGGTCTTCTCTATTGGCGATTTCGTTCCAATTCACATTCCAAGTAATATTCGGCATGCTAATTACATTGCCGGTTGCCAAATTGCATTATCTCTTATAGTTTCCGAGATATGGACTATCGATAATTTACACCTTAGGCTCTGCTTCTAACTTGGGCCCAAATTGTAAAATGGTCTTCTCTATTGGCGATTTCGTTCCAATTCACATTCCAAGTAATATTCGGCATGCTAATTACATTGCCGGTTGCCAAATTGCATTATCTCTTATAGTTTCCGAGATATGGACTATCGATAATTTACACCTTAGGCTCTGCTTCTAACTTGGGCCCAAATTGTAAAATGGTCTTCTCTATTGGCGATTTCGTTCCAATTCACATTCCAAGTAATATTCGGCATGCTAATTACATTGCCGGTTGCCAAATTGCATTATCTCTTATAGTTTCCGAGATATGGACTATCGATCATTTACACCTTAGGCTCTGCTTCTAACTTGGGCCCAAATTGTAAAATAGTCTTATCTATTGGCGATTTCGTTCCAATTCACATTCCAAGTAATATTCGGCATGCTAATTACATTGCCGGTTGCCAAATTGCATTATCTCTTATAGTTTCCGAGATATGGACTATCGGTAATTTACACCTTAGGCTCTGCTTCTAACTTGGGCCCAAATTGTAAAATGGTCTTATCTATTGGCGATTTCGTTCCAATTCACATTCCAAGTAATATCCGGCATGCTAATTACATTGCCGGTTGCCAAATTGAATTATCTCTTATAGTTTCCGAGATATGGACTATCGATAATTTACACCTTAGGCTCTGCTTCTAACTTGGGCCCAAATTGTAAAATGGTCTTACCTATTGGCGATTTCGTTCCAATTCACATTCCAAGTAATATTCGGCATGCTAATTACATTGCCGGTTGCCAAATTGCATTATCTCTTATAGTTTCCGAGATATGGACTATCGATAATTTACACCTTAGGCTCTGCTTCTAACTTGGGCCCAAATTGTAAAATGGTCTTATCTATTGGCGATTTCGTCCCAATTCACATTCCAAGTGATATTCGGCATGCTAATTACATTGCCGGTTGCGAAATTGCATTATCTCTTATAGTTTCCGAGATATGGACTATCAATAATTTACACCTTAGGCTCTGCTTCTAACTTGGGCATAAATTGTAAAATGGTCTTATCTATTGGCGATTTCGTTCCAATTCACATTCCAAGTAATATTCGGCATGCTAATTACATTGCCGGTTGCCAAATTGCATTATCTCTTATAGTTTCCGAGATATGGACTATCGATAATTTACGCCTTAGGCTCTGCTTCTAACTTGGGCCCAAATTGTAAAATGGTCTTATCTATTGGCGATTTCGTTCAAATTCACATTCCAAGTAATATTCGGCATGCTAATTACATTGCCGGTTGCCAAATTGCATTATCTCTTATAGTTTCCGAGATATGGACTATCGATAATTTACACCTTAGGCTCTGCTTCTAACTTGGGCCCAAATTGTAAAATGGTCTTATCTATTGGCGATTTCGTTCCAATTCACATTCCAAGTAATATTCGGCATGCTAATTACATTGCCGGTTGCCAAATTGCATTATCTCTTATAGTTTCCGAGATATGGACTATCGATAATTTACACCTTAGGCTCTGCTTCTAACTTGGGCCCAAATTGTAAAATGGTCTTATCTATTGGCGTTTTCGTTCCAATTCACATTCCAAGTAATATTCGGCGTGCTAATTACATTGCCGGTTGCCAAATTGCATTATCTCTTATAGTTTCCGAGATATGGACTATCGATAATTTACACCTTAGGCTCTGCTTCTAACTTGGGCCCAAATTGTAAAATGGTCTTCTCTATTGGCGATTTCGTTCCAATTCACATTCCAAGTAATATTCGGCATGCTAATTACATTGCCGGTTGCCAAATTGCATTATCTCTTATAGTTTCCGAGATATGGACTATCGATAATTTACACCTTAGGCTCTGCTTCTAACTTGGGCCCAAATTGTAAAATGGTCTTCTCTATTGGCGATTTCGTTCCAATTCACATTCCAAGTAATATTCGGCATGCTAATTACATTGCCGGTTGCCAAATTGCATTATCTCTTATAGTTTCCGAGATATGGACTATCGATAATTTACACCTTAGGCTCTGCTTCTAACTTGGGCCCAAATTGTAAAATGTTCTTCTCTATTGGCGATTTCGTTCCAATTCACATTCCAAGTAATATTCGGCATGCTAATTACATTGCCGGTTGCCAAATTGCATTATCTCTTATAGTTTCCGAGATATGGACTATCGATTATTTACACCTTAGGCTCTGCTTCTAACTTGGGCCCAAATTGTAAAATGGTCTTATCTATTGGCGATTTCGTTCCAATTCACATTCCAAGTAATATTCGGCATGCTAATTACATTGCCGGTTGCCAAATTGCATTATCTCTTATAGTTTCCGAGATATGGACTATCGATAATTTACATCTTAGGCTCTGCATCTAACTTGGGCCCAAATTGTAAAATCGTCTTATCTATTGGCGACTTCGTTCCAATTCACATTCCAAGTAATATTCGGCATGCTAATTACATTGCCGGTTGCCAAATTGCATTATCTCTTATAGTTTCCGAGATATGGACTATCGATAATTTACACCTTAGGCTCTGCTTCTAACTTGGGCCCAAATTGTAAAATGGTCTTATCTATTGGCGATTTCGTTCCAATTCACATTCCAAGTAATATCCGGCATGCTAATTACATTGCCGGTTGCCAAATTGAATTATCTCTTATAGTTTCCGAGATATGGACTATCGATAATTTACACCTTAGGCTCTGCTTCTAACTTGGGCCCAAATTGTAAAATGGTCTTATCTATTGGCGATTTCGTTCCAATTCACATTCCAAGTAATATTCGGCATGCTAATTACATTGCCGGTTGCCAAATTGCATTATCTCTTATAGTTTCCGAGATATGGACTATCGATAATTTACATCTTAGGCTCTGCTTCTAACTTGGGCCCAAATTGTAAAATGGTCTTATCTAATGGCGATTTCGTCCCAATTCACATTCCAAGTGATATTCAGCATGCTAATTACATTGCCGGTTGCGAAATTGCATTATCTCTTATAGTTTCCGAGATATGGACTATCAATAATTTACACCTTAGGCTCTGCTTCTAACTTGGGCCCAAATTGTAAAATGGTCTTATCTATTGGCGATTTCGTTCCAATTCACATTCCAAGTAATATTCGGCATGCTAATTACATTGCCGGTTGCCAAATTGCATTATCTCTTATAGTTTCCGAGATATGGACTATCGATAATTTACACCTTAGGCTCTGCTTCTAACTTGGGCCCAAATTGTAAAATGGTCTTATCTATTGGCGTTTTCGTTCCAATTCACATTCCAAGTAATATTCGGCATGCTAATTACATTGCCGGTTGCCAAATTGCATTATCTCTTATAGTTTCCGAGATATGGACTATCGATAATTTACACCTTAGGCTCTGCTTCTAACTAGGGCCCAAATTGTAAAATGGTCTTCTCTATTGGCGATTTCGTTCCAATTCACATTCCAAGTAATATTCGGCATGCTAATTACATTGCCGGTTGCCAAATTGCATTATCTCTTATAGTTTCCGAGATATGGACTATCGATAATTTACACCTTAGGCTCTGCTTCTAACTTGGGCCCAAATTGTAAAATGGTCTTATTTATTGGCGATTTCGTTCCAATTCACATTCCAAGTAATATTCGGCATGCTAATTACATTGCCGGTTGCCAAATTGCATTATCTCTTATAGTTTCCGAGATATGGACTATCGATAATTTACACCTTAGGCTCTGCTTCTAACTTGGGCCCAAATTGTAAAATGGTCTTCTCTATTGGCGATTTCGTTCCAATTCACATTCCAAGTAATATTCGGCATGCTAATTACATTGCCGGTTGCCAAATTGCATTATCTCTTATAGTTTCCGAGATATGGACTATCGATAATTTACACCTTAGGCTCTGCTTCTAACTTGGGCCCAAATTGTAAAATGGTCTTCTCTATTGGCGACTTCGTTCCAATTCACATTCCAAGTAATATTCGGCATGCTAATTACATTGCCGGTTGCCAAATTGCATTATCTCTTATAGTTTCCGAGATATGGACTATCGATAATTTACACCTTAGGCTCTGCTTCTAACTTGGGCCCAAATTGTAAAATGGTCTTATCTATTGGCGATTTCGTTCCAATTCACATTCCAAGTAATATCCGGCATGCTAATTACATTGCCGGTTGCCAAATTGAATTATCTCTTATAGTTTCCGAGATATGGACTATCGATAATTTACACCTTAGGCTCTGCTTCTAACTTGGGCCCAAATTGTAAAATGGTCTTATCTATTGGCGATTTCGTTCCAATTCACATTCCAAGTAATATTCGGCATGCTAATTACATTGCCGGTTGCCAAATTGCATTATCTCTTATAGTTTCCGAGATATGGACTATCGATAATTTACATCTTAGGCTCTGCTTCTAACTTGGGCCCAAATTGTAAAATGGTCTTATCTAATGGCGATTTCGTCCCAATTCACATTCCAAGTGATATTCAGCATGCTAATTACATTGCCGGTTGCGAAATTGCATTATCTCTTATAGTTTCCGAGATATGGACTATCAATAATTTACACCTTAGGCTCTGCTTCTAACTTGGGCCCAAATTGTAAAATGGCCTTATCTATTGGCGATTTCGTTCCAATTCACATTCCAAGTAATATTCGGCATGCTAATTACATTGCCGGTTGCCAAATTGCATTATCTCTTATAGTTTCCGAGATATGGACTATCGATAATTTACACCTTAGGCTCTGCTTCTAACTTGGGCCCAAATTGTAAAATGGTCTTATCTATTGGCGATTTCGTTCCAATTCACATTCCAAGTAATATTCGGCATGCTAATTACATTGCCGGTTGCCAAATTGCATTATCTCTTATAGTTTCCGAGATATGGACTATCGATAATTTACACCTTAGGCTCTGCTTCTAACTTGGGCCCAAATTGTAAAATGGTCTTATCTATTGGAGATTTCGTTCCAATTCACATTCCAAGTAATATTCGGCATGCTAATTACATTGCCGGTTGCCAAATTGCATTATCTCTTATAGTTTCCGAGATATGGACTATCGATAATTTACACCTTAGGCTCTGCTTCTAACTTGGGCCCAAATTGTAAAATGGTCTTATCTATTGGCGATTTCGTTCCAATTCACATTCCAAGTAATATTCGGCATGCTAATTACATTGCCGGTTGCCAAATTGCATTATCTCTTATAGTTTCCGAGATATGGACTATCGATAATTTACACCTTAGGCTCTGCTTCTAACTTGGGCCCAAATTGTAAAATGGTCTTATCTATAGGCGATTTCGTTCCAATTCACACTCCAAGTAATATTCGGCATGCTAATTACATTGCCGGTTGCGAAATTGCATTATCTCTTATAGTTTCCGAGATATGGACTATCGATAATTTACACCTTAGGCTCTGCTTCTAACTTGGGCTCAAATTGTAAAATGGTCTTATCTATTGGCGATTTCGTTCCAATTCACATTCCAAGTAATATTCGGCATGCTAATTACATTGCCGGTGGCCAAATTGCATTATCTCTTATAGTTTCCGAGATATGGACTATCGATAATTTACACCTTAGGCTCTGCTTCTAACTTGGGCCCAAATTGTAAAATGGTCTTATCTATTGGCGATTTCGTTCCAATTCACATTCCAAGTAATATTCGGCATGCTAATTACATTGCCGGTTGCCAAATTGCATTATCTCTTATAGTTTCCGAGATATGGACTATCGATAATTTACACCTTAGGCTCTGCTTCTAACTTGGGCCCAAATTGTAAAATGGTCTTATCTATTGGCGATTTCGTTCCAATTCACATTCCAAGTAATATTCGGCATGCTAATTACATTGCCGGTTGCCAAATTGCATTATCTCTTATAGTTTCCGAGTTATGGACTATCGATAATTTACACCTTAGGCTCTGCTTCTAACTTGGGCCCAAATTGTAAAATGGTCTTATCTATTGGCGATTTCCTTCCAATTCACATTCCAAGTAATATTCGGTATGCTAATTACATTGCCGGTTGCCAAATTGCATTATCTCTTATAGTTTCCGAGATATGGACTATCGATAATTTACACCTTAGGCTCTGCTTCTAACTTGGGCCCAAATTGTAAAATGGTCTTATCTATTGGCGATTTCGTTCCAATTCACATTCCAAGTAATACTCGGCATGCTAATTACATTGCCGGTTGCCAAATTGCATTATCTCTTATAGTTTCCAAGATATGGACTATCGATAATTTACACCTTAGGCTCTTCTTCTAACTTGGGCCCAAATTGTAAAATGGTCTTATCTATTGGCGATTTCGTTCCAATTCACATTCCAAGTAATATTCGGCATGCTAATTACATTGCCGGTTGCCAAATTGCATTATCTCTTATAGTTTCCGAGATATGGACTATCGATAATTTACACCTTAGGCTCTGCTTCTAACTTGGGCCCAAATTGTAAAATGGTCTTATCTATTGGCGATTTCGTCCCAATTCACATTCCAAGTGATATTCGGCATGCTAATTACATTGCCGGTTGCGAAATTGCATTATCTCTTATAGTTTCCGAGATATGGACTATCAATAATTTACACCTTAGGCTCTGCTTCTAACTTGGGCATAAATTGTAAAATGGTCTTATCTATTGGCGATTTCGTTCCAATTCACATTCCAAGTAATATTCGGCATGCTAATTACATTGCCGGTTGCCAAATTGCATTATCTCTTATAGTTTCCGAGATATGGACTATCGATAATTTACGCCTTAGGCTCTGCTTCTAACTTGGGCCCAAATTGTAAAATGGTCTTATCTATTGGCGATTTCGTTCAAATTCACATTCCAAGTAATATTCGGCATGCTAATTACATTGCCGGTTGCCAAATTGCATTATCTCTTATAGTTTCCGAGATATGGACTATCGATAATTTACACCTTAGGCTCTGCTTCTAACTTGGGCCCAAATTGTAAAATGGTCTTATCTATTGGCGATTTCGTTCCAATTCACATTCCAAGTAATATTCGGCATGCTAATTACATTGCCGGTTGCCAAATTGCATTATCTCTTATAGTTTCCGAGATATGGACTATCGATAATTTACACCTTAGGCTCTGCTTCTAACTTGGGCCCAAATTGTAAAATGGTCTTATCTATTGGCGTTTTCGTTCCAATTCACATTCCAAGTAATATTCGGCGTGCTAATTACATTGCCGGTTGCCAAATTGCATTATCTCTTATAGTTTCCGAGATATGGACTATCGATAATTTACACCTTAGGCTCTGCTTCTAACTTGGGCCCAAATTGTAAAATGGTCTTCTCTATTGGCGATTTCGTTCCAATTCACATTCCAAGTAATATTCGGCATGCTAATTACATTGCCGGTTGCCAAATTGCATTATCTCTTATAGTTTCCGAGATATGGACTATCGATAATTTACACCTTAGGCTCTGCTTCTAACTTGGGCCCAAATTGTAAAATGGTCTTCTCTATTGGCGATTTCGTTCCAATTCACATTCCAAGTAATATTCGGCATGCTAATTACATTGCCGGTTGCCAAATTGCATTATCTCTTATAGTTTCCGAGATATGGACTATCGATAATTTACACCTTAGGCTCTGCTTCTAACTTGGGCCCAAATTGTAAAATGTTCTTCTCTATTGGCGATTTCGTTCCAATTCACATTCCAAGTAATATTCGGCATGCTAATTACATTGCCGGTTGCCAAATTGCATTATCTCTTATAGTTTCCGAGATATGGACTATCGATTATTTACACCTTAGGCTCTGCTTCTAACTTGGGCCCAAATTGTAAAATGGTCTTATCTATTGGCGATTTCGTTCCAATTCACATTCCAAGTAATATTCGGCATGCTAATTACATTGCCGGTTGCCAAATTGCATTATCTCTTATAGTTTCCGAGATATGGACTATCGATAATTTACATCTTAGGCTCTGCATCTAACTTGGGCCCAAATTGTAAAATCGTCTTATCTATTGGCGACTTCGTTCCAATTCACATTCCAAGTAATATTCGGCATGCTAATTACATTGCCGGTTGCCAAATTGCATTATCTCTTATAGTTTCCGAGATATGGACTATCGATAATTTACACCTTAGGCTCTGCTTCTAACTTGGGCCCAAATTGTAAAATGGTCTTATCTATTGGCGATTTCGTTCCAATTCACATTCCAAGTAATATCCGGCATGCTAATTACATTGCCGGTTGCCAAATTGAATTATCTCTTATAGTTTCCGAGATATGGACTATCGATAATTTACACCTTAGGCTCTGCTTCTAACTTGGGCCCAAATTGTAAAATGGTCTTATCTATTGGCGATTTCGTTCCAATTCACATTCCAAGTAATATTCGGCATGCTAATTACATTGCCGGTTGCCAAATTGCATTATCTCTTATAGTTTCCGAGATATGGACTATCGATAATTTACATCTTAGGCTCTGCTTCTAACTTGGGCCCAAATTGTAAAATGGTCTTATCTAATGGCGATTTCGTCCCAATTCACATTCCAAGTGATATTCAGCATGCTAATTACATTGCCGGTTGCGAAATTGCATTATCTCTTATAGTTTCCGAGATATGGACTATCAATAATTTACACCTTAGGCTCTGCTTCTAACTTGGGCCCAAATTGTAAAATGGTCTTATCTATTGGCGATTTCGTTCCAATTCACATTCCAAGTAATATTCGGCATGCTAATTACATTGCCGGTTGCCAAATTGCATTATCTCTTATAGTTTCCGAGATATGGACTATCGATAATTTACACCTTAGGCTCTGCTTCTAACTTGGGCCCAAATTGTAAAATGGTCTTATCTATTGGCGTTTTCGTTCCAATTCACATTCCAAGTAATATTCGGCATGCTAATTACATTGCCGGTTGCCAAATTGCATTATCTCTTATAGTTTCCGAGATATGGACTATCGATAATTTACACCTTAGGCTCTGCTTCTAACTAGGGCCCAAATTGTAAAATGGTCTTCTCTATTGGCGATTTCGTTCCAATTCACATTCCAAGTAATATTCGGCATGCTAATTACATTGCCGGTTGCCAAATTGCATTATCTCTTATAGTTTCCGAGATATGGACTATCGATAATTTACACCTTAGGCTCTGCTTCTAACTTGGGCCCAAATTGTAAAATGGTCTTATTTATTGGCGATTTCGTTCCAATTCACATTCCAAGTAATATTCGGCATGCTAATTACATTGCCGGTTGCCAAATTGCATTATCTCTTATAGTTTCCGAGATATGGACTATCGATAATTTACACCTTAGGCTCTGCTTCTAACTTGGGCCCAAATTGTAAAATGGTCTTCTCTATTGGCGATTTCGTTCCAATTCACATTCCAAGTAATATTCGGCATGCTAATTACATTGCCGGTTGCCAAATTGCATTATCTCTTATAGTTTCCGAGATATGGACTATCGATAATTTACACCTTAGGCTCTGCTTCTAACTTGGGCCCAAATTGTAAAATGGTCTTCTCTATTGGCGACTTCGTTCCAATTCACATTCCAAGTAATATTCGGCATGCTAATTACATTGCCGGTTGCCAAATTGCATTATCTCTTATAGTTTCCGAGATATGGACTATCGATAATTTACACCTTAGGCTCTGCTTCTAACTTGGGCCCAAATTGTAAAATGGTCTTATCTATTGGCGATTTCGTTCCAATTCACATTCCAAGTAATATCCGGCATGCTAATTACATTGCCGGTTGCCAAATTGAATTATCTCTTATAGTTTCCGAGATATGGACTATCGATAATTTACACCTTAGGCTCTGCTTCTAACTTGGGCCCAAATTGTAAAATGGTCTTATCTATTGGCGATTTCGTTCCAATTCACATTCCAAGTAATATTCGGCATGCTAATTACATTGCCGGTTGCCAAATTGCATTATCTCTTATAGTTTCCGAGATATGGACTATCGATAATTTACATCTTAGGCTCTGCTTCTAACTTGGGCCCAAATTGTAAAATGGTCTTATCTAATGGCGATTTCGTCCCAATTCACATTCCAAGTGATATTCAGCATGCTAATTACATTGCCGGTTGCGAAATTGCATTATCTCTTATAGTTTCCGAGATATGGACTATCAATAATTTACACCTTAGGCTCTGCTTCTAACTTGGGCCCAAATTGTAAAATGGCCTTATCTATTGGCGATTTCGTTCCAATTCACATTCCAAGTAATATTCGGCATGCTAATTACATTGCCGGTTGCCAAATTGCATTATCTCTTATAGTTTCCGAGATATGGACTATCGATAATTTACACCTTAGGCTCTGCTTCTAACTTGGGCCCAAATTGTAAAATGGTCTTATCTATTGGCGATTTCGTTCCAATTCACATTCCAAGTAATATTCGGCATGCTAATTACATTGCCGGTTGCCAAATTGCATTATCTCTTATAGTTTCCGAGATATGGACTATCGATAATTTACACCTTAGGCTCTGCTTCTAACTTGGGCCCAAATTGTAAAATGGTCTTATCTATTGGAGATTTCGTTCCAATTCACATTCCAAGTAATATTCGGCATGCTAATTACATTGCCGGTTGCCAAATTGCATTATCTCTTATAGTTTCCGAGATATGGACTATCGATAATTTACACCTTAGGCTCTGCTTCTAACTTGGGCCCAAATTGTAAAATGGTCTTATCTATTGGCGATTTCGTTCCAATTCACATTCCAAGTAATATTCGGCATGCTAATTACATTGCCGGTTGCCAAATTGCATTATCTCTTATAGTTTCCGAGATATGGACTATCGATAATTTACACCTTAGGCTCTGCTTCTAACTTGGGCCCAAATTGTAAAATGGTCTTATCTATAGGCGATTTCGTTCCAATTCACACTCCAAGTAATATTCGGCATGCTAATTACATTGCCGGTTGCGAAATTGCATTATCTCTTATAGTTTCCGAGATATGGACTATCGATAATTTACACCTTAGGCTCTGCTTCTAACTTGGGCTCAAATTGTAAAATGGTCTTATCTATTGGCGATTTCGTTCCAATTCACATTCCAAGTAATATTCGGCATGCTAATTACATTGCCGGTTGCCAAATTGCATTATCTCTTATAGTTTCCGAGATATGGACTATCGATAATTTACACCTTAGGCTCTGCTTCTAACTTGGGCCCAAATTGTAAAATGGTCTTATCTATTGGCGATTTCGTTCCAATTCACATTCCAAGTAATATTCGGCATGCTAATTACATTGCCGGTTGCCAAATTGCATTATCTCTTATAGTTTCCGAGATATGGACTATCGATAATTTACACCTTAGGCTCTGCTTCTAACTTGGGCCCAAATTGTAAAATGGTCTTATCTATTGGCGATTTCGTTCCAATTCACATTCCAAGTAATATTCGGCATGCTAATTACCTTGCCGGTTGCCAAATTGCATTATCTCTTATAGTTTCCGAGATATGGACTATCGATAATTTACACCTTAGGCTCTGCTTCTAACTTGGGCTCAAATTGTAAAATGGTCTTATCTATTGGCGATTTCGTTCCAATTCACATTCCAAGTAATATTCGGCATGCTAATTACATTGCCGGTTGCCAAATTGCATTATCTCTTATAGTTTCCGAGATATGGACTATCGATAATTTACACCTTAGGCTCTGCTTCTAACTTGGGCCCAAATTGTAAAATGGCCTTATCTATTGGCGATTTCGTTCCAATTCACATTCCAAGTAAATTCGGCATGCTAATTACATTGCCGGTTGCCAAATTGCATTATCTCTTATAGTTTCCGAGATATGGACTATCGATAATTTACACCTTAGGCTCTGCTTCTAACTTGGGCCCAAATTGTAAAATGGTCTTACCTATTGGCGATTTCGTTCCAATTCACACTCCAAGTAATATTCGGCATGCTAATTACATTGCCGGTTGCGAAATTGCATTATCTCTTATAGTTTCCGAGATATGGACTATCAATAATTTACACCTTAGGCTCTGCTTCTAACTTGGGCCCAAATTGTAAAATGGTCTTATCTATTGGCGATTTCGTTCCAATTCACATTCCAAGTAATATTCGGCATGCTAATTACATTGCCGGTTGCCAAATTGCATTATCTCTTATAGTTTCCGAGATATGGACTCTCGATAATTTACACCTTAGGCTCTGCTTCTAACTTGGGCCCAAATTGTAAAATGGTCTTATCTATTGGCGATTTCGTTCCAATTCACATTCCAAGTAATATTCGGCATGCTAATTACATTGCCGGTTGCCAAATTGCATTATCTCTTATAGTTTCCGAGATATGGACTATCGATAATTTACACCTTAGGCTCTGCTTCTAACTTGGGTACAAATTGTAAAATGGTCTTATCTATTGGCGATTTCGTCCCAATTCACATTCCAAGTGATATTCGGCATGCTAATTACATTGCCGATTGCGAAATTGCATTATCTCTTATAGTTTCCGAGATATGGACTATCAATAATTTACACCTTAGGCTCTGCTTCTAACTTGGGCCCAAATTGTAAAATGGTCTTATCTATTTCGATTTCGTTCCAATTCACATTCCAAGTAATATTCGGCATGCTAATTACATTGCCAGTTGCCAAATTGCATTATCTCTTATAGTTTCCGAGATATGGACTATCGATAATTTACACCTTAGGCTCTGCTTCTAACTTGGGCCCAAATTGTAAAATGGTCTTATCTATTGGCGATTTCGTTCCAATTCACATTCCAAGTAATACTCGGCATGCTAATTACATTGCCGGTTGCCAAATTGCATTATCTCTTATAGTTTCCGAGATATGGACTATCGATAATTTACACCTTAGGCTCTGCTTCTAACTTGGGCCCAAATTGTAAAATGGTCTTATCTATTGGCGATTTCGTTCCAATTCACATTCCAAGTAATATTCGGCATGCTAATTACATTGCCGGTTGCCAAATTGCATTATCTCTTATAGTTTCCGAGATATGGACTATCGATAATTTACACCTTAGGCTCTGCTTCTAACTTGGGCCCAAATTGTAAAATGGTCTTATCTATTGGCGATTTCGTTCCAATTCACACTCCAAGTAATATTCGGCATGCTAATTACATTGCCAGTTGCGAAATTGCATTATCTCTTATAGTTTCCGAGATATGGACTATCGATAATTTACACCTTAGCCTCTGCTTCTAACTTGGGCCCAAATTGTAAAATGGTCTTATTTATTGGCGTTTTCGTTCCAATTCACATTCCTAGTAATATTCGGCATGCTAATTACATTGCCGGTTGCCAAATTGCATTATCTCTTATAGTTTCCGAGATATGGACTATCGATAATTTACACCTTAGGCTCTGCTTCTAACTTGGGCCCAAATTATAAAATGGTCTTCTCTATTGGCGATTTCGTTCCAATTCACATTCCAAGTAATATTCGGCATGCTAATTACATTGCCGGTTGCCAAATTGCATTATCTCTTATAGTTTCCGAGATATGGACTATCGATAATTTACACCTTAGGCTCTGCTTCTAACTTGGGCCCAAATTGTAAAATGGTCTTATCTATTGGCGATTTCGTTCCAATTCACATTCCAAGTAATATTCGGCATGCTAATTACATTGCCGGTTGCCAAATTGCATTATCTCTTATAGTTTCCGAGATATGGACTATCGATAATTTACACCTTTGGCTCTGCTTCTAACTTGGGCCCAAATTGTAAAATGGCCTTATCTATTGGCGATTTCGTTCCAATTCACATTCCAAGTAATATTCGGCATGCTAATTACATTGCCGGTTGCCAAATTGCATTATCTCTTATAGTTTCCGAGATATGGACTATCGATAATTTAGACCTTAGGCTCTGCTTCTAACTTGGGCCCAAATTGTAAAATGGTCTTACCTATTGGCGATTTCGTTCCAATTCACACTCCAAGTAATATTCGGCATGCTAATTACATTGCCGGTTGCGAAATTGCATTATCTCTTATAGTTTCCGAGATATGGACTATCAATAATTTACACCTTAGGCTCTGCTTCTAACTTGGGCCCAAATTGTAAAATGGTCTTATCTATTGGCGATTTCGTTCCAATTCACATTCCAAGTAATATTCGGCATGCTAATTACATTGCCGGTTGCCAAATTGCATTATCTCTTATAGTTTCCGAGATCTGGACTCTCGATAATTTACACCTTAGGCTCTGCCTCTAACTTGGGCCCAAATTGTAAAATGGTCTTATCTATTGGCGATTTCGTTCCAATTCACATTCCAAGTAATATTCGGCATGCTAATTACATTGCCGGTTGCCAAATTGCATTATCTCTTATAGTTTCCGAGATATGGACTATCGATAATTTACACCTTAGGCTCTGCTTCTAACTTGGGCCCAAATTGTAAAATGGTCTTATCTATTGGCGATTTCGTCCCAATTCACATTCCAAGTGATATTCGGCATGCTAATTACATTGCCGATTGCGAAATTGCATTATCTCTTATAGTTTCCGAGATATGGACTATCAATAATTTACACCTTAGGCTCTGCTTCTAACTTGGGCCCAAATTGTAAAATGGTCTTATCTATTGGCGATTTCGTTCCAATTCACATTCCATGTAATATTCGGCATGCTAATTACATTGCCGGTTGCCAAATTGCATTATCTCTTATAATTTCCGAGATATGGACTATCGATAATTTACACCTTAGGCTCTGCTTCTAACTTGGGCCCAAATTGTAAAATGGTCTTATCTATTGGCGATTTCGTTCCAATTCACATTCCAAGTAATACTCGGCATGCTAATTACATTGCCGGTTGCCAAATTGCATTATCTCTTATAGTTTCCGAGATATGGACTATCGATAATTTACACCTTAGGCTCTGCTTCTAACTTGGGCCCAAATTGTAAAATGGTTTATCTATTGGCGATTTCGTTCCAATTCACATTCCAAGTAATATTCGGCATGCTAATTACATTGCCGGTTGCCAAATTGCATTATCTCTTATAGTTTCCGAGATCTGCACTCTCGATAATTTACACCTTAGGCTCTGCTTCTAACTTGGGCCCAAATTGTATAATGGTCTTATCTATTGGCGATTTCGTTCCAATTCACATTCCAAGTAATATTCGGCATGCTAATTACATTGCCGGTTGCCAAATTGCATTATCTCTTATAGTTTCCGAGATATGGACTATCGATAATTTACACCTTAGGCTCTGCTTCTAACTTGGGCCCAAATTGTAAAATGGTCTTATCTATTGGCGATTTCGTCCCAATTCACATTCCAAGTGATATTCGGCATGCTAATTACATTGCCGGTTGCGAAATTGCATTATCTCTTATAGTTTCCGAGATATGGACTATCAATAATTTAAACCTTAGGCTCTGCTTCTAACTTGGGCCCAAATTGTAAAATGGTCTTATCTATTGGCGATTTCGTTCCAATTCACATTCCAAGTAATATTCGGCATGCTAATTACATTGCCGGTTGCCAAATTGCATTATCTCTTATAGTTTCCGAGATATGGACTATCGATAATTTACACCTTAGGCTCTGCTTCTAACTTGGGCCCAAATTGTAAGATGGTCTTATCTATTGGCGATTTCGTTCCAATTCACATTCCAAGTAATATTCGGCATGCTAATTACATTGCCGGTTGCCAAATTGCATTATCTCTTATAGTTTCCGAGATATGGACTATCAATAATTTACACCTTAGGCTCTGCTTCTAACTTGGGCCCAAATTGTAAAATGGTCTTATCTATTGGCGATTTCGTTCCAATTCACATTCCAAGTAATATTCGGCATGCTAATTACATTGCCGGTTGCCAAATTGCATTATCTCTTATAGTATCCGAGATATGGACTATCGATAATTTACACCTTAGGCTCTGCTTCTAACTTGGGCCCAAATTGTAAAATGGTCTTATCTATTGGCGATTTCGTTCCAATTCACATTCCAAGTAATATTCGGCATGCTAATTACATTGCCGGTTGCCAAATTGCATTATCTCTTATAGTTTCCGAGATCTGCACTCTCGATAATTTACACCTTAGGCTCTGCTTCTAACTTGGGCCCAAATTGTATAATGGTCTTATCTATTGGCGATTTCGTTCCAATTCACATTCCAAGTAATATTCGGCATGCTAATTACATTGCCGGTTGCCAAATTGCATTATCTCTTATAGTTTCCGAGATATGGACTATCGATAATTTACACCTTAGGCTCTGCTTCTAACTTGGGCCCAAATTGTAAAATGGTCTTATCTATTGGCGATTTCGTCCCAATTCACATTCCAAGTGATATTCGGCATGCTAATTACATTGCCGGTTGCGAAATTGCATTATCTCTTATAGTTTCCGAGATATGGACTATCAATAATTTAAACCTTAGGCTCTGCTTCTAACTTGGGCCCAAATTGTAAAATGGTCTTATCTATTGGCGATTTCGTTCCAATTCACACTCCAAGTAATATTCGGCATGCTAATTACATTGCCGGTTGCGAAATTGCATTATCTCTTATAGTTTCCGAGATATGGACTATCAATAATTTACACCTTAGGCTCTGCTTCTAACTTGGGCCCAAATTGTAAAATGGTCTTATCTATTGGCGATTTCGTTCCAATTCACATTCCAAGTAATATTCGGCATGCTAATTACATTGCCGGTTGCCAAATTGCATTATCTCTTATAGTTTCCGAGATCTGGACTCTCGATAATTTACACCTTAGGCTCTGCCTCTAACTTGGGCCCAAATTGTAAAATGGTCTTATCTATTGGCGATTTCGTTCCAATTCACATTCCAAGTAATACTCGGCATGCTAATTACATTGCCGGTTGCCAAATTGCATTATCTCTTATAGTTTCCGAGATATGGACTATTGATAATTTACACCTTAGGCTCTGCTTCTAACTTGGGCCCAAATTGTAAAATGGTCTTATCTATTGGCGATTTCGTCCCAATTCACATTCCAAGTGATATTCGGCATGCTAATTACATTGCCGATTGCGAAATTGCATTATCTCTTATAGTTTCCGAGATATGGACTATCAATAATTTACACCTTAGGCTCTGCTTCTAACTTGGGCCCAAATTGTAAAATGGTCTTATCTATTGGCGATTTCCTTCCAATTCACATTCCATGTAATATTCGGCATGCTAATTACATTGCCGGTTGCCAAATTGCATTATCTCTTATAATTTCCGAGATATGGACTATCGATAATTTACACCTTAGGCTCTGCTTCTAACTTGGGCCCAAATTGTAAAATGGTCTTATCTATTGGCGATTTCGTTCCAATTCACATTCCAAGTAATACTCGGCATGCTAATTACATTGCCGGTTGCCAAATTGCATTATCTCTTATAGTTTCCGAGATATGGACTATCGATAATTTACACCTTAGGCTCTGCTTCTAACTTGGGCCCAAATTGTAAAATGGTCTTATCTATTGGCGATTTCGTTCCAATTCACATTCCAAGTAATATTCGGCATGCTAATTACATTGCCGGTTGCCAAATTGCATTATCTCTTATAGTTTCCGAGATCTGCACTCTCGATAATTTACACCTTAGGCTCTGCTTCTAACTTGGGCCCAAATTGTATAATGGTCTTATCTATTGGCGATTTCGTTCCAATTCACATTCCAAGTAATATTCGGCATGCTAATTACATTGCCGGTTGCCAAATTGCATTATCTCTTATAGTTTCCGAGATATGGACTATCGATAATTTACACCTTAGGCTCTGCTTCTAACTTGGGCCCAAATTGTAAAATGGTCTTATCTATTGGCGATTTCGTCCCAATTCACATTCCAAGTGATATTCGGCATGCTAATTACATTGCCGATTGCGAAATTGCATTATCTCTTATAGTTTCCGAGATATGGACTATCAATAATTTACACCTTAGGCTCTGCTTCTAACTTGGGCCCAAATTGTAAAATGGTCTTATCTATTGGCGATTTCGTTCCAATTCACATTCCATGTAATATTCGGCATGCTAATTACATTGCCGGTTGCCAAATTGCATTATCTCTTATAGTTTCCGAGATATGGACTATCGATAATTTACACCTTAGGCTCTGCTTCTAACTTGGGCCCAAATTGTAAAATGGTCTTATCTATTGGCGATTTCGTTCCAATTCACATTCCAAGTAATATTCGGCATGCTAATTACATTGCCGGTTGCCAAATTGCATTATCTCTTATAGTTTCCGAGATATGGACTATCGATAATTTACACCTTAGGCTCTGCTTCTAACTTGGGCCCAAATTGTAAAATGGTCTTATCTATTGGCGATTTCGTTCCAATTCACATTCCAAGTAATATTCGGCATGCTAATTACATTGCCGGTTGCCAAATTGCATTATCTCTTATAGTTTCCGAGATATGGACTCTCGATAATTTACACCTTAGGCTCTGCTTCTAACTTGGGCCCAAATTGTAAAATGGTCTTATCTATTGGCGATTTCGTTCCAATTCACATTCCAAGTAATATTCGGCATGCTAATTACATTGCCGCTTGCCAAATTGCATTATCTCTTATAGTTTCCGAGATATGGACTATCGATAATTTACACCTTAGGCTCTGCTTCTAACTTGGGTACAAATTGTAAAATGGTCTTATCTATTGGCGATTTCGTCCCAATTCACATTCCAAGTGATATTCGGCATGCTAATTACATTGCCGATTGCGAAATTGCATTATCTCTTATAGTTTCCGAGATATGGACTATCAATAATTTACACCTTAGGCTCTGCTTCTAACTTGGGCCCAAATTGTAAAATGGTCTTATCTATTTCGATTTCGTTCCAATTCACATTCCAAGTAATATTCGGCATGCTAATTACATTGCCAGTTGCCAAATTGCATTATCTCTTATAGTTTCCGAGATATGGACTATCGATAATTTACACCTTAGGCTCTGCTTCTAACTTGGGCCCAAATTGTAAAATGGTCTTATCTATTGGCGATTTCGTTCCAATTCACATTCCAAGTAATACTCGGCATGCTAATTACATTGCCGGTTGCCAAATTGCATTATCTCTTATAGTTTCCGAGATATGGACTATCGATAATTTACAATTTAGGCTCTGCTTCTAACTTGGGCCCAAATTGTAAAATGGTCTTATCTATTGGCGATTTCGTTCCAATTCACATTCCAAGTAATATTCGGCATGCTAATTACATTGCCGGTTGCCAAATTGCATTATCTCTTATAGTTTCCGAGATATGGACTATCGATAATTTACACCTTAGGCTCTGCTTCTAACTTGGGCCCAAATTGTAAAATGGTCTTATCTATTGGCGATTTCGTTCCAATTCACACTCCAAGTAATATTCGGCATGCTAATTACATTGCCGGTTGCGAAATTGCATTATCTCTTATAGTTTCCGAGATATGGACTATCGATAATTTACACCTTAGCCTCTGCTTCTAACTTGGGCCCAAATTGTAAAATGGTCTTATTTATTGGCGTTTTCGTTCCAATTCACATTCCTAGTAATATTCGGCATGCTAATTACATTGCCGGTTGCCAAATTGCATTATCTCTTATAGTTTCCGAGATATGGACTATCGATAATTTACACCTTAGGCTCTGCTTCTAACTTGGGCCCAAATTATAAAATGGTCTTCTCTATTGGCGATTTCGTTCCAATTCACATTCCAAGTAATATTCGGCATGCTAATTACATTGCCGGTTGCCAAATTGCATTATCTCTTATAGTTTCCGAGATATGGACTATCGATAATTTACACCTTAGGCTCTGCTTCTAACTTGGGCCCAAATTGTAAAATGGTCTTATCTATTGGCGATTTCGTTCCAATTCACATTCCAAGTAATATTCGGCATGCTAATTACATTGCCGGTTGCCAAATTGCATTATCTCTTATAGTTTCCGAGATCTGGACTCTCGATAATTTACACCTTAGGCTCTGCCTCTAACTTGGGCCCAAATTGTAAAATGGTCTTATCTATTGGCGATTTCGTTCCAATTCACATTCCAAGTAATATTCGGCATGCTAATTACATTGCCGGTTGCCAAATTGCATTATCTCTTATAGTTTCCGAGATATGGACTATCGATAATTTACACCTTAGGCTCTGCTTCTAACTTGGGCCCAAATTGTAAAATGGTCTTATCTATTGGCGATTTCGTCCCAATTCACATTCCAAGTGATATTCGGCATGCTAATTACATTGCCGATTGCGAAATTGCATTATCTCTTATAGTTTCCGAGATATGGACTATCAATAATTTACACCTTAGGCTCTGCTTCTAACTTGGGCCCAAATTGTAAAATGGTCTTATCTATTGGCGATTTCGTTCCAATTCACATTCCATGTAATATTCGGCATGCTAATTACATTGCCGGTTGCCAAATTGCATTATCTCTTATAATTTCCGAGATATGGACTATCGATAATTTACACCTTAGGCTCTGCTTCTAACTTGGGCCCAAATTGTAAAATGGTCTTATCTATTGGCGATTTCGTTCCAATTCACATTCCAAGTAATACTCGGCATGCTAATTACATTGCCGGTTGCCAAATTGCATTATCTCTTATAGTTTCCGAGATATGGACTATCGATAATTTACACCTTAGGCTCTGCTTCTAACTTGGGCCCAAATTGTAAAATGGTTTATCTATTGGCGATTTCGTTCCAATTCACATTCCAAGTAATATTCGGCATGCTAATTACATTGCCGGTTGCCAAATTGCATTATCTCTTATAGTTTCCGAGATCTGCACTCTCGATAATTTACACCTTAGGCTCTGCTTCTAACTTGGGCCCAAATTGTATAATGGTCTTATCTATTGGCGATTTCGTTCCAATTCACATTCCAAGTAATATTCGGCATGCTAATTACATTGCCGGTTGCCAAATTGCATTATCTCTTATAGTTTCCGAGATATGGACTATCGATAATTTACACCTTAGGCTCTGCTTCTAACTTGGGCCCAAATTGTAAAATGGTCTTATCTATTGGCGATTTCGTCCCAATTCACATTCCAAGTGATATTCGGCATGCTAATTACATTGCCGGTTGCGAAATTGCATTATCTCTTATAGTTTCCGAGATATGGACTATCAATAATTTAAACCTTAGGCTCTGCTTCTAACTTGGGCCCAAATTGTAAAATGGTCTTATCTATTGGCGATTTCGTTCCAATTCACATTCCAAGTAATATTCGGCATGCTAATTACATTGCCGGTTGCCAAATTGCATTATCTCTTATAGTTTCCGAGATATGGACTATCGATAATTTACACCTTAGGCTCTGCTTCTAACTTGGGCCCAAATTGTAAAATGGTCTTATCTATTGGCGATTTCGTTCCAATTCACATTCCAAGTAATATTCGGCATGCTAATTACATTGCCGGTTGCCAAATTGCATTATCTCTTATAGTTTCCGAGATATGGACTATCAATAATTTACACCTTAGGCTCTGCTTCTAACTTGGGCCCAAATTGTAAAATGGTCTTATCTATTGGCGATTTCGTTCCAATTCACATTCCAAGTAATATTCGGCATGCTAATTACATTGCCGGTTGCCAAATTGCATTATCTCTTATAGTTTCCGAGATATGGACTATCGATAATTTACACCTTAGGCTCTGCTTCTAACTTGGGCCCAAATTGTAAAATGGTCTTATCTATTGGCGATTTCGTTCCAATTCACATTCCAAGTAATATTCGGCATGCTAATTACATTGCCGGTTGCCAAATTGCATTATCTCTTATAGTTTCCGAGATCTGCACTCTCGATAATTTACACCTTAGGCTCTGCTTCTAACTTGGGCCCAAATTGTATAATGGTCTTATCTATTGGCGATTTCGTTCCAATTCACATTCCAAGTAATATTCGGCATGCTAATTACATTGCCGGTTGCCAAATTGCATTATCTCTTATAGTTTCCGAGATATGGACTATCGATAATTTACACCTTAGGCTCTGCTTCTAACTTGGGCCCAAATTGTAAAATGGTCTTATCTATTGGCGATTTCGTCCCAATTCACATTCCAAGTGATATTCGGCATGCTAATTACATTGCCGGTTGCGAAATTGCATTATCTCTTATAGTTTCCGAGATATGGACTATCAATAATTTAAACCTTAGGCTCTGCTTCTAACTTGGGCCCAAATTGTAAAATGGTCTTATCTATTGGCGATTTCGTTCCAATTCACACTCCAAGTAATATTCGGCATGCTAATTACATTGCCGGTTGCGAAATTGCATTATCTCTTATAGTTTCCGAGATATGGACTATCAATAATTTACACCTTAGGCTCTGCTTCTAACTTGGGCCCAAATTGTAAAATGGTCTTATCTATTGGCGATTTCGTTCCAATTCACATTCCAAGTAATATTCGGCATGCTAATTACATTGCCGGTTGCCAAATTGCATTATCTCTTATAGTTTCCGAGATCTGGACTCTCGATAATTTACACCTTAGGCTCTGCCTCTAACTTGGGCCCAAATTGTAAAATGGTCTTATCTATTGGCGATTTCGTTCCAATTCACATTCCAAGTAATACTCGGCATGCTAATTACATTGCCGGTTGCCAAATTGCATTATCTCTTATAGTTTCCGAGATATGGACTATCGATAATTTACACCTTAGGCTCTGCTTCTAACTTGGGCCCAAATTGTAAAATGGTCTTATCTATTGGCGATTTCGTCCCAATTCACATTCCAAGTGATATTCGGCATGCTAATTACATTGCCGATTGCGAAATTGCATTATCTCTTATAGTTTCCGAGATATGGACTATCAATAATTTACACCTTAGGCTCTGCTTCTAACTTGGGCCCAAATTGTAAAATGGTCTTATCTATTGGCGATTTCCTTCCAATTCACATTCCATGTAATATTCGGCATGCTAATTACATTGCCGGTTGCCAAATTGCATTATCTCTTATAATTTCCGAGATATGGACTATCGATAATTTACACCTTAGGCTCTGCTTCTAACTTGGGCCCAAATTGTAAAATGGTCTTATCTATTGGCGATTTCGTTCCAATTCACATTCCAAGTAATACTCGGCATGCTAATTACATTGCCGGTTGCCAAATTGCATTATCTCTTATAGTTTCCGAGATATGGACTATCGATAATTTACACCTTAGGCTCTGCTTCTAACTTGGGCCCAAATTGTAAAATGGTCTTATCTATTGGCGATTTCGTTCCAATTCACATTCCAAGTAATATTCGGCATGCTAATTACATTGCCGGTTGCCAAATTGCATTATCTCTTATAGTTTCCGAGATCTGCACTCTCGATAATTTACACCTTAGGCTCTGCTTCTAACTTGGGCCCAAATTGTATAATGGTCTTATCTATTGGCGATTTCGTTCCAATTCACATTCCAAGTAATATTCGGCATGCTAATTACATTGCCGGTTGCCAATTTGCATTATCTCTTATAGTTTCCGAGATATGGACTATCGATAATTTACACCTTAGGCTCTGCTTCTAACTTGGGCCCAAATTGTAAAATGGTCTTATCTATTGGCGATTTCGTCCCAATTCACATTCCAAGTGATATTCGGCATGCTAATTACATTGCCGATTGCGAAATTGCATTATCTCTTATAGTTTCCGAGATATGGACTATCAATAATTTACACCTTAGGCTCTGCTTCTAACTTGGGCCCAAATTGTAAAATGGTCTTATCTATTGGCGATTTCGTTCCAATTCACATTCCATGTAATATTCGGCATGCTAATTACATTGCCGGTTGCCAAATTGCATTATCTCTTATAGTTTCCGAGATATGGACTATCGATAATTTACACCTTAGGCTCTGCTTCTAACTTGGGCCCAAATTGTAAAATGGTCTTATCTATTGGCGATTTCGTTCCAATTCACATTCCAAGTAATATTCGGCATGCTAATTACATTGCCGGTTGCCAAATTGCATTATCTCTTATAGTTTCCGAGATATGGACTATCGATAATTTACACCTTAGGCTCTGCTTCTAACTTGGGCCCAAATTGTAAAATGGTCTTATCTATTGGCGATTTCGTCCCAATTCACATTCCAAGTGATATTCGGCATGCTAATTACATTGCCGGTTGCGAAATTGCATTATCTCTTATAGTTTCCGAGATATGGACTATCAATAATTTACACCTTAGGCTCTGCTTCTAAGTTGGGCCCAAATTGTAAAATGGTCTTATCTATTGGCGATTTCGTTCCAATTCACATTCCAAGTAATATTCGGCATGCTAATTACATTGCCGGTTGCCAAATTGCATTATCTCTTATAGTTTCCGAGATATGGACTATCGATAATTTACACCTTAGGCTCTGCTTCTAACTTGGGCCCAAATTGTAAAATGGTCTTATCTATTGGCGATTTCGTTCCATTTCACATTCCAAGTAATATTCGGCATGCTAATTACATTGCCGGTTGCCAAATTGCATTATCTCTTATAGTTTCCGAGATATGGACTATCGATAATTTACACCTTAGGCTCTGCTTCTAACTTGGGACCAAATTGTAAAATGGTCTTATCTACTGGCGATTTCGTTCCAATTCACATTCCAAGTAATATTCGGCATGCTAATTACATTGCCGGTTGCCAAATTGCATTATCTCTTATAGTTTCCGAGATATGGACTATCAATAATTTACACCTTAGGCTCTGCTTCTAACTTGGGCCCAAAATGTAAAATGGTCTTATCTATTGGCGATTTCGTTCCAATTCACATTCCAAGTAATATTCGGCATGCTAATTACATTGCCGGTTGCCAAATTGCATTATCTCTTATAGTTTCCGAGATATGGACTATCGATAATTTACACCTTAGGCTCTGCTTCTAACTTGGGCCCAAATTGTATAATGGTCTTATCTATTGGCGATTTCGTTCCAATTCACATTCCAAGTAATATTCGGCATGCTAATTACATTGCCGGTTGCCAAATTGCATTATCTCTTATAGTTTCCGAGATATGGACTATCGATAATTTACACCTTAGGCTCTGCTTCTAACTTGGGCCCAAATTGTAAAATGGTCTTATCTATTGGCGATTTCGTTCCAATTCACATTCCATGTAATATTCGGCATGCTAATTACATTGCCGGTTGCCAAATTGCATTATCTCTTATAGTTTCCGAGATATGGACTATCGATAATTTACACCTTAGGCTCTGCTTCTAACTTGGGCCAAAATTGTAAAATGGTCTTATCTATTGGCGATTTCGTTCCAATTCACATTCCAAGTAATATTCGGCATGCTAATTACATTGCCGGTTGCCAAATTGCATTATCTCTTATAGTTTCCGAGATATGGACTATCGATAATTTACACCTTAGGCTCTGCTTCTAACTTGGGCCCAAATTGTAAAAATGGTCTTATCTATTGGCGATTTCGTCCCAATTCACATTCCAAGTGATATTCGGCATGCTAATTACATTGCCGGTTGCGAAATTGCATTATCTCTTATAGTTTCCGAGATATGGACTATCAATAATTTACACCTTAGGCTCTGCTTCTAAGTTGGGCCCAAATTGTAAAATGGTCTTATCTATTGGCGATTTCGTCCCAATTCACATTCCAAGTGATATTCGGCATGCTAATTACATTGCCGGTTGCGAAATTGCATTATCTCTTATAGTTTCCGAGATATGGACTATCAATAATTTACACCTTAGGCTCTGCTTCTAAGTTGGGCCCAAATTGTAAAATGGTCTTATCTATTGGCGATTTCGTTCCAATTCACATTCCAAGTAATATTCGGCATGCTAATTACATTGCCGGTTGCGAAATTGCATTATCTCTTATAGTTTCCGAGATATGGACTATCAATAATTTAAACCTTAGGCTCTGCTTCTAACTTGGGCCCAAATTGTAAAATGGTCTTATCTATTGGCGATTTCGTTCCAATTCACACTCCAAGTAATATTCGGCATGCTAATTACATTGCCGGTTGCGAAATTGCATTATCTCTTATAGTTTCCGAGATCTGGACTCTCGATAATTTACACCTTAGGCTCTGCCTCTAACTTGGGCCCAAATTGTAAAATGGTCTTATCTATTGGCGATTTCGTTCCAATTCACATTCCAAGTAATACTCGGCATGCTAATTACATTGGCGGTTGCCAAATTGCATTATCTCTTATAGTTTCCGAGATATGGACTATCGATAATTTACACCTTAGGCTCTGCTTCTAACTTGGGCCCAAATTGTAAAATGGTCTTATCTATTGGCGATTTCGTCCCAATTCACATTCCAAGTGATATTCGGCATGCTAATTACATTGCCGATTGCGAAATTGCATTATCTCTTATAGTTTCCGAGATATGGACTATCAATAATTTACACCTTAGGCTCTGCTTCTAACTTGGGCCCAAATTGTAAAATGGTCTTATCTATTGGCGATTTCCTTCCAATTCACATTCCATGTAATATTCGGCATGCTAATTACATTGCCGGTTGCCAAATTGCATTATCTCTTATAATTTCCGAGATATGGACTATCGATAATTTACACCTTAGGCTCTGCTTCTAACTTGGGCCCAAATTGTAAAATGGTCTTATCTATTGGCGATTTCGTTCCAATTCACATTCCAAGTAATACTCGGCATGCTAATTACATTGCCGGTTGCCAAATTGCATTATCTCTTATAGTTTCCGAGATATGGACTATCGATAATTTACACCTTAGGCTCTGCTTCTAACTTGGGCCCAAATTGTAAAATGGTCTTATCTATTGGCGATTTCGTTCCAATTCACATTCCAAGTAATATTCGGCATGCTAATTACATTGCCGGTTGCCAAATTGCATTATCTCTTATAGTTTCCGAGATCTGCACTCTCGATAATTTACACCTTAGGCTCTGCTTCTAACTTGGGCCCAAATTGTATAATGGTCTTATCTATTGGCGATTTCGTTCCAATTCACATTCCAAGTAATATTCGGCATGCTAATTACATTGCCGGTTGCCAAATTGCATTATCTCTTATAGTTTCCGAGATATGGACTATCGATAATTTACACCTTAGGCTCTGCTTCTAACTTGGGCCCAAATTGTAAAATGGTCTTATCTATTGGCGATTTCGTCCCAATTCACATTCCAAGTGATATTCGGCATGCTAATTACATTGCCGATTGCGAAATTGCATTATCTCTTATAGTTTCCGAGATATGGACTATCAATAATTTACACCTTAGGCTCTGCTTCTAACTTGGGCCCAAATTGTAAAATGGTCTTATCTATTGGCGATTTCGTTCCAATTCACATTCCATGTAATATTCGGCATGCTAATTACATTGCCGGTTGCCAAATTGCATTATCTCTTATAGTTTCCGAGATATGGACTATCGATAATTTACACCTTAGGCTCTGCTTCTAACTTGGGCCCAAATTGTAAAATGGTCTTATCTATTGGCGATTTCGTTCCAATTCACATTCCAAGTAATATTCGGCATGCTAATTACATTGCCGGTTGCCAAATTGCATTATCTCTTATAGTTTCCGAGATATGGACTATCGATAATTTACACCTTAGGCTCTGCTTCTAACTTGGGCCCAAATTGTAAAATGGTCTTATCTATTGGCGATTTCGTTCCAATTCACATTCCAAGTAATATTCGGCATGCTAATTACATTGCCGGTTGCCAAATTGCATTATCTCTTATAGTTTCCGAGATATGGACTCTCGATAATTTACACCTTAGGCTCTGCTTCTAACTTGGGCCCAAATTGTAAAATGGTCTTATCTATTGGCGATTTCGTTCCAATTCACATTCCAAGTAATATTCGGCATGCTAATTACATTGCCGGTTGCCAAATTGCATTATCTCTTATAGTTTCCGAGATATGGACTATCGATAATTTACACCTTAGGCTCTGCTTCTAACTTGGGTACAAATTGTAAAATGGTCTTATCTATTGGCGATTTCGTCCCAATTCACATTCCAAGTGATATTCGGCATGCTAATTACATTGCCGATTGCGAAATTGCATTATCTCTTATAGTTTCCGAGATATGGACTATCAATAATTTACACCTTAGGCTCTGCTTCTAACTTGGGCCCAAATTGTAAAATGGTCTTATCTATTTCGATTTCGTTCCAATTCACATTCCAAGTAATATTCGGCATGCTAATTACATTGCCAGTTGCCAAATTGCATTATCTCTTATAGTTTCCGAGATATGGACTATCGATAATTTACACCTTAGGCTCTGCTTCTAACTTGGGCCCAAATTGTAAAATGGTCTTATCTATTGGCGATTTCGTTCCAATTCACATTCCAAGTAATACTCGGCATGCTAATTACATTGCCGGTTGCCAAATTGCATTATCTCTTATAGTTTCCGAGATATGGACTATCGATAATTTACACCTTAGGCTCTGCTTCTAACTTGGGCCCAAATTGTAAAATGGTCTTATCTATTGGCGATTTCGTTCCAATTCACATTCCAAGTAATATTCGGCATGCTAATTACATTGCCGGTTGCCAAATTGCATTATCTCTTATAGTTTCCGAGATATGGACTATCGATAATTTACACCTTAGGCTCTGCTTCTAACTTGGGCCCAAATTGTAAAATGGTCTTATCTATTGGCGATTTCGTTCCAATTCACACTCCAAGTAATATTCGGCATGCTAATTACATTGCCGGTTGCGAAATTGCATTATCTCTTATAGTTTCCGAGATATGGACTATCGATAATTTACACCTTAGCCTCTGCTTCTAACTTGGGCCCAAATTGTAAAATGGTCTTATTTATTGGCGTTTTCGTTCCAATTCACATTCCTAGTAATATTCGGCATGCTAATTACATTGCCGGTTGCCAAATTGCATTATCTCTTATAGTTTCCGAGATATGGACTATCGATAATTTACACCTTAGGCTCTGCTTCTAACTTGGGCCCAAATTATAAAATGGTCTTCTCTATTGGCGATTTCGTTCCAATTCACATTCCAAGTAATATTCGGCATGCTAATTACATTGCCGGTTGCCAAATTGCATTATCTCTTATAGTTTCCGAGATATGGACTATCGATAATTTACACCTTAGGCTCTGCTTCTAACTTGGGCCCAAATTGTAAAATGGTCTTATCTATTGGCGATTTCGTTCCAATTCACATTCCAAGTAATATTCGGCATGCTAATTACATTGCCGGTTGCCAAATTGCATTATCTCTTATAGTTTCCGAGATATGGACTATCGATAATTTACACCTTAGGCTCTGCTTCTAACTTGGGCCCAAATTGTAAAATGGTCTTATCTATTGGCGATTTCGTTCCAATTCACATTCCAAGTAATATTCGGCATGCTAATTACATTGCCGGTTGCCAAATTGCATTATCTCTTATAGTTTCCGAGATATGGACTCTCGATAATTTACACCTTAGGCTCTGCTTCTAACTTGGGCCCAAATTGTAAAATGGTCTTATCTATTGGCGATTTCGTTCCAATTCACATTCCAAGTAATATTCGGCATGCTAATTACATTGCCGGTTGCCAAATTGCATTATCTCTTATAGTTTCCGAGATATGGACTATCGATAATTTACACCTTAGGCTCTGCTTCTAACTTGGGTACAAATTGTAAAATGGTCTTATCTATTGGCGATTTCGTCCCAATTCACATTCCAAGTGATATTCGGCATGCTAATTACATTGCCGATTGCGAAATTGCATTATCTCTTATAGTTTCCGAGATATGGACTATCAATAATTTACACCTTAGGCTCTGCTTCTAACTTGGGCCCAAATTGTAAAATGGTCTTATCTATTTCGATTTCGTTCCAATTCACATTCCAAGTAATATTCGGCATGCTAATTACATTGCCAGTTGCCAAATTGCATTATCTCTTATAGTTTCCGAGATATGGACTATCGATAATTTACACCTTAGGCTCTGCTTCTAACTTGGGCCCAAATTGTAAAATGGTCTTATCTATTGGCGATTTCGTTCCAATTCACATTCCAAGTAATACTCGGCATGCTAATTACATTGCCGGTTGCCAAATTGCATTATCTCTTATAGTTTCCGAGATATGGACTATCGATAATTTACACCTTAGGCTCTGCTTCTAACTTGGGCCCAAATTGTAAAATGGTCTTATCTATTGGCGATTTCGTTCCAATTCACATTCCAAGTAATATTCGGCATGCTAATTACATTGCCGGTTGCCAAATTGCATTATCTCTTATAGTTTCCGAGATATGGACTATCGATAATTTACACCTTAGGCTCTGCTTCTAACTTGGGCCCAAATTGTAAAATGGTCTTATCTATTGGCGATTTCGTTCCAATTCACACTCCAAGTAATATTCGGCATGCTAATTACATTGCCGGTTGCGAAATTGCATTATCTCTTATAGTTTCCGAGATATGGACTATCGATAATTTACACCTTAGCCTCTGCTTCTAACTTGGGCCCAAATTGTAAAATGGTCTTATTTATTGGCGTTTTCGTTCCAATTCACATTCCTAGTAATATTCGGCATGCTAATTACATTGCCGGTTGCCAAATTGCATTATCTCTTATAGTTTCCGAGATATGGACTATCGATAATTTACACCTTAGGCTCTGCTTCTAACTTGGGCCCAAATTATAAAATGGTCTTCTCTATTGGCGATTTCGTTCCAATTCACATTCCAAGTAATATTCGGCATGCTAATTACATTGCCGGTTGCCAAATTGCATTATCTCTTATAGTTTCCGAGATATGGACTATCGATAATTTACACCTTAGGCTCTGCTTCTAACTTGGGCCCAAATTGTAAAATGGTCTTATCTATTGGCGATTTCGTTCCAATTCACATTCCAAGTAATATTCGGCATGCTAATTACATTGCCGGTTGCCAAATTGCATTATCTCTTATAGTTTCCGAGATATGGACTATCGATAATTTACACCTTTGGCTCTGCTTCTAACTTGGGCCCAAATTGTAAAATGGCCTTATCTATTGGCGATTTCGTTCCAATTCACATTCCAAGTAATATTCGGCATGCTAATTACATTGCCGGTTGCCAAATTGCATTATCTCTTATAGTTTCCGAGATATGGACTATCGATAATTTAGACCTTAGGCTCTGCTTCTAACTTGGGCCCAAATTGTAAAATGGTCTTACCTATTGGCGATTTCGTTCCAATTCACACTCCAAGTAATATTCGGCATGCTAATTACATTGCCGGTTGCGAAATTGCATTATCTCTTATAGTTTCCGAGATATGGACTATCAATAATTTACACCTTAGGCTCTGCTTCTAACTTGGGCCCAAATTGTAAAATGGTCTTATCTATTGGCGATTTCGTTCCAATTCACATTCCAAGTAATATTCGGCATGCTAATTACATTGCCGGTTGCCAAATTGCATTATCTCTTATAGTTTCCGAGATCTGGACTCTCGATAATTTACACCTTAGGCTCTGCCTCTAACTTGGGCCCAAATTGTAAAATGGTCTTATCTATTGGCGATTTCGTTCCAATTCACATTCCAAGTAATATTCGGCATGCTAATTACATTGCCGGTTGCCAAATTGCATTATCTCTTATAGTTTCCGAGATATGGACTATCGATAATTTACACCTTAGGCTCTGCTTCTAACTTGGGCCCAAATTGTAAAATGGTCTTATCTATTGGCGATTTCGTCCCAATTCACATTCCAAGTAATATTCGGCATGCTAATTACATTGCCGATTGCGAAATTGCATTATCTCTTATAGTTTCCGAGATATGGACTATCAATAATTTACACCTTAGGCTCTGCTTCTAACTTGGGCCCAAATTGTAAAATGGTCTTATCTATTGGCGATTTCGTTCCAATTCACATTCCATGTAATATTCGGCATGCTAATTACATTGCCGGTTGCCAAATTGCATTATCTCTTATAATTTCCGAGATATGGACTATCGATAATTTACACCTTAGGCTCTGCTTCTAACTTGGGCCCAAATTGTAAAATGGTCTTATCTATTGGCGATTTCGTTCCAATTCACATTCCAAGTAATACTCGGCATGCTAATTACATTGCCGGTTGCCAAATTGCATTATCTCTTATAGTTTCCGAGATATGGACTATCGATAATTTACACCTTAGGCTCTGCTTCTAACTTGGGCCCAAATTGTAAAATGGTTTATCTATTGGCGATTTCGTTCCAATTCACATTCCAAGTAATATTCGGCATGCTAATTACATTGCCGGTTGCCAAATTGCATTATCTCTTATAGTTTCCGAGATCTGCACTCTCGATAATTTACACCTTAGGCTCTGCTTCTAACTTGGGCCCAAATTGTATAATGGTCTTATCTATTGGCGATTTCGTTCCAATTCACATTCCAAGTAATATTCGGCATGCTAATTACATTGCCGGTTGCCAAATTGCATTATCTCTTATAGTTTCCGAGATATGGACTATCGATAATTTACACCTTAGGCTCTGCTTCTAACTTGGGCCCAAATTGTAAAATGGTCTTATCTATTGGCGATTTCGTCCCAATTCACATTCCAAGTGATATTCGGCATGCTAATTACATTGCCAGTTGCGAAATTGCATTATCTCTTATAGTTTCCGAGATATGGACTATCAATAATTTAAACCTTAGGCTCTGCTTCTAACTTGGGCCCAAATTGTAAAATGGTCTTATCTATTGGCGATTTCGTTCCAATTCACATTCCAAGTAATATTCGGCATGCTAATTACATTGCCGGTTGCCAAATTGCATTATCTCTTATAGTTTCCGAGATATGGACTATCGATAATTTACACCTTAGGCTCTGCTTCTAACTAGGGCCCAAATTGTAAAATGGTCTTATCTATTGGCGATTTCGTTCCAATTCACATTCCAAGTAATATTCGGCATGCTAATTACATTGCCGGTTGCCAAATTGCATTATCTCTTATAGTTTCCGAGATATGGACTATCAATAATTTACACCTTAGGCTCTGCTTCTAACTTGGGCCCAAATTGTAAAATGGTCTTATCTATTGGCGATTTCGTTCCAATTCACATTCCAAGTAATATTCGGCATGCTAATTACATTGCCGGTTGCCAAATTGCATTATCTCTTATAGTTTCCGAGATATGGACTATCGATAATTTACACCTTAGGCTCTGCTTCTAACTTGGGCCCAAATTGTAAAATGGTCTTATCTATTGGCGATTTCGTTCCAATTCACATTCCAAGTAATATTCGGCATGCTAATTACATTGCCGGTTGCCAAATTGCATTATCTCTTATAGTTTCCGAGATCTGCACTCTCGATAATTTACACCTTAGGCTCTGCTTCTAACTTGGGCCCAAATTGTATAATGGTCTTATCTATTGGCGATTTCGTTCCAATTCACATTCCAAGTAATATTCGGCATGCTAATTACATTGCCGGTTGCCAAATTGCATTATCTCTTATAGTTTCCGAGATATGGACTATCGATAATTTACACCTTAGGCTCTGCTTCTAACTTGGGCCCAAATTGTAAAATGGTCTTATCTATTGGCGATTTCGTCCCAATTCACATTCCAAGTGATATTCGGCATGCTAATTACATTGCCGGTTGCGAAATTGCATTATCTCTTATAGTTTCCGAGATATGGACTATCAATAATTTAAACCTTAGGCTCTGCTTCTAACTTGGGCCCAAATTGTAAAATGGTCTTATCTATTGGCGATTTCGTTCCAATTCACACTCCAAGTAATATTCGGCATGCTAATTACATTGCCGGTTGCGAAATTGCATTATCTCTTATAGTTTCCGAGATATGGACTATCAATAATTTACACCTTAGGCTCTGCTTCTAACTTGGGCCCAAATTGTAAAATGGTCTTATCTATTGGCGATTTCGTTCCAATTCACATTCCAAGTAATATTCGGCATGCTAATTACATTGCCGGTTGCCAAATTGCATTATCTCTTATAGTTTCCGAGATCTGGACTCTCGATAATTTACACCTTAGGCTCTGCCTCTAACTTGGGCCCAAATTGTAAAATGGTCTTATCTATTGGCGATTTCGTTCCAATTCACATTCCAAGTAATACTCGGCATGCTAATTACATTGCCGGTTGCCAAATTGCATTATCTCTTATAGTTTCCGAGATATGGACTATCGATAATTTACACCTTAGGCTCTGCTTCTAACTTGGGCCCAAATTGTAAAATGGTCTTATCTATTGGCGATTTCGTCCCAATTCACATTCCAAGTGATATTCGGCATGCTAATTACATTGCCGATTGCGAAATTGCATTATCTCTTATAGTTTCCGAGATATGGACTATCAATAATTTACACCTTAGGCTCTGCTTCTAACTTGGGCCCAAATTGTAAAATGGTCTTATCTATTGGCGATTTCCTTCCAATTCACATTCCATGTAATATTCGGCATGCTAATTACATTGCCGGTTGCCAAATTGCATTATCTCTTATAATTTCCGAGATATGGACTATCGATAATTTACACCTTAGGCTCTGCTTCTAACTTGGGCCCAAATTGTAAAATGGTCTTATCTATTGGCGATTTCGTTCCAATTCACATTCCAAGTAATACTCGGCATGCTAATTACATTGCCGGTTGCCAAATTGCATTATCTCTTATAGTTTCCGAGATATGGACTATCGATAATTTACACCTTAGGCTCTGCTTCTAACTTGGGCCCAAATTGTAAAATGGTCTTATCTATTGGCGATTTCGTTCCAATTCACATTCCAAGTAATATTCGGCATGCTAATTACATTGCCGGTTGCCAAATTGCATTATCTCTTATAGTTTCCGAGATCTGCACTCTCGATAATTTACACCTTAGGCTCTGCTTCTAACTTGGGCCCAAATTGTATAATGGTCTTATCTATTGGCGATTTCGTTCCAATTCACATTCCAAGTAATATTCGGCATGCTAATTACATTGCCGGTTGCCAAATTGCATTATCTCTTATAGTTTCCGAGATATGGACTATCGATAATTTACACCTTAGGCTCTGCTTCTAACTTGGGCCCAAATTGTAAAATGGTCTTATCTATTGGCGATTTCGTCCCAATTCACATTCCAAGTGATATTCGGCATGCTAATTACATTGCCGATTGCGAAATTGCATTATCTCTTATAGTTTCCGAGATATGGACTATCAATAATTTACACCTTAGGCTCTGCTTCTAACTTGGGCCCAAATTGTAAAATGGTCTTATCTATTGGCGATTTCGTTCCAATTCACATTCCATGTAATATTCGGCATGCTAATTACATTGCCGGTTGCCAAATTGCATTATCTCTTATAGTTTCCGAGATATGGACTATCGATAATTTACACCTTAGGCTCTGCTTCTAACTTGGGCCCAAATTGTAAAATGGTCTTATCTATTGGCGATTTCGTTCCAATTCACATTCCAAGTAATATTCGGCATGCTAATTACATTGCCGGTTGCCAAATTGCATTATCTCTTATAGTTTCCGAGATATGGACTATCGATAATTTACACCTTAGGCTCTGCTTCTAACTTGGGCCCAAATTGTAAAATGGTCTTATCTATTGGCGATTTCGTCCCAATTCACATTCCAAGTGATATTCGGCATGCTAATTACATTGCCGGTTGCGAAATTGCATTATCTCTTATAGTTTCCGAGATATGGACTATCAATAATTTACACCTTAGGCTCTGCTTCTAAGTTGGGCCCAAATTGTAAAATGGTCTTATCTATTGGCGATTTCGTTCCAATTCACATTCCAAGTAATATTCGGCATGCTAATTACATTGCCGGTTGCCAAATTGCATTATCTCTTATAGTTTCCGAGATATGGACTATCGATAATTTACACCTTAGGCTCTGCTTCTAACTTGGGCCCAAATTGTAAAATGGTCTTATCTATTGGCGATTTCGTTCCATTTCACATTCCAAGTAATATTCGGCATGCTAATTACATTGCCGGTTGCCAAATTGCATTATCTCTTATAGTTTCCGAGATATGGACTATCGATAATTTACACCTTAGGCTCTGCTTCTAACTTGGGACCAAATTGTAAAATGGTCTTATCTACTGGCGATTTCGTTCCAATTCACATTCCAAGTAATATTCGGCATGCTAATTACATTGCCGGTTGCCAAATTGCATTATCTCTTATAGTTTCCGAGATATGGACTATCAATAATTTACACCTTAGGCTCTGCTTCTAACTTGGGCCCAAAATGTAAAATGGTCTTATCTATTGGCGATTTCGTTCCAATTCACAATCCAAGTAATATTCGGCATGCTAATTACATTGCCGGTTGCCAAATTGCATTATCTCTTATAGTTTCCGAGATATGGACTATCGATAATTTACACCTTAGGCTCTGCTTCTAACTTGGGCCCAAATTGTATAATGGTCTTATCTATTGGCGATTTCGTTCCAATTCACATTCCAAGTAATATTCGGCATGCTAATTACATTGCCGGTTGCCAAATTGCATTATCTCTTATAGTTTCCGAGATATGGACTATCGATAATTTACACCTTAGGCTCTGCTTCTAACTTGGGCCCAAATTGTAAAATGGTCTTATCTATTGGCGATTTCGTTCCAATTCACATTCCAAGTAATACTCGGCATGCTAATTACATTGCCGGTTGCCAAATTGCATTATCTCTTATAGTTTCCGAGATATGGACTATCGATAATTTACACCTTAGGCTCTGCTTCTAACTTGGGCCCAAATTGTAAAATGGTCTTATCTATTGGCGATTTCGTTCCAATTCACATTCCAAGTAATATTCGGCATGCTAATTACATTGCCGGTTGCCAAATTGCATTATCTCTTATAGTTTCCGAGATCTGCACTCTCGATAATTTACACCTTAGGCTCTGCTTCTAACTTGGGCCCAAATTGTATAATGGTCTTATCTATTGGCGATTTCGTTCCAATTCACATTCCAAGTAATATTCGGCATGCTAATTACATTGCCGGTTGCCAAATTGCATTATCTCTTATAGTTTCCGAGATATGGACTATCGATAATTTACACCTTAGGCTCTGCTTCTAACTTGGGCCCAAATTGTAAAATGGTCTTATCTATTGGCGATTTCGTCCCAATTCACATTCCAAGTGATATTCGGCATGCTAATTACATTGCCGATTGCGAAATTGCATTATCTCTTATAGTTTCCGAGATATGGACTATCAATAATTTACACCTTAGGCTCTGCTTCTAACTTGGGCCCAAATTGTAAAATGGTCTTATCTATTGGCGATTTCGTTCCAATTCACATTCCATGTAATATTCGGCATGCTAATTACATTGCCGGTTGCCAAATTGCATTATCTCTTATAGTTTCCGAGATATGGACTATCGATAATTTACACCTTAGGCTCTGCTTCTAACTTGGGCCCAAATTGTAAAATGGTCTTATCTATTGGCGATTTCGTTCCAATTCACATTCCAAGTAATATTCGGCATGCTAATTACATTGCCAGTTGCCAAATTGCATTATCTCTTATAGTTTCCGAGATATGGACTATCGATAATTTACACCTTAGGCTCTGCTTCTAACTTGGGCCCAAATTGTAAAATGGTCTTATCTATTGGCGATTTCGTCCCAATTCACATTCCAAGTGATATTCGGCATGCTAATTACATTGCCGGTTGCGAAATTGCATTATCTCTTATAGTTTCCGAGATATGGACTATCAATAATTTACACCTTAGGCTCTGCTTCTAAGTTGGGCCCAAATTGTAAAATGGTCTTATCTATTGGCGATTTCGTTCCAATTCACATTCCAAGTAATATTCGGCATGCTAATTACATTGCCGGTTGCCAAATTGCATTATCTCTTATAGTTTCCGAGATATGGACTATCGATAATTTACACCTTAGGCTCTGCTTCTAACTTGGGCCCAAATTGTAAAATGGTCTTATCTATTGGCGATTTCGTTCCATTTCACATTCCAAGTAATATTCGGCATGCTAATTACATTGCCGGTTGCCAAATTGCATTATCTCTTATAGTTTCCGAGATATGGACTATCGATAATTTACACCTTAGGCTCTGCTTCTAACTTGGGACCAAATTGTAAAATGGTCTTATCTACTGGCGATTTCGTTCCAATTCACATTCCAAGTAATATTCGGCATGCTAATTACATTGCCGGTTGCCAAATTGCATTATCTCTTATAGTTTCCGAGATATGGACTATCAATAATTTACACCTTAGGCTCTGCTTCTAACTTGGGCCCAAAATGTAAAATGGTCTTATCTATTGGCGATTTCGTTCCAATTCACATTCCAAGTAATATTCGGCATGCTAATTACATTGCCGGTTGCCAAATTGCATTATCTCTTATAGTTTCCGAGATATGGACTATCGATAATTTACACCTTAGGCTCTGCTTCTAACTTGGGCCCAAATTGTAAAATGGTCTTATCTATTGGCGATTTCGTTCCAATTCACATTCCAAGTAATACTCGGCATGCTAATTACATTGCCGGTTGCCAAATTGCATTATCTCTTATAGTTTCCGAGATATGGACTATCGATAATTTACACCTTAGGCTCTGCTTCTAACTTGGGCCCAAATTGTAAAATGGTCTTATCTATTGGCGATTTCGTTCCAATTCACATTCCAAGTAATATTCGGCATGCTAATTACATTGCCGGTTGCCAAATTGCATTATCTCTTATAGTTTCCGAGATCTGGACTCTCGATAATTTACACCTTAGGCTCTGCTTCTAACTTGGGCCCAAATTGTATAATGGTCTTATCTATTGGCGATTTCGTTCCAATTCACATTCCAAGTAATATTCGGCATGCTAATTACATTGCCGGTTGCCAAATTGCATTATCTCTTATAGTTTCCGAGATATGGACTATCGATAATTTACACCTTAGGCTCTGCTTCTAACTTGGGCCCAAATTGTAAAATGGTCTTATCTATTGGCGATTTCGTCCCAATTCACATTCCAAGTGATATTCGGCATGCTAATTACATTGCCGATTGCGAAATTGCATTATCTCTTATAGTTTCCGAGATATGGATTATCGATAATTTACACCTTAGGCTCTGCTTCTAACTTGGGCCCAAATTGTAAAATGGTCTTATCTATTGGCGATTTCGTCCCAATTCACATTCCAAGTGATATTCGGCATGCTAATTACATTGCCGATTGCGAAATTGCATTATCTCTTATAGTTTCCGAGATATGGACTATCAATAATTTACACCTTAGGCTCTGCTTCTAACTTGGGCCCAAATTGTAAAATGGTCTTATCTATTGGCGATTTCGTTCCAATTCACATTCCATGTAATATTCGGCATGCTAATTACATTGCCGGTTGCCAAATTGCATTATCTCTTATAGTTTCCGAGATATGGACTATCGATAATTTACACCTTAGGCTCTGCTTCTAACTTGGGCCCAAATTGTAAAATGGTCTTATCTATTGGCGATTTCGTTCCAATTCACATTCCAAGTAATATTCGGCATGCTAATTACATTGCCGGTTGCCAAATTGCATTATCTCTTATAGTTTCCGAGATATGGACTATCGATAATTTACACCTTAGGCTCTGCTTCTAACTTGGGCCCAAATTGTAAAATGGTCTTATCTATTGGCGATTTCGTCCCAATTCACATTCCAAGTGATATTCGGCATGCTAATTACATTGCCGGTTGCGAAATTGCATTATCTCTTATAGTTTCCGAGATATGGACTATCAATAATTTACACCTTAGGCTCTGCTTCTAAGTTGGGCCCAAATTGTAAAATGGTCTTATCTATTGGCGATTTCGTTCCAATTCACATTCCAAGTAATATTCGGCATGCTAATTACATTGCCGGTTGCCAAATTGCATTATCTCTTATAGTTTCCGAGATATGGACTATCGATAATTTACACCTTAGGCTCTGCTTCTAACTTGGGCCCAAATTGTAAAATGGTCTTATCTATTGGCGATTTCGTTCCATTTCACATTCCAAGTAATATTCGGCATGCTAATTACATTGCCGGTTGCCAAATTGCATTATCTCTTATAGTTTCCGAGATATGGACTATCGATAATTTACACCTTAGGCTCTGCTTCTAACTTGGGACCAAATTGTAAAATGGTCTTATCTACTGGCGATTTCGTTCCAATTCACATTCCAAGTAATATTCGGCATGCTAATTACATTGCCGGTTGCCAAATTGCATTATCTCTTATAGTTTCCGAGATATGGACTATCAATAATTTACACCTTAGGCTCTGCTTCTAACTTGGGCCCAAAATGTAAAATGGTCTTATCTATTGGCGATTTCGTTCCAATTCACATTCCAAGTAATATTCGGCATGCTAATTACATTGCCGGTTGCCAAATTGCATTATCTCTTATAGTTTCCGAGATATGGACTATCGATAATTTACACCTTAGGCTCTGCTTCTAACTTGGGCCCAAATTGTAAAATGGTCTTATCTATTGGCGATTTCGTTCCAATTCACATTCCAAGTAATACTCGGCATGCTAATTACATTGCCGGTTGCCAAATTGCATTATCTCTTATAGTTTCCGAGATATGGACTATCGATAATTTACACCTTAGGCTCTGCTTCTAACTTGGGCCCAAATTGTAAAATGGTCTTATCTATTGGCGATTTCGTTCCAATTCACATTCCAAGTAATATTCGGCATGCTAATTACATTGCCGGTTGCCAAATTGCATTATCTCTTATAGTTTCCGAGATCTGGACTCTCGATAATTTACACCTTAGGCTCTGCTTCTAACTTGGGCCCAAATTGTATAATGGTCTTATCTATTGGCGATTTCGTTCCAATTCACATTCCAAGTAATATTCGGCATGCTAATTACATTGCCGGTTGCCAAATTGCATTATCTCTTATAGTTTCCGAGATATGGACTATCGATAATTTACACCTTAGGCTCTGCTTCTAACTTGGGCCCAAATTGTAAAATGGTCTTATCTATTGGCGATTTCGTCCCAATTCACATTCCAAGTGATATTCGGCATGCTAATTACATTGCCGATTGCGAAATTGCATTATCTCTTATAGTTTCCGAGATATGGACTATCAATAATTTACACCTTAGGCTCTGCTTCTAACTTGGGCCCAAATTGTAAAATGGTCTTATCTATTGGCGATTTCGTTCCAATTCACATTCCATGTAATATTCGGCATGCTAATTACATTGCCCGTTGCCAAATTGAATTATCTCTTATAGTTTCCGAGATATGGACTCTCGATAATTTACACCTTAGGCTCTGCTTCTAACTTGGGCCCAAATTGTAAAATGGTCTTATCTATTGGCGATTTCGTTCCAATTCACATTCCAAGTAATATTCGGCATGCTAATTACATTGCCGGTTGCCAAATTGCATTATCTCTTATAGTTTCCGAGATATGGACTATCGATAATTTACACCTTAGGCTCTGCTTCTAACTTGGGTACAAATTGTAAAATGGTCTTATCTATTGGCGATTTCGTCCCAATTCACATTCCAAGTGATATTCGGCATGCTAATTACATTGCCGATTGCGAAATTGCATTATCTCTTATAGTTTCCGAGATATGGACTATCAATAATTTACACCTTAGGCTCTGCTTCTAACTTGGGCCCAAATTGTAAAATGGTCTTATCTATTTCGATTTCGTTCCAATTCACATTCCAAGTAATATTCGGCATGCTAATTACATTGCCGGTTGCCAAATTGCATTATCTCTTATAGTTTCCGAGATATGGACTATCGATAATTTACACCTTAGGCTCTGCTTCTAACTTGGGCCCAAATTGTAAAATGGTCTTATCTATTGGCGATTTCGTTCCAATTCACATTCCAAGTAATACTCGGCATGCTAATTACATTGCCGGTTGCCAAATTGCATTATCTCTTATAGTTTCCGAGATATGGACTATCGATAATTTACACCTTAGGCTCTGCTTCTAACTTGGGCCCAAATTGTAAAATGGTCTTATCTATTGGCGATTTCGTTCCAATTCACACTCCAAGTAATATTCGGCATGCTAATTACATTGCCGGTTGCGAAATTGCATTATCTCTTATAGTTTCCGAGATATGGACTATCGATAATTTACACCTTAGCCTCTGCTTCTAACTTGGGCCCAAATTGTAAAATGGTCTTATTTATTGGCGTTTTCGTTCCAATTCACATTCCTAGTAATATTCGGCATGCTAATTACATTGCCGGTTGCCAAATTGCATTATCTCTTATAGTTTCCGAGATATGGACTATCGATAATTTACACCTTAGGCTCTGCTTCTAACTTGGGCCCAAATTATAAAATGGTCTTATCTATTGGCGATTTCGTTCCAATTCACATTCCAAGTAATATTCGGCATGCTAATTACATTGCCGGTTGCCAAATTGCATTATCTCTTATAGTTTCCGAGATATGGACTATCGATAATTTACACCTTTGGCTCTGCTTCTAACTTGGGCCCAAATTGTAAAATGGCCTTATCTATTGGCGATTTCGTTCCAATTCACATTCCAAGTAATATTCGGCATGCTAATTACATTGCCGGTTGCCAAATTGCATTATCTCTTATAGTTTCCGAGATATGGACTATCGATAATTTAGACCTTAGGCTCTGCTTCTAACTTGGGCCCAAATTGTAAAATGGTCTTACCTATTGGCGATTTCGTTCCAATTCACACTCCAAGTAATATTCGGCATGCTAATTACATTGCCGGTTGCGAAATTGCATTATCTCTTATAGTTTCCAAGATATGGACTATCAATAATTTACACCTTAGGCTCTGCTTCTAACTTGGGCCCAAATTGTAAAATGGTCTTATCTATTGGCGATTTCGTTCCAATTCACATTCCAAGTAATATTCGGCATGCTAATTACATTGCCGGTTGCCAAATTGCATTATCTCTTATAGTTTCCGAGATCTGGACTCTCGATAATTTACACCTTAGGCTCTGCCTCTAACTTGGGCCCAAATTGTAAAATGGTCTTATCTATTGGCGATTTCGTTCCAATTCACATTCCAAGTAATATTCGGCATGCTAATTACATTGCCGGTTGCCAAATTGCATTATCTCTTATAGTTCCCGAGATATGGACTATCGATAATTTACACCTTAGGCTCTGCTTCTAACTTGGGCCCAAATTGTAAAATGGTCTTATCTATTGGCGATTTCGTCCCAATTCACATTCCAAGTGATATTCGGCATGCTAATTACATTGCCGATTGCGAAATTGCATTATCTCTTATAGTTTCCGAGATATGGACTATCAATAATTTACACCTTAGGCTCTGCTTCTAACTTGGGCCCAAATTGTAAAATGGTCTTATCTATTGGCGATTTCGTTCCAATTCACATTCCATGTAATATTCGGCATGCTAATTACATTGCCGGTTGCCAAATTGCATTATCTCTTATAATTTCCGAGATATGGACTATCGATAATTTACACCTTAGGCTCTGCTTCTAACTTGGGCCCAAATTGTAAAATGGTCTTATCTATTGGCGATTTCGTTCCAATTCACATTCCAAGTAATACTCGGCATGCTAATTACATTGCCGGTTGCCAAATTGCATTATCTCTTATAGTTTCCGAGATATGGACTATCGATAATTTACACCTTAGGCTCTGCTTCTAACTTGGGCCCAAATTGTAAAATGGTTTATCTATTGGCGATTTCGTTCCAATTCACATTCCAAGTAATATTCGGCATGCTAATTACATTGCCGGTTGCCAAATTGCATTATCTCTTATAGTTTCCGAGATCTGCACTCTCGATAATTTACACCTTAGGCTCTGCTTCTAACTTGGGCCCAAATTGTATAATGGTCTTATCTATTGGCGATTTCGTTCCAATTCACATTCCAAGTAATATTCGGCATGCTAATTACATTGCCGGTTGCCAAATTGCATTATCTCTTATAGTTTCCGAGATATGGACTATCGATAATTTACACCTTAGGCTCTGCTTCTAACTTGGGCCCAAATTGTAAAATGGTCTTATCTATTGGCGATTTCGTCCCAATTCACATTCCAAGTGATATTCGGCATGCTAATTACATTGCCGGTTGCGAAATTGCATTATCTCTTATAGTTTCCGAGATATGGACTATCAATAATTTAAACCTTAGGCTCTGCTTCTAACTTGGGCCCAAATTGTAAAATGGTCTTATCTATTGGCGATTTCGTTCCAATTCACATTCCAAGTAATATTCGGCATGCTAATTACATTGCCGGTTGCCAAATTGCATTATCTCTTATAGTTTCCGAGATATGGACTATCGATAATTTACACCTTAGGCTCTGCTTCTAACTTGGGCCCAAATTGTAAAATGGTCTTATCTATTGGCGATTTCGTTCCAATTCACATTCCAAGTAATATTCGGCATGCTAATTACATTGCCGGTTGCCAAATTGCATTATCTCTTATAGTTTCCGAGATATGGACTATCAATAATTTACACCTTAGGCTCTGCTTCTAACTTGGGCCCAAATTGTAAAATGGTCTTATCTATTGGCGATTTCGTTCCAATTCACATTCCAAGTAATATTCGGCATGCTAATTACATTGCCGGTTGCCAAATTGCATTATCTCTTATAGTTTCCGAGATATGGACTATCGATAATTTACACCTTAGGCTCTGCTTCTAACTTGGGCCCAAATTGTAAAATGGTCTTATCTATTGGCGATTTCGTTCCAATTCACATTCCAAGTAATATTCGGCATGCTAATTACATTGCCGGTTGCCAAATTGCATTATCTCTTATAGTTTCCGAGATCTGCACTCTCGATAATTTACACCTTAGGCTCTGCTTCTAACTTGGGCCCAAATTGTATAATGGTCTTATCTATTGGCGATTTCGTTCCAATTCACATTCCAAGTAATATTCGGCATGCTAATTACATTGCCGGTTGCCAAATTGCATTATCTCTTATAGTTTCCGAGATATGGACTATCGATAATTTACACCTTAGGCTCTGCTTCTAACTTGGGCCCAAATTGTAAAATGGTCTTATCTATTGGCGATTTCGTCCCAATTCACATTCCAAGTGATATTCGGCATGCTAATTACATTGCCGGTTGCGAAATTGCATTATCTCTTATAGTTTCCGAGATATGGACTATCAATAATTTAAACCTTAGGCTCTGCTTCTAACTTGGGCCCAAATTGTAAAATGGTCTTATCTATTGGCGATTTCGTTCCAATTCACATTCCAAGTAATATTCGGCATGCTAATTACATTGCCGGTTGCCAAATTGCATTATCTCTTATAGTTTCCGAGATATGGACTATCGATAATTTACACCTTAGGCTCTGCTTCTAACTTGGGCCCAAATTGTAAAATGGTCTTATCTATTGGCGATTTCGTTCCAATTCACATTCCAAGTAATATTCGGCATGCTAATTACATTGCCGGTTGCCAAATTGCATTATCTCTTATAGTTTCCGAGATATGGACTATCAATAATTTACACCTTAGGCTCTGCTTCTAACTTGGGCCCAAATTGTAAAATGGTCTTATCTATTGGCGATTTCGTTCCAATTCACATTCCAAGTAATATTCGGCATGCTAATTACATTGCCGGTTGCCAAATTGCATTATCTCTTATAGTTTCCGAGATATGGACTATCGATAATTTAGACCTTAGGCTCTGCTTCTAACTTGGGCCCAAATTGTAAAATGGTCTTACCTATTGGCGATTTCGTTCCAATTCACACTCCAAGTAATATTCGGCATGCTAATTACATTGCCGGTTGCGAAATTGCATTATCTCTTATAGTTTCCGAGATATGGACTATCAATAATTTACACCTTAGGCTCTGCTTCTAACTTGGGCCCAAATTGTAAAATGGTCTTATCTATTGGCGATTTCGTTCCAATTCACATTCCAAGTAATATTCGGCATGCTAATTACATTGCCGGTTGCCAAATTGCATTATCTCTTATAGTTTCCGAGATCTGGACTCTCGATAATTTACACCTTAGGCTCTGCCTCTAACTTGGGCCCAAATTGTAAAATGGTCTTATCTATTGGCGATTTCGTTCCAATTCACATTCCAAGTAATACTCGGCATGCTAATTACATTGCCGGTTGCCAAATTGCATTATCTCTTATAGTTTCCGAGATATGGACTATCGATAATTTACACCTTAGGCTCTGCTTCTAACTTGGGCCCAAATTGTAAAATGGTCTTATCTATTGGCGATTTCGTCCCAATTCACATTCCAAGTGATATTCGGCATGCTAATTACATTGCCGATTGCGAAATTGCATTATCTCTTATAGTTTCCGAGATATGGACTATCAATAATTTACACCTTAGGCTCTGCTTCTAACTTGGGCCCAAATTGTAAAATGGTCTTATCTATTGGCGATTTCCTTCCAATTCACATTCCATGTAATATTCGGCATGCTAATTACATTGCCGGTTGCCAAATTGCATTATCTCTTATAATTTCCGAGATATGGACTATCGATAATTTACACCTTAGGCTCTGCTTCTAACTTGGGCCCAAATTGTAAAATGGTCTTATCTATTGGCGATTTCGTTCCAATTCACATTCCAAGTAATACTCGGCATGCTAATTACATTGCCGGTTGCCAAATTGCATTATCTCTTATAGTTTCCGAGATATGGACTATCGATAATTTACACCTTAGGCTCTGCTTCTAACTTGGGCCCAAATTGTAAAATGGTCTTATCTATTGGCGATTTCGTTCCAATTCACATTCCAAGTAATATTCGGCATGCTAATTACATTGCCGGTTGCCAAATTGCATTATCTCTTATAGTTTCCGAGATCTGCACTCTCGATAATTTACACCTTAGGCTCTGCTTCTAACTTGGGCCCAAATTGTATAATGGTCTTATCTATTGGCGATTTCGTTCCAATTCACATTCCAAGTAATATTCGGCATGCTAATTACATTGCCGGTTGCCAAATTGCATTATCTCTTATAGTTTCCGAGATATGGACTATCGATAATTTACACCTTAGGCTCTGCTTCTAACTTGGGCCCAAATTGTAAAATGGTCTTATCTATTGGCGATTTCGTCCCAATTCACATTCCAAGTGATATTCGGCATGCTAATTACATTGCCGATTGCGAAATTGCATTATCTCTTATAGTTTCCGAGATATGGACTATCAATAATTTACACCTTAGGCTCTGCTTCTAACTTGGGCCCAAATTGTAAAATGGTCTTATCTATTGGCGATTTCGTTCCAATTCACATTCCATGTAATATTCGGCATGCTAATTACATTGCCGGTTGCCAAATTGCATTATCTCTTATAGTTTCCGAGATATGGACTATCGATAATTTACACCTTAGGCTCTGCTTCTAACTTGGGCCCAAATTGTAAAATGGTCTTATCTATTGGCGATTTCGTTCCAATTCACATTCCAAGTAATATTCGGCATGCTAATTACATTGCCGGTTGCCAAATTGCATTATCTCTTATAGTTTCCGAGATATGGACTATCGATAATTTACACCTTAGGCTATGCTTCTAACTTGGGCCCAAATTGTAAAATGGTCTTATCTATTGGCGATTTCGTCCCAATTCACATTCCAAGTGATATTCGGCATGCTAATTACATTGCCGGTTGCGAAATTGCATTATCTCTTATAGTTTCCGAGATATGGACTATCAATAATTTACACCTTAGGCTCTGCTTCTAAGTTGGGCCCAAATTGTAAAATGGTCTTATCTATTGGCGATTTCGTTCCAATTCACATTCCAAGTAATATTCGGCATGCTAATTACATTGCCGGTTGCCAAATTGCATTATCTCTTATAGTTTCCGAGATATGGACTATCGATAATTTACACCTTAGGCTCTGCTTCTAACTTGGGCCCAAATTGTAAAATGGTCTTATCTATTGGCGATTTCGTTCCATTTCACATTCCAAGTAATATTCGGCATGCTAATTACATTGCCGGTTGCCAAATTGCATTATCTCTTATAGTTTCCGAGATATGGACTATCGATAATTTACACCTTAGGCTCTGCTTCTAACTTGGGACCAAATTGTAAAATGGTCTTATCTACTGGCGATTTCGTTCCAATTCACATTCCAAGTAATATTCGGCATGCTAATTACATTGCCGGTTGCCAAATTGCATTATCTCTTATAGTTTCCGAGATATGGACTATCAATAATTTACACCTTAGGCTCTGCTTCTAACTTGGGCCCAAAATGTAAAATGGTCTTATCTATTGGCGATTTCGTTCCAATTCACATTCCAAGTAATATTCGGCATGCTAATTACATTGCCGGTTGCCAAATTGCATTATCTCTTATAGTTTCCGAGATATGGACTATCGATAATTTACACCTTAGGCTCTGCTTCTAACTTGGGCCCAAATTGTATAATGGTCTTATCTATTGGCGATTTCGTTCCAATTCACATTCCAAGTAATATTCGGCATGCTAATTACATTGCCGGTTGCCAAATTGCATTATCTCTTATAGTTTCCGAGATATGGACTATCGATAATTTACACCTTAGGCTCTGCTTCTAACTTGGGCCCAAATTGTAAAATGGTCTTATCTATTGGCGATTTCGTTCCAATTCACATTCCAAGTAATACTCGGCATGCTAATTACATTGCCGGTTGCCAAATTGCATTATCTCTTATAGTTTCCGAGATATGGGCTATCGATAATTTACACCTTAGGCTCTGCTTCTAACTTGGGCCCAAATTGTAAAATGGTCTTATCTATTGGCGATTTCGTTCCAATTCACATTCCAAGTAATATTCGGCATGCTAATTACATTGCCGGTTGCCAAATTGCATTATCTCTTATAGTTTCCGAGATCTGCACTCTCGATAATTTACACCTTAGGCTCTGCTTCTAACTTGGGCCCAAATTGTATAATGGTCTTATCTATTGGCGATTTCGTTCCAATTCACATTCCAAGTAATATTCGGCATGCTAATTACATTGCCGGTTGCCAAATTGCATTATCTCTTATAGTTTCCGAGATATGGACTATCGATAATTTACACCTTAGGCTCTGCTTCTAACTTGGGCCCAAATTGTAAAATGGTCTTATCTATTGGCGATTTCGTCCCAATTCACATTCCAAGTGATATTCGGCATGCTAATTACATTGCCGATAGCGAAATTGCATTATCTCTTATAGTTTCCGAGATATGGACTATCAATAATTTACACCTTAGGCTCTGCTTCTAACTTGGGCCCAAATTGTAAAATGGTCTTATCTATTGGCGATTTCGTTCCAATTCACATTCCATGTAATATTCGGCATGCTAATTACATTGCCGGTTGCCAAATTGCATTATCTCTTATAGTTTCCGAGATATGGACTATCGATAATTTACACCTTAGGCTCTGCTTCTAACTTGGGCCCAAATTGTAAAATGGTCTTATCTATTGGCGATTTCGTTCCAATTCACATTCCAAGTAATATTCGGCATGCTAATTACATTGCCGGTTGCCAAATTGCATTATCTCTTATAGTTTCCGAGATATGGACTATCGATAATTTACACCTTAGGCTCTGCTTCTAACTTGGGCCCAAATTGTAAAATGGTCTTATCTATTGGCGATTTCGTCCCAATTCACATTCCAAGTGATATTCGGCATGCTAATTACATTGCCGGTTGCGAAATTGCATTATCTCTTATAGTTTCCGAGATATGGACTATCAATAATTTACACCTTAGGCTCTGCTTCTAAGTTGGGCCCAAATTGTAAAATGGTCTTATCTATTGGCGATTTCGTTCCAATTCACATTCCAAGTAATATTCGGCATGCTAATTACATTGCCGGTTGCCAAATTGCATTATCTCTTATAGTTTCCGAGATATGGACTATCGATAATTTACACCTTAGGCTCTGCTTCTAACTTGGGCCCAAATTGTAAAATGGTCTTATCTATTGGCGATTTCGTTCCATTTCACATTCCAAGTAATATTCGGCATGCTAATTACATTGCCGGTTGCCAAATTGCATTATCTCTTATAGTTTCCGAGATATGGACTATCGATAATTTACACCTTAGGCTCTGCTTCTAACTTGGGACCAAATTGTAAAATGGTCTTATCTACTGGCGATTTCGTTCCAATTCACATTCCAAGTAATATTCGGCATGCTAATTACATTGCCGGTTGCCAAATTGCATTATCTCTTATAGTTTCCGAGATATGGACTATCGATAATTTACACCTTAGGCTCTGCTTCTAACTTGGGCCCAAAATGTAAAATGGTCTTATCTACTGGCGATTTCGTTCCAATTCACATTCCAAGTAATATTCGGCATGCTAATTACATTGCCGGTTGCCAAATTGCATTATCTCTTATAGTTTCCGAGATATGGACTATCGATAATTTACACCTTAGGCTCTGCTTCTAACTTGGGCCCAAATTGTAAAATGGTCTTATCTATTGGCGATTTCGTTCCAATTCACATTCCAAGTAATACTCGGCATGCTAATTACATTGCCGGTTGCCAAATTGCATTATCTCTTATAGTTTCCGAGATATGGACTATCGATAATTTACACCTTAGGCTCTGCTTCTAACTTGGGCCCAAATTGTAAAATGGTCTTATCTATTGGCGATTTCGTTCCAATTCACATTCCAAGTAATATTCGGCATGCTAATTACATTGCCGGTTGCCAAATTGCATTATCTCTTATAGTTTCCGAGATCTGGACTCTCGATAATTTACACCTTAGGCTCTGCTTCTAACTTGGGCCCAAATTGTATAATGGTCTTATCTATTGGCGATTTCGTTCCAATTCACATTCCAAGTAATATTCGGCATGCTAATTACATTGCCGGTTGCCAAATTGCATTATCTCTTATAGTTTCCGAGATATGGACTATCGATAATTTACACCTTAGGCTCTGCTTCTAACTTGGGCCCAAATTGTAAAATGGTCTTATCTATTGGCGATTTCGTCCCAATTCACATTCCAAGTGATATTCGGCATGCTAATTACATTGCCGATTGCGAAATTGCATTATCTCTTATAGTTTCCGAGATATGGACTATCAATAATTTACACCTTAGGCTCTGCTTCTAACTTGGGCCCAAATTGTAAAATGGTCTTATCTATTGGCGATTTCGTTCCAATTCACATTCCATGTAATATTCGGCATGCTAATTACATTGCCGGTTGCCAAATTGCATTATCTCTTATAGTTTCCGAGATATGGACTATCGATAATTTACACCTTAGGCTCTGCTTCTAACTTGGGCCCAAATTGTAAAATGGTCTTATCTATTGGCGATTTCGTTCCAATTCACATTCCAAGTAATATTCGGCATGCTAATTACATTGCCGGTTGCCAAATTGCATTATCTCTTATAGTTTCCGAGATATGGACTATCGATAATTTACACCTTAGGCTCTGCTGCTAACTTGGGCCCAAATTGTAAAATGGTCTTATCTATTGGCGATTTCGTTCCAATTCACACTCCAAGTAATATTCGGCATGCTAATTACATTGCCGGTTGCGAAATTGCATTATCTCTTATAGTTTCCGAGATATGGACTATCAATAATTTACACCTTAGGTTCTGCTTCTAACTTGGGCCCAAATTGTAAAATGGTCTTATCTATTGGCGATTTCGTTCCAAATCACATTCCAAGTAATATTCGGCATGCTAATTACATTGCCGGTTGCCAAATTGCATTATCTCTTATAGTTTCCGAGATATGGACTATCGATAATTTACACCTTAGGCTCTGCTTCTAACTTGGGCCCAAATTGTAAAATGGTCTTATCTATTGGCGATTTCGTTCCAATTCACATTCCAAGTAATATTCGGCATGCTAATTACATTGCCGGTTGCCAAATTGCATTATCTCTTATAGTTTCCGAGATATGGACTATCGATAATTTACACCTTAGGCTCTGCTTCTAACTTGGGCCCAAATCGTAAAATGGTCTTATCTATTGGCGATTTCGTTCCAATTCACATTCCAAGTAATATTCGGCATGCTAATTACATTGCCGGTTGCCAAATTGCATTATCTCTTATAGTTTCCGAGATATGGACTATCGATAATTTAGACCTTAGGCTCTGCTTCTAACTTGGGCCCAAATTGTAAAATGGTCTTATCTATTGGCGATTTCGTTCCAATTCACATTCCAAGTAATATTCGGCATGCTAATTACATTGCCGGTTGCCAAATTGCATTAACTCTTATAGTTTCCGAGATATGGACTATCGATAATTTACACCTTAGGCTCTGCTTCTAACTTGGGCCCAAATTGTAAAATGGTCTTATCTATTGGCGATTTCGTTCCAATTCACATTCCAAGTAATATTCGGCATGCTAATTACATTGCCGGTTGCCAAATTGTATTATCTCTTATAGTTTCCGAGATATGGACTATCGATAATTTACACCATAGGTTCTGCTTATAACTTGGGCCCAAATTGTAAAATGGTCTTATCTATTGGCGATTTCGTTCCAATTCACATTCCAAGTAATATTCGGCATGCTAATTACATTGCCGGTTGCCAAATTGCATTATCTCTTATAGTTTCCGAGATATGGACTATCGATAATTTACACCTTAGGCTCTGCTTCTAACTTGGGCCCAAATTGTAAAATGGTCTTATCTATTCGCGATTTCGTTCCAATTCACATTCCAAGTAATATTCGGCATGCTAATTACATTGCCGGTTGCCAAATTGCATTATCTCTTATAGTTTCCGAGATATGGACTATCGATAATTTACACCTTAGGCTCTGCTTCTAACTTGGGCCCAAATTGTAAAATGGTCTTATCTATTGGCGATTTCGTTCCAATTCACATTCCAAGTAATATTCGGCATGCTAATTACATTGCCGGTTGCCAAATTGCATTATCTCTTATAGTTTCCGAGATATGGACTATCGATAATTTACACATTAGGCTCTTCTTCTAACTTGGGCCCAAATTGTAAAATGGTCTTATCTATTGGCGATTTCGTCCCAATTCACATTCCAAGTGATATTCGGCATGCTAATTACATTGCCGGTTGCGAAATTGCATTATCTCTTATAGTTTCCGAGATATGGACTATCGATAATTTACACCTTAGGCTCTGCTTCTAACTTGGGCCCAAATTGTAAAATGGTCTTATCTATTGGCGATTTCGTTCCAATTCACATTCCAAGTAATATTCGGCATGCTAATTACATTGCCGGTTGCCAAATTGCATTATCTCTTATAGTTTCCGAGATATGGACTATCGATAATTTACACCTTAGGCTCTGCTTCTAACTTGGGTCCAAATTGTAAAATGGTCTTATCTATTGGCGATTTCGTCCCAATTCAAATTCCAAGTGATATTCGGCATGCTAATTACATTGCCGATTGCGAAATTGCATTATCTCTTATAGTTTCCGAGATATGGACTCTCGATAATTTACACCTTAGGCTCTGCTTCTAACTTGGGCCCAAATTGTAAAATGGTCTTATCTATTGGCGATTTCGTTCCAATTCACATTCCAAGTAATATTCGGCATGCTAATTACATTGCCGGTTGCCAAATTGCATTATCTCTTATAGTATCCGAGATATGGACTATCGATAATTTACACCTTAGGCTCTGCTTCTAACTTGGGCCCAAATTGTAAAATGGTCTTATCTATTGGCGATTTCGTCCTAATTCACATTCCAAGTGATATTCGTCATGCTAATTACATTGCCGATTGCGAAATTGCATTATCTCTTATAGTTTCCGAGATATGGACTATCAATAATTTACACCTTAGGCTCTGCTTCTAACTTGGGCCCAAATTGTAAAATGGTCTTATCTATTGGCGATTTCGTTCCAATTCACATTCCATGTAATATTCGGCATGCTAATTACATTGCCGGTTGCCAAATTGCATTATCTCTTATAGTTTCCGAGATATGGACTATCGATAATTTACACCTTAGGCTCTGCTTCTAACTTGGGCCCAAATTGTAAAATGGTCTTATCTATTGGCGATTTCGTTCCAATTCACATTCCAAGTAATATTCGGCATGCTAATTACATTGCCGGTTGCCAAATTGCATTATCTCTTATAGTTTCCGAGATATGGACTATCGATAATTTACACCTTAGGCTCTGCTTCTAACTTGGGCCCAAATTGTAAAATGGTCTTATCTATTGGCGATTTCGTCCCAATTCACATTCCAAGTGATATTCGGCATGCTAATTACATTGCCGATTGCGAAATTGCATTATCTCTTATAGTTTCCGAGATATGGACTATCAATAATTTACACTTTAGGCTCTGCTTCTAACTTGGGCCCAAATTGTAAAATGGTCTTATCTATTGGCGATTTCGTTCCAATTCACATTCCATGTAATATTCGGCATGCTAATTACATTGCCGGTTGCCAAATTGCATTATCTCTTATAGTTTCCGAGATATGGACTATCGATAATTTACACCTTAGGCTCTGCTTCTAACTTGGGCCCAAATTGTAAAATGGTCTTATCTATTGGCGATTTCGTTCCAATTCACATTCCAAGTAATATTCGGCATGCTAATTACATTGCCGGTTGCCAAATTGCATTATCTCTTATAGTTTCCGAGATATGGACTATCGATAATTTACACCTTAGGCTCTGCTTCTAACTTGGGCCCAAATTGTAAAATGGTCTTATCTATTGGCGATTTCGTCCCAATTCACATTCCAAGTGATATTCGGCATGCTAATTACATTGCCGGTTGCGAAATTGCATTATCTCTTATAGTTTCCGAGATATGGACTATCAATAATTTACACCTTAGGCTCTGCTTCTAAGTTGGGCCCAAATTGTAAAATGGTCTTATCTATTGGCGATTTCGTTCCAATTCACATTCCAAGTAATATTCGGCATGCTAATTACATTGCCGGTTGCCAAATTGCATTATCTCTTATAGTTTCCGAGATATGGACTATCGATAATTTACACCTTAGGCTCTGCTTCTAACTTGGGCCCAAATTGTAAAATGGTCTTATCTATTGGCGATTTCGTTCCAATTCACATTCCAAGTAATATTCGGCATGCTAATTACATTGCCGGTTGCCAAATTGCATTATCTCTTATAGTTTCCGAGATATGGACTATCGATAATTTACACCTTAAGCTCTGCTTCTAACTTGGGCCCAAATTGTAAAATGGTCTTATCTATTGGCGATTTCGTTCCAATTCACATTCCAAGTAATATTCGGCATGCTAATTACATTGCCGGTTGCCAAATTGCATTATCTCTTATAGTTTCCGAGATATGGACTATCAATAATTTACACCTTAGGCTCTGCTTCTAACTTGGGCCCAAATTGTAAAATGGTCTTATCTATTGGCGATTTCGTTCCAATTCACATTCCAAGTAATATTCGGCATGCTAATTACATTGCCGGTTGCCAAATTGCATTATCTCTTATAGTTTCCGAGATATGGACTATCGATAATTTACACCTTAGGCTCTGCTTCTAACTTGGGCCCAAATTGTAAAATGGTCTTATCTATTGGCGATTTCGTTCCAATTCACATTCCAAGTAATACTCGGCATGCTAATTACATTGCCGGTTGCCAAATTGCATTATCTCTTATAGTTTCCGAGATATGGACTATCGATAATTTACACCTTAGGCTCTGCTTCTAACTTGGGCCCAAATTGTAAAATGGTCTTATCTATTGGCGATTTCGTTCCAATTCACATTCCAAGTAATATTCGGCATGCTAATTACATTGCCGGTTGCCAAATTGCATTATCTCTTATAGTTTCCGAGATCTGGACTCTCGATAATTTACACCTTAGGCTCTGCTTCTAACTTGGGCCCAAATTGTATAATGGTCTTATCTATTGGCGATTTCGTTCCAATTCACATTCCAAGTAATATTCGGCATGCTTATTACATTGCCGGTTGCCAAATTGCATTATCTCTTATAGTTTCCGAGATATGGACTATCGATAATTTACACCTTAGGCTCTGCTTCTAACTTGGGCCCAAATTGTAAAATGGTCTTATCTATTGGCGATTTCGTCCCAATTCACATTCCAAGTGATATTCGGCATGCTAATTACATTGCCGATTGCGAAATTGCATTATCTCTTATAGTTTCCGAGATATGGACTATCAATAATTTACACCTTAGGCTCTGCTTCTAACTTGGGCCCAAATTGTAAAATGGTCTTATCTATTGGCGATTTCGTTCCAATTCACATTCCATGTAATATTCGGCATGCTAATTACATTGCCGGTTGCCAAATTGCATTATCTCTTATAGTTTCCGAGATATGGACTATCGATAATTTACACCTTAGGCTCTGCTTCTAACTTGGGCCCAAATTGTAAAATGGTCTTATCTATTGGCGATTTCGTTCCAATTCACATTCCAAGTAATACTCGGCATGCTAATTACATTGCCGGTTGCCAAATTGCTTTATCTCTTATAGTTTCCGAGATATGGACTATCGATAATTTACACCTTACGCTCTGCTTCTAACTTGGGCCCAAATTGTAAAATGGTCTTATCTATTGGCGATTTCGTTCCAATTCACATTCCAAGTAATATTCGGCATGCTAATTACATTGCCGGTTGCCAAATTGCATTATCTCTTATAGTTTCCGAGATATGGACTATCGATAATTTACACCTTAGGCTCTGCTTCTAACTTGGGCCCAAATTGTAAAATGGTCTTATCTATTGGCGATTTCGTTCCAATTCACACTCCAAGTAATATTCGGATGCTAATTACATTGCCGGTTGCGAAATTGCATTATCTCTTATAGTTTCCGAGATATGGACTATCGATAATTTACACCTTAGGCTCTGCTTCTAACTTGGGTCCAAATTGTAAAATGGTCTTATCTATTGGCGATTTCGTTCCAATTCACATTCCAAGTAATATTCGGCATGCTAATTACATTGCCGGTTGCCAAATTGAATTATCTCTTATAGTTTCCGAGATATGGACTATCGATAATTTACACCTTAGGCTCTGCTTCTAACTTGGGCCCAAATGGTAAAATGGTCTTATCTATTGGCGATTTCGTTCCAATTCACATTCCAAGTAATATTCGGCATGCTAATTACATTGCCGGTTGCCAAATTGCATTATCTCTTATAGTTTCCGAGATATGGACTATCGATAATTTACACCTTAGGCTCTGCTTCTAACTTGGGCCCAAATTGTAAAATGGTCTTATCTATTGGCGATTTCGTTCCAATTCACATTCCAAGTAATATTCGGCATGCTAATTACATTGCCGGTTGCCAAATTGCATTATCTCTTATAGTTTCCGAGATATGGACTATCGATAATTTACACCTTAGGCTCTGCTTCTAACTTGGGCCCAAATCGTAAAATGGTCTTATCTATTGGCGATTTCGTTCCAATTCACATTCCAAGTAATATTCGGCATGCTAATTACATTGCCGGTTGCCAAATTGCATTATCTCTTATAGTTTCCGAGATATGGACTATCGATAATTTACACCTTAGGCTCTGCTTCTAACTTGGGCCCAAATTGTAAAATGGTCTTATCTATTGGCGATTTCGTTCCAATTCACATTCCAAGTAATATTCGGCATGCTAATTACATTGCCGGTTGCCAAATTGCATTATCTCTTATAGTTTCCGAGATATGGACTATCGATAATTTACACCATAGGCTCTGCTTATAACTTGGGCCCAAATTGTTAAAATGGTCTTATCTACTGGCGATTTCGTTCCAATTCACATTCCAAGTAATATTCGGCATGCTAATTACATTGCCGGTTGCCAAATTGCATTATCTCTTATAGTTTCCGAGATATGGACTATCGATAATTTACACCTTAGGCTCTGCTTCTAACTTGGGCCCAAATTGTAAAATGGTCTTATCTATTGGCGATTTCGTTCCAATTCACATTCCAAGTAATATTCGGCATGCTAATTACATTGCCGGTTGCCAAATTGCATTATCTCTTATAGTTTCCGAGATATGGACTATCGATAATTTACACCTTAGGCTCTGCTTCTAACTTGGGCCCAAATTGTAAAATGGTCTTATCTATTGGCGATTTCGTTCCAATTCACATTCCAAGTAATATTCGGCATGCTAATTACATTGCCCGGTTGCCAAATTGCATTATCTCTTATAGTTTCCGAGATATGGACTATCGATAATTTACACCTTAGGCTCTGCTTCTAACTTGGGCCCAAATTGTAAAATGGTCTTATCTATTGGCGATTTCGTCCCAATTCACATTCCAAGTGATATTCGGCATGCTAATTACATTGCCGGTTGCGAAATTTGCATTATCTCTTATAGTTTCCGAGATATGGACTATCAATAATTTACACCTTAGGCTCTGCTTCTAAGTTGGGCCCCAAATTGTAAAATGGTCTTATCTATTGGCGATTTCGTTCCAATTCACATTTCAAGTATAATATTCGGCATGCTAATTACATTGCCGGTTGCCAAATTGCATTATCTCTTATAGTTTTCCGAGATATGGACTATCGATAATTTACACCTTAGGCTCTGCTTCTAACTTGGGCCCAAATTGTAAAATGGTCTTATCTATTGGCGATTTCGTTCCAATTCACATTCCAAGTAATATTCGGCATGCTAATTACATTGCCGGTTGCCAAATTGCATTATCTCTTATAGTTTCCGAGATATGGACTATCGATAATTTACACCTTAGGCTCTGCTTCTAACTTGGGCCCCAAATTGTAAAATGGTCTTATCTATTGGCGATTTCGTTCCAATTCACATTCCAAGTAATATTCGGCATGCTAATTACATTGCCGGTTGCCAAATTGCATTATCTCTTATAGTTTCCGAGATATGGACTATCAATAATTTACACCTTAGGCTCTGCTTCTAACTTGGGCCCAAATTGTAAAATGGTCTTATCTATTGGCGATTCGTTCCAATTCACATTCCAAGTAATATTCGGCATGCTAATTACATTGCCGGTTGCCAAATTGCATTATCTCTTATAGTTTCCGAGATATGGACTATCGATAATTTACACCTTAGGCTCTGCTTCTAACTTGGGCCCCAAATTGTAAAATGGCCTTATCTATTGGCGATTTCGTTCCAATTCACATTCCAAGTAATATTCGGCATGCTAATTACATTGCCGGTTGCCAAATTGCATTATCTCTTATAGTTTCCGAGATATGGACTATCGATAATTTACACCTTAGGCTCTGCTTCTAACTTGGGCCCAAATTGTAAAATGGTCTTACCTATTGGCGATTTCGTTCCAATTCACACCCCAAGTAATATTCGGCATGCTTAATTACATTGCCGGTTGCGAAATTGCATTATCTCTTATAGTTTCCGAGATATGGACTATCAATAATTTACAACCTTAGGCTCTGCTTCTAACTTGGGCCCAAATTGTAAAATGGTCTTATCTATTGGCGATTTCGTTCCAATTCACATTCCAAGTAATATTCGGCATGCTTAATTCCATTGCCGGTTGCCAAATTGCATTATCTCTTATAGTTTCCGAGATATGGACTCTCAATAATTTACACCTTTAGGCTCTGCTTCTAACTTGGGCCCAAATTGTAAAATGGTCTTATCTATTGGCGATTTCGTTCCAATTCACATTCCATGTAATATTCGGCATGCTAATTACATTGCCGGTTGCCAAATTGCATTATCTCTTATAGTTTCCGAGATATGGACTATCGATAATTTACACCTTAGGCTCTGCTTCTAACTTGGGCCCAAATTGTAAAATGGTCTTATCTATTGGCGATTTCGTTCCAATTCACATTCCAAGTAATATTCGGCATGCTAATTACATTGCCGGTTGCCAAATTGCATTATCTCTTATAGTTTCCGAGATATGGACTATTGATAATTTACACCTTAGGCTCTGATTCTAACTTGGGCCCAAATTGTAAAATGGTCTTATCTATTGGCGATTTCGTCCCAATTCACATTCCAAGTGATATTCGGCATGCTAATTACATTGCCGGTTGCGAAATTGCATTATCTCTTATAGTTTCCGAGATATGGACTATCAATAATTTACACCTTTAGGCTTTGCTTCTAAGTTGGGCCCAAATTGTAAAATGGTCTTTTCTATTGGCGATTTCGTTCCAATTCCACATTCCAAGTAATATTCGGCATGCTAATTACATTGCCGGTTGCCAAATTGCATTATCTCTATAGTTTCCGAGATATGGACTATCGATAATTTACACCCTTAGGCTCTGCTTCTAACTTGGGCCCCAAATTGTAAAATGGTCTTATCTATTGGCGATTTCGTTCCAATTCACATTCCAAGTAATACTCGGCATGCTAATTACATTGCCGGTTGCCAAATTGCATTATCTCTTATAGTTTCCGAGATATGGACTATCGATAATTTACACCTTAGGCTCTGCTTCTAACTTGGGCCCAAATTGTAAAATGGTCTTATCTATTGGCGATTTCGTTCCAATTCACATTCCAAGTAATATTCGGCATGCTAATTACATTGCCGGTTGCCAAATTGCATTATCTCTATAGTTTCCGAGATATGGACTATCGATAATTTACACCTTAGGCTCTGCTTCTAACTTGGGCCCAAATTGTAAAATGGTCTTATCTATTGGCGATTTCGTCCCAATTCACATTCCAAGTGATATTCGGCATGCTAATTACATTGCCGGTTGCGAAATTGCATTATCTCTTATAGTTTCCGAGATATGGACTATCAATAATTTACACCTTAGGCTCTGCTTCTAAGTTGGGCCCAAATTGTAAAATGGTCTTATCTATTGGCGATTTCGTTCCAATTCACATTCCAAGTAATATTCGGCATGCTAATTACATTGCCGGTTGCCAAATTGCATTATCTCTTATAGTTTCCGAGATATGGACTATCGATAATTTACACCTTAGGCTCTGCTTCTAACTTGGGCCCAAATTGTAAAATGGTCTTATCTATTGGCGATTTCGTTCCAATTCACATTCCAAGTAATATTCGGCATGCTAATTACATTGCCGGTTGCCCAAATTGCATTATCTCTTATAGTTTCCGAGATATGGACTATCGATAATTTACACCTTAGGCTCTGCTTCTAACTTGGGCCCAAATTGTAAAATGGTCTTATCTATTGCGATTTCGTTCCAATTCACATTACCAAGTAATATTCGGCATGCTAATTACATTGCCGGTTGCCAAATTGCATTATCTCTTATAGTTTCCGAGATATGGACTATCGATAATTTACACCTTAGGCTCTGCTTCTAACTTGGGTCCAAATTGTAAAATGGTCTTATCTATTGGCGATTTCGTCCCAATTCAAATTCCAAGTGATATTTCGGCATGCTAATTACATTGCCGATTGCCGAAATTGCATTATCTCTTATAGTTTCCGAGATATGGACTCTCGATAATTTACACCCTTAGGCTCTGCTTCTAACTTGGGCCCAAATTGTAAAATGGTCTTATCTATTGGCGATTTCGTTCCAATTCACATTCCAAGTAATATTCGGCATGCCTAATTACATTGCCGGTTGCCAAATTGCATTATCTCTTATAGTATCCGAGATATGGACTATCGATAATTTACACCTTAGGCTCTGCTTCTAACTTGGGCCCAAATTGTAAAATGGTCTTATCTATTGGCGATTTTCGTCCCAATTCACATTCCAAGTGATATTCGGCATGCTAATTACATTGCCGATTGCGAAATTGCATTATCTCTTATAGTTTCCGAGATATGGACTATCGATAATTTACACCTTAGGCTCTGCTTCTAACTTGGGCCCAAATTGTAAATGGTCTTATCTATTGGCGATTTCGTTCCAATTCACATTCCAAGTAATATTCGGCATGCTAATTACATTGCCGGTTGCCAAATTGCATTATCTCTTATAGTTATCCGAGATATGGACTATCGATAATTTACACCATAGGCTCTGCTTATAACTTGGGCCCAAATTGTAAAATGGTCTTATCTACTGGCGATTTCGTTCCAATTCACATTCCAAGTAATATTCGGCATGCTAATTACATTGCCGGTTGCCAAATTGCATTATCTCTTATAGTTTCCGAGATATGGACTATCGATAATTTACACCTTAGGCTCTGCTTCTAACTTGGGCCCAAATTGTAAAATGGTCTTATCTATTGGCGATTTCGTTCCCAATTCACATTCCAAGTAATATTCGGCATGCTAATTACATTGCCGGTTGCCAAATTGCATTATCTCTTATAGTTTCCGAGATATGGACTATCGATAATTTACACCTTAGGCTCTGCTTCTAACTTGGGCCCAAAATTGTAAAATGGTCTTATCTATTGGCGATTTCGTTCCAATTCACATTCCAAGTAATATTCGGCATGCTAATTACATTGCCCGGTTGCCAAATTGCATTATCTCTTATAGTTTCCGAGATATGGGACTATCGATAATTTACACCCTTAGGCTCTGCTTCTAACTTGGGCCCAAATTGTAAAATGGTCTTATCTATTGGCGATTTCGTCCCAATTCACATTCCAAGTGATATTCGGCATGCTTAATTACATTGCCGGTTGCGGAAATTGCATTATCTCTTATAGTTTCCGAGATATGGACTATCAATAATTTACACCTTAGGCTCTGCTTCTAAGTTGGGCCCAAATTGTAAAATGGTCTTATCTATTGGCGATTTCGTTCCAATTCACATTTCAAGTAATATTCGGCATGCTAATTACATTGCCGGTTGCCAAATTGCATTATCTCTTATAGTTTCCGAGATATGGACTATCGATAATTTACCACCTTAGGCTCTGCTTCTAACTTGGGCCCCAAATTGTAAAATGGTCTTATCTATTGGCGATTTCGTTCCAATTCACATTCCAAGTAATATTCGGGCATGCTAATTACCATTGCCGGTTGCCAAATTGCATTATCTCTTATAGTTTCCGAGATATGGACTATCGATAATTTACACCTTAGGCTCTTGCTTCTAACATTGGGCCCAAATTGTAAAATGGTCTTATCTATTGGCGATTTCGTTCCAATTCACATTCCAAGTAATATTCGGCATGCTAATTACATTGCCGGTTGCCAAATTGCATTATCTCTTATAGTTTCCGAGATATGGACTATCAATAATTTACACCTTAGGCTCTGCTTCTAACTTGGGCCAAATTGTAAAATGGTCTTATCTATTGGCGATTTCGTTCCAATTCACATTCCAAGTAATATTCGGCATGCTAATTACATTGCCGGTTGCCAAATTGCATTATCTCTTATAGTTTCCGAGATATGGACCTATCGATAATTTACACCTTAGGCTCTGCTTCTAACTTGGGCCCAATTGTAAAATGGCCTTATCTATTGGCGATTTCGTTCCAATTCACATTCCAAGTAATATTCGGCATGCTAATTACATTGCCGGTTGCCAAATTGCATTATCTCTTATAGTTTCCGAGATATGGACTATCGATAATTTACACCTTAGGCTCTGCTTCTAACTTGGGCCCAAATTGTAAAATGGTCTTACCTATTGGCGATTTCGTTCCAATTCACACCCCAAGTAATATTCGGCCATGCTAATTTACATTGCCGGTTGCGAAATTGCATTATCTCTTATAGTTTCCGAGATATGGACTATCAATAATTTACACCTTAGGCTCTGCTTCTAACTTGGGCCCAAATTGTAAAATGGTCTTATCTATTGGCGATTTCGTTCCAATTCACATTCCAAGTAATATTCGCATGCTAATTCCATTGCCGGTTGCCAAATTGCATTATCTCTTATAGTTTCCGAGATATGGGACTCTCAATAATTTACACCTTAGGCTCTGCTTCTAACTTGGGCCCAAATTGTAAAATGGTCTTATCTATTGGCGATTTCGTTCCCAATTCACATTCCATGTAATATTCGGCATGCTAATTACATTGCCGGTTGCCAAATTGCATTATCTCTTATAGTTTTCCGAGATATGGACTATCGATAATTTACACCTTAGGCTCTGCTTCTAACTTGGGCCCAAATTGTAAAATGGTCTTATTCTATTGGCGATTTCGTTCCAATTCACATTCCAAGTAATATTAGGCATGCTAATTTACATTGCCG